>NC_140944.1:76395683-76818183 GCF_014529385.1 Adiantum capillus-veneris
CTCTCTCTGTGGGTGCCTACTTGTCCAACGTCTCTTCTGCTCTTCTCTAGTGGCTACCTGTGGCTACAGGATCCAAGGAAAGATCCACATGTGTCTCCAACTCCTGCCCAATCGACAACTTATATCAACAATTGCAGTAGCCATTAGCATTTCATGTACATCAGAACCCATCATTCGTTGGCCAACTGTTGCGGTTGCCGTTCTTTGGGAAGAAATGGTCCGTAAGCAGCATCTTCCTTTGCATATGCTCTCTCTCTCTCTCTCTCTCTCTCTCTCTCTCTCTCTCTCTCTCTCTCTCTCTCTCTCTCTCTCTCTCTCTCTCTCTCTCTCTCTCTCTCTCCTCTCTCTCTCTCTCTCTCTCTCTCTCTCTCTCTCTCTCTCTCTCTCTCTCTCTCATAGAGGACATGCCGGCCATGTCTACATCGTCTCTAGCAATCGTAAGCACATGCTCTCCCTCGCCGACCTTCTCTACTATTGTGTTGCGTGCTCCCTCTCAGATTCCTAGCTTCACACTCTGATCGAGGCTTCCAAGCTTAGGCGATGGCTCGGCGATGGGCATGTTTCAATGAATATGGACCTGGACTGTGCCTTCGGCACCAATACACTACAGATTTTAGACATTTTCTCATTTCGACAAAAAGGCTTCTTTTCCACTCCTTGCATCTTAATGCATAAAAAGTTGAGCAGGCCACAAACGTTCATAAAGAAAAATTTTGACTTTTTCTACCCAATTTTTCGTGGCGTCAATGCTATCGCCCCTTTTTTAACCTACAAAAAACTAATACCTAAGAAAAACGATTAAAAAAAAAGCCATTTGTAATTGCAAAAACCAATATTTCTACTGCAGACTTACAAAAGTGATATTTTCAAAGATTGTAGCAATATATTTGTAACATACTGGCAGCTCTTCAAGCTTATTATTCCACAAATTCCACTTCGTGCAATGGTGCAACTTTTGCCTCACAATTTATCCATTAAAAATTTAGAGGTCGGGTTTTAAACTCTCATCGTTTCATGCCATCGACACATTAGACTTTTGAACTAAGCCACACAGACAGCTCCCCATGTTGTTAATTGTGGCACACCTTAGTTAGAAAAACAAAAAACACACCCAAATTCCCTGCAAGCCTGCTCGCACTATCACTGCTGATGTGCTGCTACGCCCTTCCTTATACCCACCCCATCCTTCGTCTTGTCATCAATCTTTTTGTGAGTCAGAGAATCTTTGTCTAGATGGATTCTTCTTATCACTCTCACACACATCCCCTTCAGCGTTGCACTTTGCCTTGCTCTCTAGCCCAGATACCCTCAATTGTTCCCCACCTCCATAGTGCTCCACGTGCCTCCTCACCCTAGTCTGTCGCTCTACCAACTCATCTCACGACCCTTGTTGCTTCCAAATCGTAGACACCAGCTACTACTGAGGCGGTCCGGGGCGGGCAACAAGAGAGGCGACCTCTAAACACCCCTCAAGGCTCCCGTGCTGCTCAATTGGGGCTGGGGCAACCACAAGCACAACACAACAACAAACCCACAACCAAACCCAAACAAGATAGGGGCACCACCTAGTTATGGTATGCGAACTAGGACGCAAGAGAGATTTTGGCACAACCAAGAAGATGCACCACACAACACACACAAGCAACCTCACACCAAGACACACATGAAATGGACCAGAGAGAGCTAGAGCAAAGGGAAGAGAGAGAGGAAAGGATCTTGCGTAATACCTTATTTGTGACTTGCAAATGGAGATGGTTCGTTATGATGCTATCGTAGAACTTGTACAAAACTCACTCCATGCTTAGTGATTGCTAAACATTTCCAAAACACACACACACTGTCTTAGGGTGTGGGAGACCTCTCACCACAATACCCTCTTACAATGGACACAAAACTGGCAATGAAAAACACACTAAAACACTTTCTAAAATCAAGATCAACCGATAAAAACTCAAAATACACAAGTCACCTTGAATTCACCAAACCGTATTGCACAAATGGAAGGACGAAGATTTGAACGTCGAATCACGCCTTTGAATGCACCAAACCTCAATTTATTGATGATAAAGGAGCATATACAATAGTGGTTTTGAGATTTGTGAAACTCACACTCTCTCACTTGCAATGTGTAGCTTGAAAGCTTCTCTCACACCAAGAGTGAAGCTCACAAGTGGTTGCTACACCTAAGTCTCTCCTCGCGCATAGAGTGTTGGGGTGCTATGTGAGATGTTGGAGGTTGTTTTACAAGAAGGAGAGGGGCCTATTTATAGGTTGGAGACCCCATATTAAGATTATTGGAAATCCTAATTTACAAGCTAACAAATCAGGATTATGATTTTTTTGAATATCAAAACATTGCGGGCCTTCTTTGTCTGCTTGAGTCATGGGTGTGGGCTCAAAAGAGAGCATTATTGATGGTAGATAAGGTGAAAGTAAGTTTTAAGGAAGGGAGAGAGAGAGAGAGAGAGAGAGAGTTACTATACATGTCTTGAGGTGAGGTGTCTTTTATGGTTAGGTCAATGCTATTTTGTGTTAGTATGTTAGTCGTTAGTAATCACTAGAAAGTTAATGTTACATTTACAATGGGTAGAGTGAGTTGATTTGATGAAGGAAGAGGGGTGAATTAAAAGAGAATCATTGAGATGGTGAAGCTTTGAAGAAGCTTGAACTCACCCTTGTGTAGATTGTGGAAAAAATGACCGCTGGTCTTCTTCTTCTTCTTCGCTTCTTTACGCCGCTGCCACGGTTGACCACCACGATGAAAAGAGGATTTGTTGATGAAAAATCCTCAATTTGCAGAGGTTATCATGGTTAAGATGCTGAATTTTAGATATTTTAGGAGAGGTAAATGAAATTGTAACATAGAAGCAATATAGAGAGACATGGAGAGGGTGTATGTATGTAGAGGTTCATAAAAGAACTATAGGGATGAGAGAGAAGGGTAATGGTGAAGAGGGTGGGAGAAGCCATGGAAATTGCAGGTTTGAGTGAGGGAAGGAGAGGGAGGGATGTGTAAGAGTGAGTAGGTGTGTGGAAGGGTGAGAGAAGACTAAGGGTTACTTGTGAGAAAAGTGGGCAAACTGGGGTCCACTCAAAAAATCATATCTCACCGCTGGTAGCTCCAAAAATCATGAAAAAATTTGAGGTGATTATTCAGAGCGTGGGCTACATTTTCTCTTTTGACTACCGCTCCCAAATTCGGAGTGGAGGTAGGTGCCAAAATTCTCACCAAAAAGCCTGTTTTTTATGCCTGCAAAAGTCTTTTAGTGGACCCCTCCTTTGTTGAATTTGTACAATGCATCCAAGAGTGAGCCCCTCCTTTGTCATATCATAATACAAAGCATCCAAGTTTCCCTTGACACATGCATGGAGGAGGATTATTGGTGAATAAAGAAATATATACATGGTGGGACTAGTGTATGGACTATTCATGGACTTTAGCTCAATGAGCACATGGTGTTAGAATAATGAGTAAAAATAATAATAAAAATATAGAGGAGTTATGGATATGGAAAGATATTGGAATCATATGATATGGTCCCTCTTTGAATTATTTTGGGTGAAAGAGGAAAAGGTATGCAAGTAAATAATATAATAAACTTGACCAATGAGTAGAAATCAATTTTTTGTTTTCACGAGGGTGAGGGTGAAAATGTGGGAGTGATTTGTATAAAGGAAAAATATAAGGTTAGAGTATGTACATATTGGCAAAAAATATACTTATGGTGTAAGAGGATGAAAGAAGGTGTACATATGTTTAATAAAACACACACCTAAGTAGAAATATTTAAATAAAATACCAAAATAATTATAAAAAATCCTATATTTAGGCCATATATACAATGAAATATTTACACACAAAGAGGCCATAATATATTTTTTTTTTTTATTATTTTTTGGCTCACCTAGCCCAGTGACTAGCTAATTTAGGGTTTTAAGAAAATATGAGAAAAGTCCCCTAACTCACACACGCCTATTTACAGTGAAATGGTAGGGATAGCCATAGTGTTTGGGTGATTTTGGTAGGGTGGAGTAACTTACTATGGCAATTATGGAGAGCCAAAAAACGGCTATCATTAGCCCCCCCCTTAGATAATGGTACATTCATGTACCATTTATCCGATCATACAACATGTATATTATGTAACGTCTGTCTTTGTCTGCTCTTATCTTTGAAGAACCTTTGTTGTATGATTAAAAAACCTTGTGTGATATAGAAGGTTCTCCGAGCCAATAGCAAGATGAAATGAAGTGACGGAGTAAACCTCATCCATTGAGAAAGTTTCCATAAGCATCCCCCAGGATCAAAGATCTTGAAATATCTTTTCCAAAGCGAGATATATGGTATGGAATCACTTACTGATTTCGGTTGAAGAAACTTGTAGATTTTACTGTTGTCCATCATTGCATTTATCACTATGAATGTGATATAAAAGATTGGTTGCTCTTCCTCCTGTGTAAAGTTGATGTATCTGCTACGATCTTCAAGAGCTTGTATGAGAAAATTCTTGAACTGTAGCTCATAAAATTCATTCAACCTGGGTAGGCTCATCAACAAGTAAAAAATTCTATGACCTTCATGATTTAGGAAAGCTTGATCCATGCTTCCAGCTGCTATCGGAAGATATTGCAAATAGTTTACCACATAAGTAGATAATAGACAAAGGTTTCTATTGCTTCCAATACATTGGAAGAGAATAGATTTTGGTACTGATTGATGAAATATCCACATGTAGCAATCAACAAGTTTTTCATCTATGATGAAGACCAGAAGCATCACAATGTGCGACCTCCATACACCAAAGAACCAAATGAAGAAGATTTGGAAACATCCGTTTATCACCAAGTATTCATGTCCTCTTCCGCTTAAGAAGGTATGGTGTCCCCGATGAAAGGTATATGAAGAGAGGAGAAGTTGACCTTGAAGAGGTGAAACCCAATGTGAAGATGATTGGGGCTTCAAAAGCTTGGATTTTCTTGCTAAGAGATTGTCCCATGAATGAAGAGCCACCCACTAAAACACCATTGGAGAAAATGATACCCTTCTGACAGTTTCCTTTTATGGTTTTATTTTTTACTACTCTCCCTTGTTCTTCATCCCCTTCTAAGGCCCCCCTTTGGCAAGGTTGTAACTCCTCACTTTGTACCACCTCAAAGGTTGATGGATTACTGTTTGATTTTGTGAAAACTTTGGCTTCTTGCATGATCGGTTCCTCCATGCTTAACATACATGGGTCATACCAATGCTTTTCAACATCCTCAAACACTTCTTCAAGATTATCCTCACATGGATTCAACTCACACTCTTCTACTTTGTTTTGGAGTTGGCATTCCATGTACACAATCATCTCTTTATGATCAATGTGGTCTATGATCTCTCCACCTATGATTTCATCTTCTTCTTCACTCTCTTCTTTTAGACAAGATACACTCTTAGAACATTCCATAAGATCAAGGTTACCTTCAAGGTATTCATTCTCCATAGAGTCATATTGCACAAAAGCTTCGTCTGCTCGGACTAGAAATTGATCCTCCGCCAAAAGGTTGGATGTATCCCTTATTGAATCATCAATGCCATTTGAGATATCTTGTGTCGATTTTTGCATGCTTGTGATAAAGGTAGAAGAAAGAGATTCCACGTTTGAATCTTGGCCACACACTTTAGCACTTGAATAATCAGTTGGCATGTAAGTAACTTCTTCAACATTTGTCGAAGTAGAAGGAGACAAGTATGGCAAAGGAGATGACTCCTTGATAGAAACACTTTCATGATGGTTGGTTCTTCCAGCATGATGGAAACCATTTTTTATGTAGAAGTACTTGTGAAACTTCCTTCGGGCAATAGTGACCGCTTCTTCAAAGGTAGAGGGTCCACTACAAGTAACCTTAGTCTTTAGGAAAGGAGACAAACCTGAAATAAATTGATCCATTTTTACATAATCTGGAAATGTAGAACTAAATCCACATCCTTCCCATTGATGACAAAAAATATCCTCATAAGCATAGTAGTCTTCACCATGTTGTTGAAGTCTCCGTAGTGAAGCCCATGCTTTCTCCGTTGTTGGAACTTTAGAGAATCTGGCCTTCAAAGCTTTGGAAATTTGGGTATATCCATCTTCAATTTGAAAAGACATACTCCAAAACCATTTCTCAGCGTTGCCTCTAAGGCATAGCAATAGAAAATCCCTTTTTTCAATGTCATCCCTTTTACCAAGGATATGACAAACCATTCTAAAATCAACAAGAAAATCATCAACATCTTCTTCTGGATTTCCGAAGAAGATTGGGATATCATCAAAGGTATAGCGTGTCATAGTCTCTCAATGCTAGAACCACACAAAGATTAGTTCCAAACAATCATCAACTAACTACACAAAGTTTTGAAAGGTCTTTCAACATGTATTCTAGATTCTTATGTGAAAATGTTTTTTTTTCCTTTCTTATGTTATGCATAATCCGAACCATATTCTAGATCAATTTTTGTTTCCTTGAAATTAAACTCGGTCATACATGTTTTCATGATTCATACAATCTACTTGATTATGCTGAAATTCAAGCATTCATGCAATACAACAACAATAAGCACAAAGTCAGTCCTCAGTGGGGGCACCAAAATTGAGGCGGTCCGGGGCGGGCAACAAGAGAGGCGACCTCTAAACACCCCTCAAGGCTCCCGTGCTGCTCAATTGGGGCTGGGGCAACCACAAGCACAACACAACAACAAACCCACAGCCAAACCCAAACAAGATAGGGGCACCACCTAGTTATGGTATGCGAACTAGGACGCAAGAGAGATTTTGGCACAACCAAGAAGATGCACCACACAACACACACAAGCAACCTCACACCAAGACACACATGAAATGGACCAGAGAGAGCTAGAGCAAAGGGAAGAGAGAGAGGAAAGGATCTTGCGTAATACCTTATTTGTGACTTGCAAATGGAGATGGTTCGTTATGATGCTATCGTAGAACTTGTACAAAACTCACTCCATGCTTAGTGATTGCTAAACATTTCCAAAACACACACACACTGTCTTAGGGTGTGGGAGACCTCTCACCACAATACCCTCTTACAATGGACACAAAACTGGCAATGAAAAACACACTAAAACACTTTCTAAAATCAAGATCAACCGATAAAAACTCAAAATACACAAGTCACTTTGAATTCACCAAACCGTATTGCACAAATGGAAGGACGAAGATTTGAACGTCGAATCACGCCTTTGAATGCACCAAACCTCAATTTATTGATGATAAAGGAGTATATACAATAGTGGTTTTGAGATTTGTGAAACTCACGCTCTCTCACTTGCAATGTGTAGCTTGAAAGCTTCTCTCACACCAAGAGTGAAGCTCACAAGTGGTTGCTACACCTAAGTCTCTCCTCGCGCATAGAGTGTTGGGGTGCTATGTGAGATGTTGGAGGTTGTTTTACAAGAAGGAGAGGGGCCTATTTATAGGTTGGAGACCCCATATTAAGATTATTGGAAATCTTAATTTACAAGCTAACAAATCAGGATTATGATTTTTTTGAATATCAAAACATTGCGGGCCTTCTTTGTCTGCTTGAGTCATGGGTGTGGGCTCAAAAGAGAGCATTATTGATGGTAGATAAGGTGAAAGTAAGTTTTAAGGAAGGGGAGAGAGAGAGAGAGAGAAAGAGTTACTATACATGTCTTGAGGTGAGGTGTCTTATGGTTAGATCAATGCTATTTTGTGTTAGTATGTTAGTCGTTAGTAATCACTAGAAAGTTAATGTTACATTTACAATGAGTAGAGTGAGTTGATTTGATGAAGGAAGAGGGGTGAATTAAAAGAGAATCATTGAGATGGTGAAGCTTTGAAGAAGCTTGAACTCACCCTTGTGTAGATTGTGGAAAAAATGACCGCTGGTCTTCTTCTTCTTCTTCGCTTCTTTACGCCGCCGCCACGGTTGACCACCACGATGAAAAGAGGATTTGTTGATGAAAAAATCCTCAATTTGCAGAGGTTATCATGGTTAAGATGCTGAATTTTAGATATTTTAGGAGAGGTAAATGAAATTGTAACATAGAAGCAATATAGAGAGACATGGAGAGGGTGTATGTATGTAGAGGTTCATAAAAGAACTATAGGGATGAGAGAGAGAAGGGTAATGGTGAAGAGGGTGGGAGAAGCCATGGAAATTGCAGGTTTTGAGTGAGGGAAGGAGAGGGAGGGATGTGTAAGAGTGAGTAGGTGTGTGGAAGGGTGAGAGAAGACTAAGGGTTACTTGTGAGAAAAGTGGGCAAACTGGGGTCCACTCAAAAAATCATATCTCACCGCTGGTAGCTCCAAAAATCATGAAAAAATTTGAGGTGATTATTCAGAGCGTGGGCTACATTTCTCTTTTGACTACCGCTCCAAATTCGGAGTGGAGGTAGGTGCCAAAATTCTCACCAAAAAGCCTGTTTTTTATGCCTGCAAAAGTCTTTTAGTGGACCCCTCCTTTGTTGAATTTGTACAATGCATCCAAGAGTGAGCCCCTCCTTTGTCATATCATAATACAAAGCATCCAAGTTTCCCTTGACACATGCATGGAGGAGGATTATTGGTGAATAAAGAAATATATACATGGTGGGACTAGTGTATGGACTATTCATGGACTTTAGCTCAATGAGCACATGGTGTTAGAATAATGAGTAAAAATAATAATAAAAATATGGAGGAGTTATGGATATGGAAAGATATTGGAATCATATGATATGGTCCCTCTTTGAATTATTTTGGGTGAAAGAGGAAAAGGTATGCAAGTAAATAATATAATAAACTTGACCAATGAGTAGAAATCAATTTTTTGTTTTCACGAGGGTGAGGGTGAAAATGTGGGAGTGATTTGTATAAAGGAAAAATATAAGGTTAGAGTATGTACATATTGGCAAAAAATATACTTATGGTGTAAGAGGATGAAAGAAGGTGTACATATGTTTAATAAAACACACACCTAAGTAGAAATATTTAAATAAAATACCAAAATAATTATAAAAAATCCCTATATTTAGGCCATATATACAATGAAATATTTACACACAAAGAGGCCATAATATATTTTTATTTTTTATTATTTTTGGCTCACCTAGCCCAGTGACTAGCTAATTTAGGGTTTTTAAGAAAATATGGGAAAAGTCCCCTAACTCACACACGCCTATTTACAGTGAAAGGGTAGGGATAGCCATAGTGTTTGGGTGATTTTGGTAGGGTGGAGTAACTTACTATGGCAATTATGGAGAGCCAAAAAACGGCTATCACTACTTGGAGGTAGGAAAAGTACAGAGCGTGCAGAGGGTGGAGCTGCTCGGCCCGTGCAGTGTTGCATCCCTCTCTCTCTCTCTCTCTCTCTTTCTCTCTCTCTACATGCACATGCAGAGGGGCTCCCTATCAGACATAGGCTGTGCTGACGTGAGCTTGGGGCCCGTCATAGCAAATGAAAGCAAGGAGTTGAGATGGGGCCTATACACACACACATGCAACATGCCTCCATCCTGCCCATGTCACAGGCATCGCTTGCATGCTGGGCGCATTATTGATATATATATATATAGAGAGAGAGAGGGAGAGAGAGGGAGAGAGCGCTTCTCCCGCTTGCATGGTATTCAAAACAAAGCGAGGATATAGCTAGTTACTGCCGTGATCCTGCAACGAACCCAACAGAGATTGTAGGTCGACATCAACGACGCTGCTGGGCGCATAACTAAGAGAGAGAGAGAGAGAGAGAGAGAGAGAGAGAGAGAGAGATTGTAGCAAAACTGCATGCATGCCATCTCTCTTCCCTGCAGTGCCGAAGCCCTACATGCAACAAGTTGATGATGAGGGGTTTAATATTAAAAAAGCATTTCAAAAACATTCAAATACAATGCAGGTACCTCAAGGCAGGATGTATGAGGACGTCGACGTGGGGGCTTGTGTGAAGATGCTGTAAGAGCTACAACAGCCACGGCTCGTTTGGTTTGCTGCAGGATCACGACAGTGCTCTCTTTCTCTCTCTCCCTCTCTCTTTGTGGAGACGCATCTGCAAGTCCTTTGCTCTCTCTCTCTCTCTCTCTCTCCCTCTCTCTGCATGCGCACGCAGAGGGGCTCGCTATCAGACATAAGCTGTGCTGACGTGAGCTTGGGGCCCGTCGTAGCAAATGAAAGCAAGGAGGTGAGATTGGGGCCTATACAAACACACACACACACACACACACACACATGCAACATGCCTCCATCCTGCCCATGTCACAGGCATCACTTGCATGCTGGGTGCATTGCTGATGTATAGAGAGAGAGAGAGGGAGAGAGAAAGAGAGAGCGCTTCTCCCGCTTGCATGGTATTCAAAACAAAGCGAGGATACAGCTAGTTACTGCCGTGATCTTGCAACGAACCCAACAGAGATTGTAGGTCGACATCAACGATGCTGCCGGGCGCATCACTGAGAGAGAGAGAGAGAGAGAGAGAGAGAGAGAGAGAGAAGAGAGAGAGAGAGAGAGAGAGAGAGATATTGTAGCAAAACTGCATGCATGCCATCTCTCTTCCCTGCAGTGCCGAAGCCCTACATGCAACAGGTCGACGATGAGGGGTTTAATATTAAAAAAGCATTTCAAAAACATTCAAATACAATGCAGGTACCTCAAGGCAGGAGGTATGAGGACGTCAACGTGGGGCTTGTGTGAAGATGTTGCAAGAGCTACAACAGCCACGGCTCGTTTGGTTCGCTGCAAGATCACGACAGTGCTCTCTTTCTCTCTCTCCCTCTCTCTTTGTGGAGACGCATCTGCAAGTCCTCTGCTCTCTCTCTCTCTCTCTCTCTCTCTCTCTCTCTCTCTCTCTCTCTCTCTCTCTCTCTCTCTCTCTCGCCCTCTGTCTATCTCAGGAGCTCGAAAATGGCTAGTGCACCGCTGCTCTATTCTCTCTCTCTCTCTCTCTCTCTCTCTCTCTCTTCTCTCTCTCTCTCTCTCTCTCTCTCTCTCTCTCTTCTCTCTCTCTCTCTCTCTCCTCTCTCTCTCTCTCCTCTCTCTCTCTCTCTCTCTCTCTCTCTCTCTCTCTCTCTCTCTCTCCCTCTCTCTCTCTCTCTCTCTCTCTCTCTTATTCTTAGGACTACGACTTGAAGAGAGCCTCGTGCAAAGTAAAAGCGGCGGCCAATTGTAGTCCTCTCACCGATTATTCAAAAATTAAGGCACGCTCTATTTTCACTGCCGGAGGTGCTCTCCCACCAACGTTAAAATTTTCTTCTTCTTCTTCTTCTCTTGACCTTCTCTCTGCCGGATGAAGGAGCATGCGCCATGTGGCAGGGGAGCCGGAATTCCCTCCCCCTTTATAGATAGTATAGATTAATGGAAGAATATTCCTTCTGGAATCAAGAACTCAATGGAAAGTCTCATGCCATGCTAGCAACCCCCCAAGCGAGCATGCACCCTACGTCTATCTCCCCATCTCCATAGTTGGCAGTTGTAGACATTCGATAGAAGCGCCTTGTTGTTGCTTCTACTGAGCTGAACATGGATTTAATAATGGCCATCGCCCTCGTTCGGTTCTGCATGTGCTGGAATGACTTTTGCTTGCTCGGAAGGGAGGAAGAGAAGAAGAAGAAGAAGAAGAAGAGAGCAAGCAACGGTCCGATCCATCCCCCTTCGCCCTCACTTGTCCCTGTGCCTACCCACCATCTCCTACAGCATGCCTCACCTGCAGATGGATGAGAGAGAGAGAGATGGAGAGAAAGAGCTTGCCCTCTTATACAACCCACGGGCCACAACACCGCCAGTCTGCAATCGACAACAAAAAAAAAAACAAATCACCCTCGATCTCCATGCTCGTGCTTGCATTTTTGGCATTTCTCTCTTTGTCTCGCTCTCTCTCCCCTCCACACTCCACGTGCCCTGGCCGACACTTGCCCTCGACTGCCTCTTCAAATCGCGGCACCACTGTTCTGTGTTGATGAAATCACCCCCAATATTTTGTTATAAATTCCCAATATGCCCTTCAAATTTAGAGAGAGAGAGAGAGAGAGAGAGAGAGAAGACACCTTGGGAAAAATAATTTTTTCAAACATACAATATCCCTTTCCTTGGATTTGTCAAGACGAAATTTATATTTTATATTTTTACATTATTTTTCTATTTTGGGGTCTCTACCGACATTTTTGAAATTGAAAACGGCACGATTTCAAGCTGAGACACATTTTTCCCAAACGCGATTGCCCTAGAAAAAAAATATCCGCTTTTTCTTTGAAGATAGAGAAAATCTCTCTCTTTGTCTCTCTCTATCTCATCCACGTGCCATTCCCATGCCCCCTCCCTTTCACCAAGTGTACCTTTCATCCACGTGCCATCTTCAGTGTCCATGCCACCCCCCCCTCTTCCACTTAGTTTAGCTAACTCTTACACAAGCATGCATCTTTGGTGATTCTTTTAAAAAGAAATGAAAGAAACGTTTTGGGACCTATTTTTGGGCACCTATTGTGACTTTTTGAGAGATCTGAGAAGTCAAAACTAGGTTAAAGGGGCCAATATAAGGCCATGTAAGAAAAAAGTAGCATTTTTGTGGTTTGGGGGGGGGGGGGGGGGGGGGATTTTTCATATCCGGTCAGATTTGAAATTTGAAGAGTGCATTCAATTCCTCATGAAAAGACGCATTAGATGATATCAAGATTGATATTTTTTTGATTTTGCCTCAGCACTCTATTTGTAAAAGCGTAATTTTGAGGGCTTTTTAGAAAACAGAGACACTCAAGTCCCAATAGTAGTACACTTTTTAGCAAATCAGATGTGGACACCTAAGCAAGATTCCAAGCATATTCATTTTCTTTGTCTCTCTTTTGGGTGTGGAGCCATCTTCCTTTTGGGGGGTGGTTCATTATTGGCCCCTTTACCCTAAGTGTTTTCATTTTCTACCATGAGAGAGACGTAGGTCCCGAAAACTACATTTTTTCGTTTGTTTTAAGGGTATCTTGGGTGATGCTCTTGAGGCTTTGAGGGAAAAGAGGGGTGGGGGGCACGTGGTGGAGAGAGAGAGAGAGAGAAGAAGAAGAAGAAGAGAATTTAATCGTGAGGAGGAAAAAAGGGTTGCAAGACACGTGGGCAAAAAAAAAATCTCGTTTGAGAAAGAAAAGGGCAATTGCCATGGGGGCGGCGGGGCCCGAGGGGAGAGAGAACTCGTGAGGGAGATGACTAAGGATCAGAGAGGAGCCGGAGCCAACGGGAGCACAGCGAGGAAGTCGAGCGAGAGGCATGGAGGGGGGACACAGGCGAACTCTCTCTCTCTCTCTCTCTCAAATCACGCATGGAGCTAGCCCTTCGTGGCTTGCTTAGCTGTAGATGGATTTGGTTATTTTTGGCCTGGTTTGATGGCAGCGAGAGAAGCCAGTTCTCCTTGCGAGGGAAGGGGGAATGAGACAGGTCTGCACGAGATTGGCGATGGCACGTTGGCTCTACAAGATGATGAGGATGGTGGCGACAACCTTCTACTTTTGCTTCTAAGTTTTTAGATTCCAAAGATTCCAAGAATCTGGAGCACTAATTAATTAACGGAAGGGAATGTAGACAGAATAGAGTAGAAAGAGAGTACTTGCTATTTACCATGGGAGAGAGTGCTTGCTATTTACCCTTCATTTTTACATCTCAAACCAAATATTTCTTAAGGTTCTTGAAATCAAGGAGAGAGTGACACATGGATGCCCTCTATTTCTTAAGGTTCTTGAAATCAAGGAGGGAGTGACACATGGATGCGCTCTCTTTTCCGAACATATGAAATTCCTTTCCTTCAGTTTGCCAAGAGGAAATTTTAGAAAATTAGGAGTATTTTTTGGGTTTTTACACTATGTTTCCCTATTTTGGGGCGGAATTTCTCCTTCTCCTTTGGCCCTCAACCGGAATTTTTGAAATTGGAAACGATGCGATATTAAGTTGAAATTCTCGAACACTGCTCGCCACGTTCTTCAGGCCAACCAAGACACACAAAAAGTAAGCTGCAATAAGCGAGTGTTCGAAAAAAAATCATTTTTTCGAACATATGAAATTCCTTTCCTTCAGTTTGCTAAGAGGAAACTTTAGAAAATTAGGAGTATTTTTTGGGTTTTTACACTATGCTTCCCTATTTTGGGGCGGATATTTCTCCTTCTCCTTTGGCCCTCAATCGGCATTTTTGAAATTGGAAACGACGCGTCATTAAGTTGAGATTCTCGAACACTGCTCGCCACGCTCTTCAGGGCCAATCAAGACACACAAAAAGTAAGCTGCAATAATATTAATTTAGAAGGCAAATCCTGTGTTCGGGAAAATCATTTTTCCAAACATATAAAATTCTTTTACTTGAGTTTGCCGAGAGGAAATTCTAGAAAATTAGGAGTATTTTCTAGGTTTCTACACAATTTTTCCCTATTTTGGGGCGGAATTGCTCCTTCTCCTCTGGCCCTCAACCCGCATTTTTGAAATTGGAAATTGCACGCTATTAAGCTGAGATTCTTAAGAGAGAGAGAGAGAGAGAGAGAGAGAGAGAAGAGAGAGAGAAATGAAATGTTATATTAACGTCTTCAAAAGGCCAAAGTGACCTATGAGACCATAAATTTACAATGTGGTGGATCTGATTATACAAAGTCCGAACAAAATATGTTGTGGAGAGAGAGAGAGAGAGAAACATGGTTCCATCGCTCGCCAGTGTGAGTGTTCGGGAAAAAATCATTTTTCCAAACATATAAAATTCCTTTCCTTGAGTTTGCCAAGAGGAAAGTTTAGAAAATTAGGAGTATTTTTGGGTGTTTTACACTATTTTTCCCTATTTTGGGACGGAATTTCACCTTCTCCTCTGGACCTCAGGTGGCATTTTTGAAATAGGAAACGACACGCTATTAAGCTGAAAGTCTCGAGGACTGCTCGCCACGCTCCTCAAGCCAGCCAAGACACACAAAAAGTGAGCTTCAATAATGTTAAATTAGAAGGCAAAACCAGTGTTCGGCAAAAATCATTTTTCCAAACATATAAAATTCATTTCCTTGAGTTTGCCAAGAGAAAATTTTAGAAAAGTAGGAGTATTTTTTGGGTTTTTACACTAATTTCCCCTATTTTGGGGCGGAATTTCTTCTTCTCCGATCCTCTGGCTTTCAACCGGCATTTTTGAAATTGGAAACGACACGCTATTAAGCTGAGATTCTCGAACACTGCTCACCACGCTCCTCAAAGCTTGCCAAGACACACGAAAAGTGACCTGCAATAATGTTAATTTAGAAGGAAAAACCAATGTTCGGAGATCGTTTTTTCCAATATATAAAAATTCCTTTCCTTGAGTTTGCCAAGAGGAAATTTTAGAAAATTAGGAGTATTTTTTGGGTTTTTACACAATTTTTTTCCTATTTTGGGGCGGAGTTTCTCCTTCTCTCCTCTGGCCCTCATGAGCCGATATTTTTGAAATTGGAAACGACACGCTATTTAGTTGAGATTCTCGAACACTACTCGCCACGCTCCTCAGGGCCAACCAAGACACACAAAAAGTGAGCTACAATAATGTTACTTTAAAAGTAAAACCAGTGTTCGCGAAAAATCCTTTTCCAAACATATAAAATTCCTTTCCTTGAGTTTGCCAAGAGGAAATTTTAGAAAATTAGGAGTATTTTTTGGGTTTTGACACTATTTTTCCCTATTTTGGGGTGGAATTTCACCTTCTCCTCTGGCTCTCAATCGACATTTTTGAAATTGGAAACAACACATTATTAAGTTGAGACTTTCGAACCCTGCTTGCCACGCTCCTCAAGGCCAGCCAAGACACACAAAAAGTGAGCTGCAATAATGTTAATTTAGAAGGCAAAATGTGTGATGGGGACCTAGGTTTTCTATTTTGAGTTGTTGTGTCTTAGCCCTTTGCATACACAATGAATATCCCCTTTGCATACATAATGAACGTTCCCAATTGAGGCTTCATTTATAAATTAAAGAGAGAGAGAGAGAGAGAGAGAGAATAAGAGCTTGGATCATATGGTGATGGTCGACATTGAGAGAGAGAGAGAGAGAGAGAGAGAGAGAGAGGGATTGATTCCATACATTCATGCTCGACATCGACAGGGAAGTTGAGTTTGTCAAATCCAAAGCGAGCGGCGAAAAGAAACAAGTGCAAGGTTGCCGACGAGCAAAACCGAGCCGAAGACAGCAAATCTAAGCCGGCACAATTGAATCCGAGGCGGCAAAGATAGGAGGCGAACAAAAATCTTGAGTGAATTTGAAGGTTTTCTCTGAACTATGTTGCATTTTCAACTTCAAGTTAGGGCTTATATGTGAATTTCATATCTAAAAATTCATAAATGAAATTACTCTAAACCTAGGTATTTTTTTAGCACTTGAATGAGCAGCGTTTTATTTTAAACTTGGAAAACCTTCGGACGAGAAATTTTGAGAGGCAAACTTACAATGTTTGCACATTTTTATACAAAATTTCTCTAAACTTTTAAGGTTTTAAACCTAGGTTTATTCGAGCACTTGGATGAACAATGTTTTTTTTTAAACTTGAAAAACCTTTATATGAGAAATCCGAGAGTTAAATGTAGGATATTTACATGTTTTTACATTGAATTTCCTTATACTTTGTAGGTTTTATCGCGTTCAAACTAAGAAATTTGAAGTTTCCCTAAACTTTGTAGGTTTTCTCGCCTTCAAACCAAGAAATTTGAGGTTTTTCTAAACTTTGTAGGCTTTCTTGCCTTCGAACTAGAATTATACTTTGTAGGTAGAATTATACTAAACCTAGGTTTTCTTCAAGCATTTGCATGCACTACAATGTTTTTCTTAGAAAAAGTATTATAAACCTATATATGAGAAATTTTAGCGGCGGATTTGCTATGTTTGAGAAATCTAAGATATTTGCACGTTTCTACACTAAATTTCCCTAAACTTTGTAGATTTTCTCGCCTTCAAACCAAGAAATTTTAGGTTTCCCTAAACTTTGTAGGTTTTCTCGCCTTCAAACAAGAAATTTGAGGTTTCTCTAAACTTTGTAGGTAAATTTTCCTTCGAACTAGAATTATACTTTGTAGGTAGAATTACACTAAACCTAGGTTTTCTTCAAGCATTTGCATGCAATACAATGTTTTTCTTCGAAAAAGAATTGTAAACCTATATATGAGAAATTTTAGTGACAAATTTGCTATGTTTGGGAAATAATATAAGAGGCAAATGTACGATATTTGCACGTTTTTACACTAAAGTTTCCTAAAGTTTGTAGGTTTTCTCACCTTCAAACGAAGAAATTTTAGGTTTCCGTAAACTTTGTTGGTTTTCTCGACTTCAAACCAAGAAATTTGAGGTTTCTCTGAGCTTTGTAGGTTTTCTCGCTTGGAACTAGAACTATACTTTGTAAGTGGAATTATACTAAACTTAGGTTTTCTTCAAGCATTTGCATGCACTACAATGTTTTTCTTAGGAAAAGCATTGTAGACCTATATATATGAGAAATTTTAGTGGCAAATTTTCTATGTTTGAATGTTTTTTCTTTGAACTTTGTAGGTTTTCTCACCTTTAAAAGTATAATTTAAAGATGAATCTTAAAATTTTGTGTGTGTGACTGCACCAACCTACGTGTTTTTCAAGCAATCGGATACCCACCAGCTACACAATGCTTTTGCCTAGACACTTGGAAAACCCGTGTATGAAAAATTTTAGAGAAAATCTATATTTTATTTATATATAATGCAAGTTAAATCTTCCACCTCAAAGAAGCCTTGCACATGTCTGTCTCTCCATCTTCTTCTCTTGGAGCACTACATGATGTGTTCGAAGTTCAATGCCCTTTGATTAGCTCGATGAATTGCATTTGGGGGGAGAGAGAGAGAGAGAGAGAGAGAGAGAGAGAGAGAGAGAGAGAGAATTGTCGAAGAGAACTCAACATGACCTAAGTTATTGAGTGAGTGTGTGTGGATCAACACACATCCACACGTCGACAATTGGGTCTCTCCGTGTTAATTGTGGGCAACATAGTTGTCAAATATAGAGATGGAATTGGGAGAGCCAATCTACCACAATGGGGCCGAAAACTCTGATAACCTATCCACATGTGAGTGATAGACAGGTTCTTCAAGGTTCATCTTCTTCTTCATGCATGTAGCCATGATAAGCACATTTTTTAGCACCATAGGGAGACCCCATGACATGGGAGCTTAATTTGGAAGTCATAAGGACGGTGCAAATAGAGTCTTAAACTCTCAACGGACTATTTCAGTGTGATTTGGGAGAACCAACCTACGATATTGAGAGAAGGAATTAGGAGAGCAAGTCTACTGCACTAGGGTTGCTCAAGCTTCTGCACCTTCTTCATATAGCCACCCATGAAAGACCCATTGTAGGCATCGTAGAGAGAACGTATGAGAGGAGTGATAAGAGACCTTCAATAAATCTAATAAGAGTCTTGAACTACTCAATGGTATCATTCTATAATTAATTCATCCAATGGCTATTAGATGTAATGTATATTACTCAAAGAAGAAATGGTGTGATGTATAGAAGGGAGAGGTTTGTTAAAGCTATAGAAAGGATCTATCTAAACAAGCCTTGAGTTCATGTACACTCTATCTTCCTTCGTTGGGGTGCACTACTCTAATCAATATTGTGATGTATAGAGGGTATTTTATGTTTGCAATTGGAAGTAAGAAAAACTTCCCTATATTGGGTACAATACTCCAATAACTACATTGACGGTATTTCATGCTTGCATTTGAGAGCAAATAAAACGAAAAAATTATGGCACTGATATAAGAGCGGTGTTTTCTATGTTTCTTGGCAGGAGCATTAATGAGGATAAGAGACACGTGCCTTTGTCTTCCTGAATCTCCAAGTCATTCCTCGCATGTGCATGCACGTCGAAAAGTTGCACGGAATTATCTCGCCAACGTGCTATACAACGTACAGCATACTTGCCATCCTCCACAAATGACCATGGTCATGGTACAAGTCCCTTTGCATTTGTTGGGGATTGTGTTCCTGGCAATGTTATTATTCCACAAAACTGTATGCAAACTATCATGCAAGGACAGAGACGAAGACAAGACATTATATCATGTTTGGATGCGACAAGAAGAAGTCGTCGACAACGGGCAAGGCAACGCACCTCCAACATAAGAGAGAAACGCCATCAACATGATGGCCACTTTTGTCCTCTCATAGACACTCAAAGTGAGGAGCAGGCCCCGTATTTTCATGACACATCTCTTGGAGGCATTGCTTGCATTCTACATGCCTATCCATGTATACAAGGGGTTCATCCTTCCATGCTTCCACTAACACATGGACCATTACCTACAGATTATATAGTAACCATGACCTCCTCATGCGAGTTTTGTGGTGCACATCTTTGGACATGTGAAATGAAGAATGAGCATACACCATCCGTAGGAAGATATTGTTGCAAAGGTGGAAAAGTGTCCCTTTTTCCTCTTGCGCGACCACCATGTGTATTGGAGAGGTTACTCAATAATAGTGATGCTTTGAGTAGGTCTTTCAGAAAAAACATCAAGAGCTACAATAGTGTGATGGCATTTACATCTCTTGGAGCTACTATTGATGAAACATTGATGGGTAGGTCTGGTGCATATTGCTTTTGTGTACATGGTGCTGTGTACCATCGAATTGGTTCTTTGCTACCACATGAAGCAGGGGTACCCAAATTTGCACAGATGTATGTATATGATACTGAGCATGAGGTTCAGAATCGTATGAGTTCCTTGGATGGTTTGGATTTGTCCATTCTTGAAGCATTGTCAATGATGATGTGATCATGTAATCCATATGCCAATGCATTCTACAATGTTGGTAGAATGTTGCGTGACAACCCTGGTGTGGAGATCAAAATGACAATTTGTGAAAATAGAAATACTTCCAGGCAATACTTGATACCTATTGGCAATGAGGTTGCTGCAATTATGCCAGGTCAAGGGGATGTACAAACAAGTGGCCATCAAGACATTGTGATACATTGTCAAGATGGAAGGTTGCGGAGGATTTCGAATCTACATAGGTCATACATGCCACTATTGTATGTTCTTGTCTTTCCAGAGGGAGAAGATGGATGGCATGTGAGGATTCCTTATGCAAATGTGCGTGGCCCTTTGGATGCATTGGTTGGTGGTCGACAATGTGTCACTCAAAGAGAGTACTATGCATATCGACTACAGGTTCATGCTGATACAAAATCATGCTTGCTTCGTGGGGGCCGTTTACTTCAACAATTTATGGTTGATGCATATTGTGCCATCGAGGAGTGTCGTCTTGCATGGGTTCGCACAAATCAAAAGACATTAAGGGCAGAATTGTATGCAGGCTTGGTTGACATGGTGCATTTGTCCGAGAGTGATGTTGTCCTTGGACGGTCTGCGGGTCGAAGAATTGTCTTGGCCTCATCTTTTACAGGTGGCCCTCGGCACATGTACCAATTATATCAAGATGCAATGGAAATTGTCCATGCAAAGGGAAAGCCAAACCTATTCATCACATTTACATGTAACCCTAAATGGCCAAAAATAAATGAGGCATTGCTTCCAGGACAGGTTTCCTCTGATCGACCAGACATAACAACAAGGGTTTTTTTCCTAAAACACTCAAGCATGATGAAGTACATCTTGAAGAAATATATTTTTGGGCAAGTGGTGGCTTACATGTCTATAGTGGAGTTCCAAAAGAGAGGCTTGCCACATTCTCATACATTGCTGATTCTAGATCCTCGATGTAAGCGTCAATCAACATTTGACTATGACAAGATAGTTTGTGCAGAGTTGCCAGATAAAAATCGATTTCCAGTGCTACACGACATCATTGTTAGTTGTAACATTCATGGCCCATGTGGTCAGTTCAATACTTCATCTCCTTGCATGGTAGATAGACAGTGTATCAGAAAATATCCACGTCCATTTTGTGAGCAAACAAGCATGGATAATAATGGCTACCCCATATATTCACGACGAAACAATGGCTTCACCGCCAAGGTCAAGGGTTTTACTATTGATAATCGATGGGTTGTGCCATATAATCCTATTTTGTCGACACTATTTAATGCACATATCAATGTTGAGGTATGTTCTACAATTTCAGCTGTCAAGTATGTCTACAAATACAGCTACAAGGGGCATGATAGGGCAACTGTAAGATTCCATACGTCAGCACAAGATTCTGAGAGGGAGATTATTGATGAGATAGACATGTATACTGATGGATGCTATGTATCTGCATTTGAGGCTTGCTGGAGAATTTTTGAATTCCCTTTGCACAATGATGCACCAGTTGTCTAGAGATTAAGCGTGCATGTTCTAGCTGGTCAAATCGTGACATTTCGAGATAATGAAAACATTAATGATGTCTTGCAAAGGGAGGGTGCAGAGAAGACCACTTTGACAGAGTGGTTCACATGCAGCTTGGAGAATCCTGATGCAAATGATACTTTGTACATTGATTTTCCTCAAAAGTGGGTGTGGAATTCAGGTTCCAAAAAATGGACGAAGAGACGTCGTGGGGACACTATTGGGCGGATGTATTTTGTGCAACCCTCTAGCGGTGAACGATATTATGTCCGTTTGCTTTTGACTATTTGTAAAGGATGTAAGTCATTTGAGGAGCTACGTTTCGTAAATGGTGTATTGTTCCCAACATTCAAGGCAGCATGCATTGCAAGAGGTATCTTGGAGGATGATGGGGAATGGTTTGGTTGCATGGAAGAAGCTTGCATTACACATACAGTCTTACAATTGAGACATTTGCTTGTGAACATTCTATTGTTTTGTGAACCCTCCTCCCCTCATCTCTTATGGGAAAGATTTCGACGTGTTTTGTATGAGGACTATCGACACATGTTGGAGTTGAGATATGAGTCCTTAGATGGATGTGCACAGGTTGCTGAAGGGTATGCATTGAGCGATCTGCATAAAATTCTTGGTACATTTGGACGAAGTTTAACTGAATATCCTGGAATCCCAATGCTTGATGAGCACTTTATGACACATGATGAAAATACATTGCTTTTCCAAGAGCAATGCCTTGATAGAATGCAAGAGCTGTCCGCGTCACATGCTATGGAGCAAACTTTGAATGAAGATCAAAGGATTGCTTTTGAGACAGTTTGCCATGCATTGACTCTTGATGGGGGGGCTATTTTTTTCTTGGATGGGCCTGCAGGGACTGGGAAAACTTATTTGTACAACTGTTTGTTATCACGCGTGCGTGGAGAAGGGGAAATTGCATTGGCCACAGCATCTTCTGGGATTTCAGCATTGCTGCTACGAAATGGGCGCACCGCACATTCCAGGTTCAAGATACCCTTGGAGATCGATAGTTACAGCACATGCAATATCCCTATTCAGGGTCAAATTGCTGAATTGCTTAGACTATGCAAGTTGATTGTGTGGGATGAGGCTCCTATGACACATCGATATGCCTTTGAGGATTTGGATAGGTCTTTGCAAGATATCATGTGCTCAAGAAAGCCATTTGGTGGAGAAGTGATGCTTCTTGGTGGAGATTTCAAACAAATCTTGCCAGTGGTGTTCAAGGGAGCACGTGCTGACATTGTTGATGCTACACTTTGTCGATCACACTTATGGAATCACATGAATATCCTTAGATTGACACATAACATGCGTGTGGAAGATGGTGATGTTGCAAATTTTTCCTATAGAGAATGGCTCATGGATGTAGGAAATGGGACTTTGACAAGTGGGGATGATCAGAAGATGGAGATCCCCCGCCACATGGTACTTTCTTCATCTTCATTGGATGAATTGATAGATTGCATCTATTCTGAAATGGATAAAGATGTGGACCATGCACAATACTTCAAAGAGCGGGCTATCCTTGCTCCGAAAAACTTGGAAGTTGATATTCTCAATGCTAAGGCCGTGTATGCAATGAAAGGTGACGTCGTGCAATACTTTAGTGTTGACTCCGTGGTGGAAAACGCGATGCAAGTTTCATTCTTATACTTTGTGGAGTTTTTAAATGGTTTGAACTTGGGTGGTGGATTTCCAGCACATTGCTTGGAGTTGAAGATGAACGCCCCAATAATTCTATTGCGGAACCTTGATCCAAGTGGAGGTTTGTGCAATGGGACACTCTTGGTGTGTAAGGCATTTCACCCTAGAGTTTCGGAGGCAGAAGTTATTACAGGTACACGGGTTGGGACCATGATTTTTATCCCTCGAATATGTTTTGTGAATTCTGGCATGGAGTTGCCATTTGTTCTTAGACAGAGACAGTTTCCAGTTAGATTGGATTTTTGTATGACTATAAACAAGGCACAAGGCCAAAGCATTGCCGTTTTGGGCCTATACCTGGTGACACCGGTCTTCACTCATGGACAATTATATGTTGCATTGTCACGTGCACGTTCGACTGCTGGGATAAAGATTCTCCTACGTGACATTGATGTAAACGAAACAACTGCACTAACAACAAACATTGTGTACCATGAGATACTGAACAATGCCATATGAAGGCTCTATTCCTTCTTATCGTTGTCTTCTTTTTTGTGTACAATTCAACTTATAAAATATAACATGAGTATATTTTTCTACCTCTCTTCATAACATATAGTAAACTATGTCATTCCTTCCTCTCATTGTCTGTTTTTTTGTTTCTATTTGGCTATATAGGTCATGGATCAAATTTCTTACATCTCTGAGGTGTCTTTTGTATTGAACATAGAAGATCATCCTTATCCTGGTATGTTCCAGTCCATTACATCTTTATGTGGATGCTTATTGTGTTCCTTTTGAGACCTTAAATTTTTTTTTTTTGCATTATTTTAAGCAGAGATACGTTTCTGGTGTGCACCTTTGTCGCATGAGAAAATTGTTAGGACCATCCGCAAACACTACAAGACTAGGTGTGTGTGTGTGTGTGTTTATAAATAATTGACTTGGTATAAAGTAATATTCATGGCATTTTTGTTTCTTTTTGTTTTACGGACCTTAGGAAGTTGCCATCTATCGATATTTTTACGTTGCGTATTTTGGCATACTCATCAGACATTGAGTACGGTGTTTACTCGGTTAGGAAGGAGTGTGTGTCTTCGCAAGAAGAAGATGATACTCAGTGGTTTGTTAGATATGAAGGATACTCTGTTCCGGATGATTGGGAGTACCTCCAAAGTTCTAGGTTCTCTGAGCTGATCTACCGGATCTACTTGCCTACACAACTTGCATATATGGCAGCTCCATACATAGCTGCAATAATTGATACGTGTAAAGTGTTGGGTTACGGTGCTTCGATTGCATTATTTCAAGAAAAGTCTCTCTTTTTCACTACCTTTGTTTGTTAATCCAGAAGATAATCAACCTTGGGAAGGAAAAACGGTCCTTAATTTAGGAATGGAGAAGCTCCAAAACAATTATCAATTGCATGACGAAGTGAGCTACGTTGATTTGGCCTCTTAGATCATCTGTGGCACAATCGTGTTCCTGATTGTGTACATTTTGATGACAAACATATCAACAACTCTTCCATGTTCATGATCCATTTTAAGACGTTCTTTTGATGTCTGGATGCATTTCTGAATGTATTCATGTTTATTATGACTTTTCTAATTTTATGCAATAAAGTTTTGATTTGCGATTTGACTTCGTGGGATTCAAAATATTATGTTCATATTTTAGAGATTGTAGTTTGAATGCATCAATTCTACGCCTTGACCCTCATGTTTGTGAGAGGGTAGGTTCCTATGCTTTGAGAGAGAGAGAGAGAGAGAGAGAGATGTGATAAGGAAGGGAGAAAATCATGCATGTTGCTAAGACGTGTGAGATAAAATCTAAAATTTTTGTGTCTTTTTTTAAAACTTACACACCTTATGCTTTGTTTAGATAATGTTTATTTTGTATGATAAGATGTTAAGTTTGTAGTATATATTGCACAAGCGATTGTTTCCTTGGTGCTAATTAACATAGAGTTCATCTTTATATGCATTGTGATGAACTTTTTAATGGTACAACTATGGAAAACACTAATAACAATGCCATCATTGAGAGCGAGTCTGATGGTATTGAGTCCACTCCTCCAAGGTTTGCCAATGTTCGAGTGGCAAAGAAAAGGGCTCGATGTGTGGGATCCTCTTCTGCTCATCCTATGGTACATGATGGAAATGACCAAGTCTTGGCTGCATTGCGGGACTTCTTTACCCGTAGTGAGTCTAGGCAGTTGGAATTTGAAAGACACTTAGAAGCACTCCTAGATGTGACTCAGCAAGCCAATGGACAACAAATTGTAGACCTTCGCAATGAGGTGCGTTCATATGTAGAGCTCTTCAATGGAGGAATGGATCACATTGAGGAGAATAGGTCCATCATGTTGGTGCACATGGAGCAACAAAAATTTGAATCAATGCAGGGCTCATACATTACCAATAGGGAATTCCACATCCAAATTGATGCACTTAAAGAGCAGGTTCGGGCTCTAGAAGGAGAGGTGACGCGACTCAAGATCCACCTAAATCGATTGAATGCATTGATGACAAAGATGGCTCGAGCTTCTGATGCACGTTCCATATAGATGCATTAAGTCCTTGCTACTAGAAATAATTGAACTCCTGGTTTTGTGTGCTCATTAGATTGAATGTCGTGATGTACTAAAGCATAACTTGCTTTGAACTGTGTTGATAGGGTAATGTAATAGATGCTATTTTGTTTGGTTCTATAGTTGTGTTGCTTAATGTGCATGGCATGAAGCCGTGTACTTAGATTAAAGTTTTGAGACCTTGGTTGAGATTATATTTGCGTCAAAACAATATGGAGTAATACCTTTGTGGCTTGGGAACATAAAGTAACAGAAGAGGCTTCAGTTACTACATTTATGATTAGCTATGTGAGCTTCAAGGTGGAAATGAAATACTTGAAAGCTTGATAGGTTCTAAAATATTTTTCTACTATCTAAACTTCATTGTGAAAGTTATCTTTAGGTTTACAGGTAAAAATTACCTTACTCCTTTAGATTTGAAGGACTTTTTTCTTTCTCAAATAATCGAGTGGTAGCAATTTCTAGCTCCCATTAGAGTTTGTAATGACCATTGTAAACATCTTTAGACAACGAGTAGAGGTATTAAGAGAGCTTTTTGAGGGATCTTTTTTCTCATTTTTACTTGCACTAGAAAAAATAAAATAAACCTTCTTGCAAAGCTCCCTCGTGGAGAGAGCTTTAGAGGAGAGCTTTCTCCCTTCTCTCTCTCCCTCTCTCCCCCTAACTCCATCTATCTATCTCCATCTCTCTCTCTCTCATATATTTTTCTGCTATCTAAACTTCATTGTGAAAGTTATCTTTAGGTGCACATGTCAAAATTGTCTTACTCCTTTAGATTTGAAGAACTTTTTTCTTTCCCAAATAATTGGGTGGTAGCAGCATTTAGACCCCATTATGATTTTGTAATGACCATTGTAAACAACCATCCCCTCTTTACCCCCTATACGAGTAGAGGTAAGGAGAGAGCTTTTTGAGGAAACTTTCTTTTTATTTTTACTTGCACTAGCAAAAGAAAAAAAAAAGCTTCCTCATTGAGAGAGCTTTACACACACACACACACACACACACATATATATACCCCTTAAAGGGGGCTATAGCCGAACGGTCATAGAAGCTATTCGCCAAGAAGTTACGATGCCTCTCTGCACGTCGTTATGCTACAACTCCCTTGAAGGGGTTTATATATATATATGTATATATATATGTATATGTAATGACCATTGTAAACAACCATCCTCTCTATACCCCCTAGATGAGTAGAGGTAAGGAGAGAGATTTTTTCTAATTTTTTCTTGCACTAGCAAAAATAAATAAAAAAGCTTCTTCAAAAGCTCCGTCATGGAGAGAGCTTCACGCACACACACACACACACACACATATAGATGGAGACATGGACAATGTCAATTATGAACAGGGTCATTGGTATTGCAGTTGGGGTTATTTGTTTTCAAAAAAGGCATCAAAAACTCAAATCGAAGTGTTGTCTTCCATTTTAACTTTTTGCATATCTGTGGAATTTCTCTTTCATAAATGATAGATGTTTTACATGTTTTTCATCTCATTATGTGAGAATGCTGAAAGTTTGTGGCTTATATATACATAAATGAGTAGATTTGTGCGGCTCTTTATGCATGTATGTGAGTGATTGAGAGCTAATGTTTAACTACGGATTTAAGAGATTTAGTGGTATTAATAGTGCACTCTTTTGGTTTGCACTAACACATGGGTGGCATGATGTAGTTGTTATGTTGATTTTAATTCTCTATGCACTTTCATTGTCTTGCAAAGCTTATGTTGGTGTTTCTTGGATGGGGTGGAATGTTCTATTTATAGATGCCCCGTCTTAGAAGGCATTGGACAATGTCTACGTTTAGTTGGATGCTTCATCATCCACCACGTCACATCTATGGTAATGAGCTCTAATTGTATCCTTAGTAAAATTTTCAAGTTGATGTTCGAACTAAAAAATTTCTCGTGTAGATCCACCTGGTTGGAGAGGCCCACTCACTGTGCATGATGTAGTTCACATTATTGAAAGCTTTGAAGTTGTTAGGTAAGGAATATCAATGAAACACAATTTCTTTTTATATTTTGTTTTGTTATTGAACTTATTGTTTTTAACCCGTTGGCCTGCAAGAATCACTATTATTGTGCTAACATTTTAATGGAAGTGCATGAGTTTTTTGGAGAACCCCAAGGATATTTCACAATCCATGTGACATTAAACCATAATGCTGGTTCAGCTCGCATACGGGTTCGTCAGCTTGGCGATCGTTTTCCTGCCTATGCAGTATACTCTTATAGGGATACACATGAGAATTGGAGGATTGTATTCACCTTGCACGAGGGGCGTCATCGTTTTGGTAGGAGTGTTCATTGTGTGGGCCCATGGATTTTGCCAGTGCCAAATGCAACGTCTCGCAGATTGTCGTTTTGAAGTCACAAGTTTTTTGTCAGTTAAGATTTAGTGGCTTTCAAAAAACTTTTTGTTTAAGAGACCAATCACAAGTTATGCTTAAAGAGACTACTTATAGTTAAGATTTAGTGGCTTTCAAAAAACTTTTTGTTTAAGAGATCAATCACAAGTTATGCTTAAACAGACTACTTATAGTAATGGGAGTGGATTGTTGTTTTTCTTTTAATCTCCTTCTCCCTGTCTCCCTTTCTTGCCATAAAATTAAAAGCCTTGCTCTTCTACTCTCTCTCTCTCTCTCTCTCTCTCTCTCTCTCTCTCTCTCTCTCTCTCTCTCTCTCTCGCTCTCTCTCCATTGTGTGTAATCTTTTTAGTTTATGTTATGTACTATAGTTCATGAACTTTCTATTGTGGCACCAGGTTGATGTGATTTAGAGCAATACAATAAAGGATGCAAAACCGTATTGCAGATAATGAAATGGTTGTCATTGCCTTGAATTGGATGCATAAACAATACTTGCACATGTTGTCACCTTAAATAGGAGGGGAAGGGATACCCAAAATTGAACCATACTCTTTCTTGACCGCAACAACGCGCGGGTCACATACTAGTAGTTCTTGAAAATTGAATTGTGGATTGTAAACAGATGAAGTATAGAAAGCATCGATGAGTATAACTACCAGTTTTATCACTTTTCCCATTGAGTGTCTTTGTAGAATGATCTCTTGGTGTTTTCAAGTTTAATCACTATCCCAACATTGAGTGTCATGTGCACCTAATCACGAATGACTACATTGCCTAGTTTCAATGGGTTTTGAATGAGCATCGTAATGTTTTGAATTGGTATTGTTATGTATGAGGGATTCAACAATATGTGCATTTGTGTGCATGCTCGCATATATATATATATATATATATATATATATATATATATATATATATATATATATATATATATATATATATATATAGAGAGAGAGAGAGAGAGAGAGAGAGAGAGAGAGAGAGAGAGAGAGAGAGAGAGAGAGAGAGTCAAACGTAAATTTTAGGGAAAATAACCCAAATACCCCTCTAATTTGTGGAAATTCCCAAAATACAACTCAAATCCCATAGTTCTCAGTTTCTCCAAAAATAAAATTTTTGCATGTTTTCATAAGCAGATTGTCTATCATACAAGATGCAAAAACTAAAATTTGGGTTGGTAATGTAGGTTCTGGAGATGAATTGCTTCATTATTTTTGGACATAATTGCCTTTCTAATTTTGTGAGGTAAGTTGTGACAACTTACATTGCAATCGACACTCATAAATGGATCTCAATTGTCAAAAAGGAACAAAGTGGTAGTGACTTCCCTCACCTCCTTTACTCTCTTCGGAATGACACATCATTCGTCCTTAAAAATCATCACCGAACTTTTCTGCTATGCTTTGATCCAGAATATATAGTCCTCAGTTAACCTCCTTGTATTTTATCTCCACCAAGGATATGAATGAATTAGATGGACAGCTATATAGGGATGACATGCACCTAATTGATGATTCCCGAAAGGGAGTGAAGTGCTTAGCCTCAGACAACATGGCACCCTTCACCAAGTAAGCTTTGATGGCACACTGCCTCTCGATGATGACCCTGTAATTGCTGCACAACTCAAGAGGAACGCAAAACATGCCGATCAAACTAAGTTGTTCAAGGCAGAAGGTTTCAAGCTAGTGCTCAATCTTTTTGTCAACTTTTTAGTGGTGGATAAAAAAGTATTCAATAAAAAGGGCTTATAGTGCTTGAAGATTGAATTGTGAATCGTAAACAGATGAAGTATAGAAAGCATCGATGAGTATAACTACCAGTATTATCACTTTTCCCATTGGGTGTCTTTGTAGAACGATCTCTTGGTGTTTTCAAGTTTAATCACTATCCCAACATTGGGTGTCATGTGCACCTAATCATGAATGACTAGATTGCCTAGTTTCGATGGGTTTTGAATGAGCATCATAATGTTTTGAATTGGTATTGTTATGTATGAGGGATTCAACAATATGTGCATTTGTTAGCATGCTAGCATATATATATATATATATATATATATATATATATAGAGAGAGAGAGAGAGAGAGAGAGAGAGAGAGAGGGAGAGAGTCAAACGTAAATTTTAGGGAAAATAACCCAAATATCCCTCTAATTTGTGGAAATTCCCAAAATACAACTCAAATTCCAAAAATTCCCAAACTATTCTCAGTATTTTGTCATAAATGATTGAAATGCCCTTCAAATTTTCCAACATTCCCATGGTTCTCAGTTTCTCCAATAATAAATTTTTTGCATGTTTTCATAAGCAGATTGTCTATCATACAAGATGCAAAAACTAAAATTTGGGTTGGTAATGTAGGTTCTGGAGATGAATTGCTTTATTACTGGCCTTGTATTATGTTGTTCTAACACTGTACAAACTCAAAAGTCCAAAATCTTGTCTCTGGGGCTCAAAAGTAAATAATTTGTTTATTTAGTTTTGTCAAATTTTTGCACATTTTAGGCTTTTTTTTGCAATATAAACACCTTTGTTATAGTCTTTGGACAAGTTTCACTGAGTTTGAACAAGATTTGTCCAATTTTTCAACATAGTTTAGTGTCCGTCCGTAGACTCAGTTTTCGAGAATCTGTCTTAAGTCTCACCTTTGTGATCCAAATTTTCACCAAATTTGATATGTGGAATCTACTCTATATGCTTGACCATGTGGTATACTCAATTATGCAAAAATGTTCAATTCTAGAGCAAATGTAAATAATCACGATGATGTTCTTTTGGCTTTTTTTGCAACTTTTTGCCAAAATGTTGATACAAACTGGTTAAGCAACTCAACTTAAGGTCCCTAGCCAAGTTTCACGAAGTTTGGATAAATTCTAATCAATTTGTCATTAATTTTGTGTTTGCAGACTGACTTTTTGAATTTGGCCATAATTTCTACTTTAATGATCCAAATCTTACCAAATTTGATATGAGGGTTCCATATAACATGATAAAACTTGTGGTATGCTTGGTTGATCAAAAAAGTTGTGGTATGCTTGGTTGATCAAAAAAGTTGAAAATAGGACAAATATAAATAATCGACGATTATTTACTTCTGGTTAATTTTTACATCTTTTTTGTCATATGAGTATATATACATGTTAAACACTTCAATCTAAGCCTCTAAGTCAAGTTTCACTAAATTTGAGCAAGATTTACCAAGTCAAACTCAATTTCTCGACAATTAGTACAAATTTCAATTTTTATCAAGGTTTTGGTCTGTTTTGTGATCCAAATTCTATGAGCCTTTACAAAAGATGTTTGTAATCATGTTGCATAGAGTCTCTGGTATCAACCTTGGTCAATTTTGAGCTGAAACTAAATAATCACGATTAGTTACTTTTGGCCTAAAATGAACACTTTTTTTTGCAATTTTTTCAATGGACAATCTTTTTATGACATGTTTTAAGCCTGGGAGTTAAGTTGAACTTAATTTGGCGTAATTTCTCAAGAAAATGTAAATAATAGGAGTTTATGCAAACTCTTAAAAATTTACCTCACATGCATCTTTAAGCTTACCCACTGGTTCGTACAACTTTTAGAGAATAATCCCCACCCGGATTTAGTGCTTGACAGTCTTTTGGTGTTGTTTCAAGCCGTAGACCTAAAATTCAACAACTTCACATAAACAACTCACAATTGATTCTTTTGGAGTGAGAAATGTTCTGAGATCCACCTCAGATTCTACTTACCTTACTCCTAAGTTCTTCTGCAATTGGGTTGTGGAAAGTGTCCACAAACACTTGTGTCTTGTTTTTTATTGGTTTTTGTTGAAGATGATGAAACAGGAAACAGAAGGAAGACAACAACTCAGAGTAGGAAGAAGATGGAGAAGGAGAAGACACAGAGCTTGCGTACGAGATCTCTGTAGTCTCTCTCTCTATATTAGAATAATAGAGTATACAAACTCAGAGCTACAAAGCTTATATGAAACCCTAAGAGATAAGGTGTCCTTTCACACCAGATGTCCAGGGGGAAAAACCCAGTGGGAGAAAAGTGCCCCTGGTGAAGCGCGTATACACACTAACACTACCACATGTCTACAAATCCCCCCTGTAGTGATAGTGTGAATCTGTACAAGGTAGCAGATCATCATGTGTATGAGAGTAAGCCCAAAGCTTTTCGGAAAGCTTCAAACTTTTCTCGTGATAACGCCTTCGTAAATAGATCTGCAATGTTATCCTGTGTAGGACAGTAAGTTAGTGTGATCTCCCCTGCATGTAGCCTTTCCCTGACATAGTGGTAGTGAACCTCTATGTGCTTTGTTCTTGCATGAAATACTGGATTCCTTGCAACTGCCATAGCACTCTGACTGTCAGTGAAAATGGTAGTGGGTGCCTGTTGACACTCACAAAGATCTGCCAATAACCTGTGTATCCATACACAATCAACTGTTGCCGTGAAAGGTGCCCTGTACTCAGCTTCACAAGTTTATGTAGCCACTGTGGGTTGCTTCTTGCTTAGCCAAGATATACATGCATTTCCCAAGAAAAAACAATTGCCACTTGTGGAATGTCGTGTGTCAAAATCACCAGCCCAATCTGAATCGCTGTAACCAAGAAGCTGCATAGAACTGTGCTTTCCATACATATTCCCCCTTGGAAAGAACATGGCAAGATTAGGGGTACCTGAAAGGTAGCGAAGTATGCGCTTCACAGCCTGCCAATGATGCATACCTGGGCTGTGCATAAATCTTCTTGCTTGTGAAACCCCAAATTGAATGTCTGGACGAGTGTTGCCTGCCAAATATATCAAGCAACCAACCGTTGCTGCATAAGTATGTACATCAAAAGGTTCTCCAGCATGGTGCATGCTCAACTTTGATCCAGTTTCTACGGGTGTAGAGATTGGTTTACAATTTTGCATACCAAACTTGTCCAAAATTTTATGCAAATATTTTGCCTGCAGCATGTATATGCCATCCTCTGATTGCACAAACTGAATACCCAAGTAATAATGTAGCAAACCAAGATCAGACATCTCAAAGGTTTTTCTCAAAGCATCTTTAAACGCTTCAATTTCATGTGCACTATTGCCTGTAAGAAGCATATCATCCACATAAAGTGTTAGCATAATGAGGACTCCATCTCTCTTTTTGACATACAAAGTACTTTCTGTTGGACTATTCTGAAATCCCTGGCCAATCAAATAAGTATGTATCTTCTTGGCCAATCAAATAAGTATGTATCTTCTCATACCATGCTCTTGGAGCCTGTTTGAGACCATACAAAGCTTTACGCAATCTACATACCTTTTGCTCTTGACCTTTTACAACAAAACCACTTGGTTGAATTACATAAACTTCTTCCTGCAAACCACCATTCAAAAAAGCAGTTTTGATATCCAACTGATGCACTTTCCAACCATGATGAGCAGCAATTGCAACTAGTGATCTAACTGTGGACGCACAAGAAGTAGGAGCAAAGGTTTCATCATAATATATGCCTTTCTGTTGTGCATAGCCTTTTGCTACAAGCCTTGCTTTGTACTTGTCAACAGTACCATCTTGTTTCCTTTTTACCTTAAAAACCCACTTTGTACCAATAGGCTTTTTACCTATAGGCAAGTCCACTAGATCCCATGTATGATTCTTATGAATAGAATCAATTTCTTGCTGCATAGCATCTTTCCACTGAACACACTCTAAAGCTTGTTCAAACGAATCAGGCTCATTTGCATCACAAAGAGTGCTAAAGCAAGCCAAATCTACTTGCTCTCTGCCAAAAGTAGTACCAGCACGTGTTTTTCGTGGCAACGGTGCATCCAACTTGCTATCCTGCAAAGTTTTCTGAACCCATTTAGGCAAGGTTCTTTCTTCCCTGAGAACTTCTTGCTCTTCACGCACAATTTCCTCTACATCATGAGGTGTCACATGCTGATCAAAAGATTGATCAAGATTATCAACCTGTTGTGATTCTTGATTCTCCACAAAAGAAGGAAGCAAACCTTCAAATACACCATGTGTCTGCATATGCGGTACATCAAAAGCAACCATAGGTTGAGTAGTAGTTTCTGCAAAAATTACATCACGACTTTCAAAAATCTTGTTTGTAGCAGGATTGTAAAGTCTATAACCTTTACTTCCACTACTGTACCCCACAAATATACATTTGATTGCCTTATCATCAAGCTTCCCACGTAACTGCTGAGGGATGTGAGCATAAGCAAGACAACCAAAAACATGAAGATAACTGACTGAAGGTTTTCTGTCATACCAAGCTTCATATGGAGTAATGGTCTTCAAGGCACGAGTAGGACACCTGTTCAAAACATGTGCTGCACAAGCAACTGCCTCCATCCATAGCTTATGAGGCAAACTCTTAGCCTTGAGCATACATCTAGCTGTCTCCATTAAAGACCTGTTCTTCCTTTCTGCAACACCATTCTATTGTGGTGTGTATGGCATAGTGCATTGGTGTTTTATGTCTTTCTTTCCCAAAAAATCCTTAAATGCACCTGACATGTATTCACCTCCTCGATCGGTACGAAGAGTCTGTACTTTGCAACCTGTTTCATTTTCAACCATGGCGACATAATGTTGAAAAACTGCAAACACATCTGAATTTGCTTTGAGTGGATACACCCAACAAAACCTGGAAAAGTCATCAATGAAGGTCACAAAATAAAGGCTGTTTCCTATAGATGGTGTCCTCATAGGACCACATACATCACTGTGTACAAACTGCAACTTTCGTGTCGCTCTAACTGAACCATCCTGCAAAAATGCAAATCTGTGCATCTTTCCAAGAACGCAATCTTCACATACATGTCTTGGTGGCATCTCCAATAAAGACAAATCATGCACCATATTATGACGTTGTAAAGTCATCAAACTGCCATAACTAACATGCCCAAATCTAGCATGCCACAACTCAGCATCCTGCATGGCCTGAGTCTTTGTTTCTGCAATACATACCTGAATCTGCTTTTCATAACGATCTAGCACAAATAATCCATTTTCCAGCGTACCTGTAGTGATAAGAGAATAACCATTCTCTCGATCTCGTACAACACATCTATCATCCTCAAAAATGATCCGAAGACCATTTTTTGCAAGAGAGGATACAAACAACAAATTCTTCTCGATCCCTGGAACATCTAAGACATCTGGCAAGCATAAATCTGAACCATCTGAAATAGTAATCAAAATCTTACCAACGCCTTTGATTGGATAAGAAGCATTATTTGCACATGTCACGTTCTTTCCTGCTGGAGCTGTATCCAATGAACAAAACAAATCCTTCCTTGAAGTAATATGCCTGGATGCACCACTATCAAAGTACCAAATCATTTGTGTCTTGTCAACACTCTAAGCAGAAAAATCTGAACATACTACAAAAGCATAAGAATCCTGCACAAAGTTTGCAGACTCTTCTTTCCCAAAAGAAGAATCACCAGAAGCTGAAACAACCAAACTTGACTCTTTCTTCTTTTCTTTAGCAATTCGCTTTTTACACTCACTAATGTAGTGACCAGGTTTCTTGCAGTAGTGACATTTACCTTTCTTCTTGGACTTGTCGGAATCACCTTTAGACTTCTCTGAAGACTGTCCTGTACCAGACTTAGAGTGATGAGCACTCTCTTTACCCTTGCTTTTGTTATGTACAACAAGAGCATGATCCATACCATCCACCTGTAAAGACTTGTTCTTACGTGATTGATCCTCCTGCAATAGCAAAGCCACTAACTCTTCAAAATGAAGAGGCTCAGGATTAGCTCGCAAAGACAGAGTCAAAGAAGTCTGAGAAGTCAAATAAGATGGTGGTAGTGAATTGAGTGTTTTGGAAACCAAGTCCTTCTCTGGAATCACTTCATCAAAGCTAAGCAATTGCTCTTTCAGATCCCTGATTTTTGTAAGATGCTCGACGATATCGTCACCTTCGTCCATCTGTATTTCGTCAAGTTGTTTCTTCAAAAACTCTATTTTGGCAGCATTTCTTCCTCCGAACATAGCTTGCAGAGTGTTCCAAGCATCCTCAGAAGTTCTGCAAGATCTGATATGTGGTGTGATTGTCCTCTTTATGGTTAAGGCAATCACGGCCATAGCTTGTGCATCTTTAGTATCCCATCTCTTTTGCTCTGGAGTGACTTGTGAGGGTCCTGCACCAACAGCTGCACCACGACCAGGCATGGCAGGTGCAATTCTACCTGGACGAACTTCATCTCCAGATACATAATCCCACAATCCTTTACCAACCAAAAACTTTTTGGCCATAAAAGACCAAAGAGAATAGTTGGTACCATCCAATTTGTCTTCGGATGTAAACGCACCAAAAATCTCTTTCTCCATAGATTGAGCCATACACAAGAGAGAAAAAGAACCTCCAAGAGATTCACAAATATCCTCTCCAATGCAAGAAAAACTCTACACAAAATCTCAGCACAAAGCTAAGACAAGCTGCTTCCCAAAAGAACTGTTTACCTGAAGAAAATCTGTCAAAAAGCACACCCTCTTGATCTAAACGCCTCGGAAAAGTAACTTCTGCTTCCCCTGCTCAGAACAAAATACTCCCGGAACGTCGAGGATGCTCCCATGAGCAAATTTTCTGAAAACTGCTTTAAAACTGCGATTGCGCGCGCGGACACAAAAACGCAAGTAGAGGCTCTGGAAATCACCTCGCTCTGATACCAATTGTTGAAGATGATGAAACAGGAAACAGAAGGAAGACAACAACTCAGAGTAGGAAGAAGATGGAGAAGGAAAAGACATAGAGCTTGCGTACGAGATCTCTGTAGTCTCTCTCTCTCTGTATTAGAATAATAGAGTATACAAACTCAGAGCTACAAAGCTTATATGAAACCCTAAGAGATAAGGTGTCCTTTCACACCAGATGTCCAGGGGGAAAAACCCAGTGGGAGAAAAGTGCCCCTGGTGAAGCGCGTATACACACTAACACTACTACATGTCTACAGTTTTTGAGCTTTGATCTTAAGACTTGTCTTGTCCATCAATCATTCTCAAAATCCTAACCTAATTCTACAATACTAAAATCCTACAAGGTACTTAGCAAGTACAATCTACTTACAAGCTACCTCTACACAGAAAAAGACAACACTCTTAAGCTATGTAACTTTAAAGAGAAAGTTTTATTCTAGGTGATCCTAGAGGAAGTTAAAAGACAACTACACAAGACACTTTTGTTTTTCCCTAGTTTAGGTCTATTAGTCCCCGACAACGGTACCAAATGTGGTATGCGTTTCTAACCTCACTCCTATCTTATTGCAGACATAGCGAGAACCACACACATAATTGTCAATCCACGGGACGAAGCTGACTCGACTAGTACATAGAGGTTACAAGAGGGTGTCTGTATCTTAGAAAAAAATAGATAGTGTGTATCTAACACAAGCTACACTCAAAGGAATTAAGTTATCAAAATCTAATCGCTAAATGGCAAACAAATCATAACCGTTACAGCATCAAACAACATCCGAATGTTATGAACTTCTAGGACATGTATATAAGACCTAAGCAGACATGCTTATGGTCTCAAAAATCACTTTTGATGAAGTGCAAAAATCACAATTATTAACACCAATGAGTTTTTGAACTAGTCGTTCTGACCCCAAATGCATCTAAATGCTTAGTAATGATGCCTCAATACCCAGCCTATACTTACTTTCTTATTTCCTAGCTTAAATTCCTACTTATGATGAAATTAGGCCACGGGTCAACGACGCCAAAAGCTACGTATTTATGTTTACGTCAATGCGTAGAGCTCTTGCATGCGGTTGCAATGCAACATATGGCACTGCAATGTGACAACCAACATGGGAGTAAGAAGCGCGAGAAGGAGAGAAGTGAGCGCCGTTAGCTCACGATGTGTTTCTGTTATCCAAAACTTTCAATAACTTACAAAAATTGGCTTTTATACCTTAGCTAAGGTTTCTTTCATCAAAAACTAATAATCTTGGAGCTCTAACTAAGGATAGATTGGTACAATCTGGAAGCTTATAGCCTCGACTCATCGATTATAATATCCACTCGGAAAATAGGAATTATAATATTCTCGATCTATTAAAAAATTAAGAGTTTTTACAATAAAAGCTCCCAAAAAATGTTACATGGGTTAGCTTGTTGCTAACAAGAGCTTTGCAAGAAATATGGAACAAAGAAAATTGAGAGGATGCTAGCCTCAAAGAAAATTTTTTCTATGGCAAAAATAGATCTGACTGTTGTTCTAATGGATAAAGCGTAGGATGAGAAGAAAACGAAATAGTACCCAGGTTAGTTCACATAGTCAAACAGTGGAGAGAGAGAAAAATTTGGTGGTGTCAAACGTTGCTCGGAGCATAGCTACCTATTCCAAGCCTCGAGATGCCGCATGACCATCTTGGTCTACGTTAGCACCTACATTGCCAACAATTGAGAGAAGCTGAAAGCTTTGAAGGAAGAGGAACAAGTCAATCTCATGAAATGGATACACGAGAAAGGTAAGATCGTTATTGCCATGGGCACCATGTTGTCGACGATGGAGGTGGTTCTTTGTGGTGAGAAAAGCAACGAGGACACGGAAATATCTAGTTGCACACGACAATTAAATTATGGAAAAATTATATTGTGAGACTGCTATTTTAAAGTCGTGCAATGAAAATCTCGTCGATGCGATGTGTTGTTATTTTCATGTGTTGCGCAAGCACCACATGGTGGCTTGCGAGCTCAAAGAGGGGGAAAGGAGCCTTTGGCTCACCAAGTATATATTAGGCCAATTTTTGGTGTGTCCAAAGGGCTAAGGCCATAGTGATGAGTTCCCTTTTTTCTTAGTGCAAAATCTCATGTAATTTAAAAATTAAAATAAAGGATGAAAATGTTTGATTGGTTAGTGATGTAGTGGGCACTCATGAAAAGGTTACTAGTGGCAATGAGTGGGTGACAAAAGATATCGAGATAAGATATTTTCCAAGATTATATTATTGAATGTGCTCGGAATTAGAGTCCGGCCCCTCTTTTCTCGTGTCGAGACTCGAGCGAATGATGGAGGGAGGCAACAATTAGTCCCGAGGAGGGGGGATAGACTTTTTCCCACTAGAGAGGAAAATATTTAATCTTTAATCTCGTGTTGAGGTGCACGGTGCTCTCTCTCGCGTTGAGTAGTTTGCACCATTGCATGAGGTGCTTCTTGTGCTTGTCGGCATGCAGTCGGGGGACGTGTGCAAAGCATGATCAGGAGCAGATTAGCAGCAAATGGAGTTGTGCATGTAGGAGCACTAGGCAATGTGGTGGTAAATGGTTTGCGAGGGGGTCACAGAGTAGGAATGATCCATAGCTGAAGGCGTACTATAATGACTATTAAGTTTATTAGCAAGACAGAAGCCGAATTACTTTCTATCGCAGACTCACGTCTATATTGTTGTGCAGGTGCTGACCTTGATCTTACACTCTGCGAACATACGTTTGTGAACTTACCACCAACTCTCTCTCTCTCTCTCTCTCTCTCTCTCTCTCTCTCTCTCTCTCCCCTTCGTGCTTCTCTCAAGCTACGTTTGTGAACCAAGTTAGTTCTTGGATTCCTTTGGATTTGCATGGAGTTTTGGAGCCCCTCTCAAAGAGCTGCACCCTGAAGAGGAGCAAGTGGCTTCTGCACAGTAGAGGGAGTCTTACCTGGGCTCTTAATGGGAGATCTGATCCATTTTGTGAGGGCCTCCTAGGAGCCAAATGACTTAATACTTAGTATAATGTTTTCTTAACAAGAGACAATGGTGTTTTGTTAACAAGAAACAATGTAGTTAAGTGTTGGATTGTCGCAGAGCTTTGACTCGTAATAAGCCTTTATGTAGGTGTGTAGGAATCTGAATTGTAACTTATTGCAGGTATGTGAATGCAAAGGTTCTTTTTTGTTCAGTAATTGCTGCCTGTTTTGTGCTAGTTGCTATGTGACCTATTTTGTTTAGGACATAACTGTCTTGTTTTGTAGTTTGAGCAGCTGCCCGCAGTTAGTTATTTTGGACTTTGTGGATCTAGATCGATCTAGATCAAGCAGAGTTTGGAAACCTAACTACTGTTGATCTCAAGGTTTTGTACAGATTGGGTATGTCATCTATTTCCAAGTTTCATGCCTTTTTAAATTTTCCTTCTAGTAAGTGATGGCTGTGCGTTGCAAGTAGAATAGCGAAGTCTTGTTCCGGGGGATTCACCATGGAAAACTTACCGCACCACGTAAGTGCAAAGGAGGGGATTTTTTACAAGTTACATAAGCATAAGTTAGGGGCAGGTCCCCAATAATTCATCTCCCAAGCTTAAAAATTAGGGAGGGGGTATCAACGTTTTTTGGGGTGGGGGGAGGGGCTGACATGGGTTGACTACTTGTAACGATTGGTCAGATGTGCACTAGAACTCATATGAATTTAGGGGAAGTTTTTTATCATGTCACACATCAAATTTTGCATCAAGCTGGTCATAGATAAAGACTGATTTGGAGCAGGTCAAGAGTTGATTTACACCAGCTTTGGATGGGTCAAAATTGGACGAGTAGCTAGAGTGCATGTTGATCGGGAACATAGTTTGAAAGTTAAACTAAGACACATTGAGGGTACATCTAGGTATCAACATAAGTGGTTCCTTAGTACGTTGCTAGTCACTATGCTACACACTCTTTGACTAGCTTTACTCAGTCAGATCATGTGAGACCTAAATTTTCTATGTAAGATAGGGGTATGATAGTTTTCTTCATTGATTGTCGTATAAGCGTAAAAAGGGGGGTCATATTCCTCTAATATAAGTTGTATATACGGGCTTTATCAAAGTTGCTCGCTCACAGGTGGCATCTCGTTTTGTATATAGAGTGAATCCCCCGAGAGTCTTCTTAAGCAAGTGGTGAGCGTGGTTGCGAAGACCTGCACTTGTTATAGAATAAGTGGGGTCACAAGACAACTTCTGTTTCTGTGTGTGATATTTGATCTTTGCCTTAACGTTGGATATGACAATGCTGACAAGATTGGCCAGTCTTGTCCACTGACTAAGTGCTGGCTAGGTCTTGATGTGGCCATTGACAAGGTACTGGTGCAGCGTTATTAGGATGATGTAGACATCATTTCTTCAAGCGGACAATCCACCTCAAGTGCTGAAATAGATCTCAACAAAGTTTTACTCTGCTCGCCCAACTTCACTCATCTCTTTGTAGCAATCCCCCACGGGCTTTATTTGGGCCGTCATTTGTCCTCTTATAACCTGAAGATGGATACGCAAGAGGCTTTTCAAACCAGCACTTCCAAGATCCACGTGCTCTTCATTGGGAACATGACGGATCACCCACAACATCTAGACTGGATTACAACAGCTCTTGCATCTCACCCTTCCCTCACCTCCTTTACTCTCTTCAGAATGACACATCATTCGTCCTTAAAAATCATCGCCGAACTTTTCTGCTATGCTTTGATCCAGAATATATAGTCCTCACTTAACCTCCTTGTATTTTATCTCCACCAAGGATATGAATGAATTAGATGGACAGCTATATAGGGATGACATATTGCACCTAATTGATGATTTGCAAAAGGGAGTGGAGTGCTTAGCCTCAGACAACATGGCACCCTTCACCAAGTAAGCTTTGATGGCACACTGCCTCTCGACGATGACCCTGTAATTGCTGCACAACTCAAGAGGAATGCAGAACATGCCGATCAAACTAAGTTGTTCAAGGCAGAGGGTTTCAAGCTAGTGCTCAATCTTTTTGTCAACTTTTTAGTGGTGGATAAAAAAGTATTCAATAAAAAGGGCTTATAGTGCTTGAAGATTGAATTGTGAATCGTAAACATATGAAGTATAGAAAGCACGATGAGTATAACTACCAGTTTTATCACTTTTCCCATTGGGTGTCTTTGTAGAATGATCTCTTGGTGTTTTCAAGTTTAATCACTATCCCAACATTGGGTGCCATGTGCACCTAATCACGAATGACTACATTGCCTAGTTTCGATGGGTTTTGAATGAGCATCAAAATGTTTTGAATTGGTATTGTTATGCATGAGGGATTCAACAATATGTGCATTTGTTAGCCTGCTAGCATATATATATATATATATATATATATATATATATATATATAGAGAGAGAGAGAGAGAGAGAGAGAGAGAGAGTCAAACGTAAATTTTAGGGAAAATAACCCAAATACCCCTCTAATTTGTGGAAATTCCCAAAATACAACTCAAATTCCAAAAATTCCCAAACTATTCTCAGTATTTTGTCATAAATGATTGAAATGCCCTTCAAATTTTCCAACATGCCCATGGTTCTCAGTTTCTCCAAAAATAAAAATTTTGCATGTTTTCATAAGCAGATTGTGTATCATACAAGATGCAAAAACTAAAATTTGGGTTGGTAATGTAGGTTCTCGAGATGAATTGGTTTATTATTTTTAGACATAATTGCCTTTCTAATTTTGTGAGGTAAGTTGTGACAACTTACATTGCAATCGACACTCATAAATGGATCTCAATTGTAAAAAAGGAACAAAGTGGTAGTGACTTCCCTCACCTCCTTTACTCTCTTCGGAATGACACATCATTCGTCCTTAAAAATCATCGCCGAAATTTTCTGCTATATATGCTTTGATCCAGAATATATAGTCCTCAGCTAACCTCCTTGTATTTTATCTCCACCAAGGATATGAATGAATTAGATGGACAGCTATATAGGGATGACATATTGCACCTAATTGATGATTTGCAAAAGGGAGTGGAGTGCTTAGCCTCAGACAACATGGCACCCTTCACCAAGTAAGCTTTGATGGCACACTGCCTCTCGACGATGACCCTGTAATTGCTGCACAACTCAAGAGGAATGCAGAACATGCCGATCAAACTAAGTTGTTCAAGGCAGAGGGTTTCAAGCTAGTGCTCAATCTTTTTGTCAACTTTTTAGTGGTGGATAAAAAAGTATTCAATAGAAAGGGCTTATAGTGCTTGAAGATTGAATTGTGAATCGTAAACAGATGAAGTATAGAAAGCATCGATGAGTATAACTACGAGTTTTATCACTTTTCCCATTGGGTGTCTTTGTAGAATGATCTCTTGGTGTTTTCAAGTTTAATCACTATCCCAACATTGGGTGTCATGTGCACCTAATCACGAATGACTACATTGCTTAGTTTCGATGGGTTTTGAATGAGCATCGTAATGTTTTGAATTGGTATTGTTATGTATGAGGGATTCAACAATATGTGCGTTTGTGTGCATGCAGGCCGCCACGTGATTTATCACTTTTTTTTCTCTTGTTTCATTCAATTTTTATTTTGGCCAAGAGAAGGTCATAGGAGAGAGGTAGAGAGTAGTGGAGAAAATGTGCAAATCTCTCACCATCAAATTGTCACCATCACATTAACCTTTAATTGTGGACATTTCGAGGTATTTGTCAACATCACATTAACTTTAATTATTTCAAACAAAACTCACACTATATAATTTTAAAAATTGATTGTTCACATCATGGTTTGCTTAATAAAATATATGAAGAATATTTATTTGAATTGTTGGTATAAGATGTTACTCCCTCATAATTAATTGAGAGCGATTTCAATTACCTCCGCAAGTGATAATATGGTCACAACCATATTATTTTTTTATTTTATTGCGGGTCCTTTTTGCTTAGGGTAGATACTAGAGAGAGAGAAGAACGAGACAGCATTTGAGGAGTGCGAAACTGTCGAGCAGCTTCTTAATTAAAATGTTAAGGTGTCTTGATCGAGAGTAGGAATGCAAGCCACGAGACTAGACTCAAATGAGGCATCGAGGAATTTTCTGAGATGACATCCGGGAGAGACTCTCAGCAGATGCTCTTACTGCTTTATAAGAACAGCGCGTTCTCTTTCCCGTAAAAGAAGAAGAAGACGAACAGGTCGTGGTCTCTGTCCATGGCACAAGACGAAGACAAAGTCAATAGACAAAGCTCTTTCAGCCACCATTTCTACTGCTGCGGCAGCAATGAAATGGGTCCATTGACGATGAAGCAAGATCGGGCGAAGTCTAGATTGCAGTTGCTTACGCCTTCACAGTGGGGTATTGTGATAGAGACCTGCGAAATTCCGGCGGAGGGCGACGCCGACAAGGTGGTGCTGGTGATGGAATGGAGAAGCAAGAGAGGGGACTTTGATGGTGATGAGAGAGAGAAGAAGATGAAGAAGGGCTTCGTGATGTGTTGGGTGATGTGGTGCCAGAGCTTTGTGATAGTATGGAAGGAGTGAGTGAGGAAGACTTGGAAGTGGGCTTCCTCAAGAGCGATCTGCAAGTGGAATGCTTGCTAAGAGGAATTTCGTACGGCGGCCGCGACACAAAGGCGCGACTCATATCCAAGCTCATGGAGCACAAGCAATCCCTGTCCCTCAATTGCCTCAACTCCTTTCAATTCTTGGCGGATCAGTGCAATGACTCTGCTCTTTGATCTCTCTCTTTGAGATCAAGTTAAAACCATTTCTCTCATAAACATATGCCCTCGTTTTAATTTTGCTTTGAATCCAACATTGATGACTTGTACATGTAACCAACCCTTCAATTTTGAAGGTTTGTCACAATGCTCCATAAAAGTGTGTAGGCATGTAAAAGTTTCCATTTATTTCTCTAATTTTCCTACTGACAATTGCCTTCAAGCGAATTTAGTATGCTTGTGAAATTGATTTTTCTCGAACAATGGTTTGTAATTTAATGATCAAGCAAAATGTCTCCTTAGAAGGTCAACCAATCCCAAAAACCATCAAATTTTGACTAGTAGACAACATGATTGTAAACCCTTGTTTGTAAGACATGTCAATTTGAGTTGACTCTTTGTTGCTTGTTTGAGAACAAGGCTTCGCTTAATGCTAACCAAAAATATTTCTTTCATAGAATGGAGGACAAGAAAAACTTACTACACATACTTTCTTGCACCAACTAAGGAAGTATCTGACCAACAATGTAAAGCTGTTGCTGGACCATCGCCCCATCCAACCCAATCAATGTGCATCCTCTCACCTAGCAGACGGCCCTCTAAAGATGTCACATGCATTCCAAATAAGTGGTTGCCTCTCTACCTCCTTCACACAAGAATAATGGTCCAGTGATCAACAAATCATCCACATACAGAACCACAATGAGAAGTACATCACCCTCACACTTTACATACAATGTGCTTTCTGTTGGGCTGTTGCGAAAGCCTTGTTTAACTAAATGAGTTTTAGTTTTCTTATACCAAGCATGAGGAGATTTATTTCACCCTTACAAAGCTTTCTTACAATTGCACACTTTATCCTCCTGCCATTTCTTGACAAAACTCTGAGGATGCGTTATATAAACTTCCTCAAATATATCACCATTAAAGAAAGAAGTAACAACATCTCACCGATGTACATCCCAACCAAAATGAGCTTCCAATGCATATAGAAAATGCATAGTAGTCATACGACAAGTATCTATAGATGCCTTTTTGTTGTGCATGAACCTTTGCAACAAGTTGAACCTCATAGCAATCAATCTCCCCATCCGACTTGCGTTTCGACTTGTAAACCCACTTTGTACCAATGGCCTTTTTGCTAGGAGGAAAATCACATAAAGTCCATGTGCCATTTTCTATAAGTGCATCATATTCTGATTGCATGACAGCCATCCAATTTTTTGAATTTGTGCTTCATCAAAAGATAGAGGTTCCTCAATATCACATAAGCTAGACATAGCCAAAGCATAACAATATGATGCATGTCAAGAACCTGAACGAGTACACCTAGAAAAAGGTGCATCCAATTTATTGACATGCAAAGTATGCACCAACCATTTTGGCATGCCTCTAGCCTGCTCATTCTCAGTCCTTTCCTCATCAAGTACATCATGTACATGTGCATCAATAATAGGTTGATCTGTCATATTTTCCGAAACCCCCATAGGGTGTACATTTGACTCATTGGAATTTACATTTGACCTTCCACCACTAAAAAGAGGCACAAAGTGTCATGAATGTCTTGTGAGCTTACATTATTGTCTCTAGTACATGACAGCAAGGGTTGAACAAAATCTTCCACAAACACAACATCTCATGAAACCAAGATACACTTTTTTTGCAGATGATACAACCTGTAACCTTTGCTTTTAGCGCTATAAGAAAAAAAATTTCATTTGACATCCTTACTGTCCAATTTTTTCGCGGTACATTTGTGGAACCAAAGCATAAACCAAACAACCAAAAGCGCGCATGTGCTCAATAGAAGGCTTTCTATCATGCCATGCTCCATAAGGTGTCATAGAGTGCAAAGATTTTGTAGGACACTTGTTAAGCACATAAGTGGCACATATAATAGCCTCAAGAAAAAATAAATGTGGTACAACTTGACTTCTGATAGTAAACCGTGCCATTTTCGTAAGAGACCTTTTTTTGCCCTGAGCAACATCATTTTGCTAGGTGTATATGGCACTGTACATTGATGTTTTATCCCACGACTAGCCATAAATTCATTAAACTCATAGACACAGCCCCCCCCTCGATCAGAACGGTAGGTGTCCATAGTACATTTTGAGACATTTTTAGCCATAGCTATAAATTTATTAAAACACAAAAACACTTCAGACTTTTCCTTTAGTGGATACACCCATGCATGCCTAGAGTATTCATCAATGAAAGTCACAAAGTAAAGGTAATTGTCCAAGGACAAAGTTTGCATGGCCCACAAACATCACTATGCATAAGCTACAACCTGCATGTAGCCCTAATTAAACCATCCTTTGGAAACTTTGAACGATGCATCTTACCCAAAATACAGCATTCACAAAATTGTTTGGTAGGTGCTTCAAGAGACGACAAAGAAAAAACCATATTAGATTTTTGAAAACGCAAAAATTGACAAAATTTAGATTTTGAACACGTGCATGCCAAAGTTTTGCATTTGAAACAGCATTAGAATCCACAATTGCATTTGCAAAATTCTGTCCACACTTGTCATACAGAGTGAGCTTCTAATAGCCTGGTGTGACAATCTCATCACCAAAACTTATTTCATGAACTGTACATCTATCATCTATAAATTTCACAACAAGACCAATTCTAGCAAGTGCAGGTACATACAAAATACCTTTTTGCTTGAATTCCCAGAAAAAGTTCTTCCTGCATAAGCATTAGGAAGAAGTGATTTTCCATTCGAAGAGGAACCATTTTAAGACGTTCTTTCGATGTCTGGATGCATTTCTCAATGTATTCATGTTTATTATGAGTTTTCTAATTTTATGCAATAGAGTTTTGACTTGCGATTTGAGTTCGTGGGATTCAAAATATTATGTTCATATTTTAGAGATTGTAGTTTGAATACATCAATTCTACGCCTTGACCCTCATGTTTGTGAGAGGGTAGGTTCCTATGCTTTGAGAGAGAGAGAGAGAGAGAGAGATGTGATAAGGAAGGGAGAAAATCATGCATGTTGCTAAGACGTGTGAGATAAAATCTAAAATTTTTGTGTTTTTTTTTTAAACTTACACACCTGATGCTTTGTTTAGATAATGTTTATTTTGTATGATAAGATGTTAAGTTTGTAGTATATATTGCACAAGCGATTGTTTCCTTGGTGCTAATTAACATAGAGTTCATCTTTATATGCATTGTGATGAACTTTTTAATGGTACAACTATGGAAAACACTAATAACAATGCCATCATTGAGAGCGAGTCTGATGGTATTGAGTCCACTCCTCCAAGGTTTGTCAATGTTCGAGTGGCAAAGAAAAGGGCTCGATGTGTGGGATCCTCTTCTGCTCATCCTATGGTACATGATGGAAATGACCAAGTCTTGGCTGCATTGCGGGACTTCTTTACCCGTACTGAGTCTAGGCAGTTGGAATTTGAAAGACACTTAGAAGCACTCCTAGATGTGACTCAGCAAGCCAATGGACAACAAATTGTAGACCTTCGTAATGAGGTGCGTTCATATGTAGAGCTCTTCAATGGAGGAAGAGCACTAGAAAAAATAAAATAAACCTTCTTGCAAAGCTCCCTCGTGGAGAGAGCTTTAGAGGAGATCTTTCTCCCTTCTCTCTCTCCCTCTCTCCCCCTAACTCCATCTATCTACCTCCATCTCTCTCTCTCTCTCTCTCTCTCTCTCTCTCTCTCTCTCTCTCTCATATATTTTTCTGCTATCTAAACTTCATTGTGAAAGTTATCTTTAGGTGCACAGGTCAAAATTGTCTTACTCCTTTAGATTTGAAGGACTTTTTGCTTTCCCAAATAATTGGGTGGTAGCAACATTTAGACCCCATTATGATTTTGTAATGACCATTGTAAACAACCATCCCCTCTTTACCCCCTGTACGAGTAGAGGTAAGGAGAGAGCTTTTTGAGGGAACTTTCTTTTTATTTTTACTTGCACTAGCAAAAGAAAAAAAAAGCTTCCTAGAAAGCTTCCTCATTGAGAGAGCTTTACACACACACACACACACACACACACACACATATATACCCCTTAAAGGGGGCTATAGCCGAACGGTCATAGAAGCTATTCGCCAAGAAGTTACGATGCCCCTCTGCACGTCGCTCTGCTACAACTCCCTTGAAGGGGTGTATATATATATATGTGTAATGACCATTGTAAACAACCATCCTCTCTATACCCCCTAGATGAGTAGAGGTAAGGAGAGAGATTTTTTCTAATTTTTTCTTGCACTAGCAAAAATAAATAAAAAAGCTTCTTCAAAAGCTCCGTCATGGAGAGAGCTTCACGCACGCACGCACACACACACACACACACACACACACACATATAGATGGAGACATGAACAATGTCAATTATGAATAAATTTTTCTGGCGTTTGAAGGTTCATTGGTATTGCAGTTGGGGTTATTTGTTTTCAAAAAAGGCATCAAAAACTCAAATCGAAGTGTTGTCTTCCATTTTAACTTTTTGCATATCTGTGGAATTTCTCTTTCATAAATGATAGATGTTTTACATGTTTTTCATCTCATTATGTGAGAATGCTGAAAGTTTGTGGCTTATATATACGTAAATGAGTAGATTTGTGCGGCTCTTTATGCATGTATGTGAGTGATTGAGAGCTAATGTTTAACTACAGATTTAAGAGATTTAGTGGTATTAATAGTGCACTCTTTTGGTTTGCACTAACACATGGGTGGCATAATGTAGTTGTTATGTTGATTTTAATTCTCTATGCACTTTCATTGTCTTGCAAAGCTTATGTTGGTGTTTCTTGGATGGGGTGGAATGTTCTATTTATAGATGCCCCGTCTTAGAAGGCATTGGACAATGTCTACATTTAGTTGGATGCTTCATCATCCACCACGTCACATCTATGGTAATGAGCTCTAATTGTATCCTTAGTAAAATTTTCAAGTTGATGTTCGAACTAACAAATTTCTCGTGTAGATCCACCTGGTTGGAGAGGCCCACTCACTGTGCATGATGTAGTTCACATTATTGAAAGCTTTGAAGTTGTTAGGTAAGGAATATCAATGAAACACAATTTCTTTTTATATTTTGTTTTGTTATTGAACTTATTGTTTTTAACCCGTTGGCCTGCAAGAATCACTATTATTGTGCTAACATTTTAATGGAAGTGCATGAGTTTTTTGGAGAACCCCAAGGATATTTCACAATCCATGTGACATTAAACCATAATGTAGGTTCAGCTCGCATACGGGTTCGTCAGCTTGGCGATCGTTTTCCTGCCAATGCAGTATACTCTTACAGGGATACACATGAGAATTGGAGGATTGTATTCACCTTGCACGAGGGGCGTCATCGTTTTGGTAGGAGTGTTCGTTGTGTGGGCCCATGGATTTTGCCAATGCCAAATGCAACGTCTCGCAGATTGTCGTTTTGAAGTCACAAGTTTTTTGTCAGTTAAGATTTAGTGGCTTTCAAAAAACTTTTTGTTTAAGAGACCAATCACAAGTTATGCTTAAAGAGACTACTTATAGTTAAGATTTAGTGGCTTTCAAAAAACTTTTTGTTTAAGAGCTCAATCACAAGTTATGCTTAAAGAGACTACTTATAGTAATGGGAGTGGATTGTTGTTTTTCTTTTAATCTCCTTCTCCGTGTCTCCCTTTCTTGCCATAAAATTAAAAGCCTTGCTCTTCTACTCTTTTCTCTCTCTCTCTCTCTCTCTCTCTCTCTCTCTCTCTCTCTCTCTCTCTCTCTCTCTCTCTCTGTCTCTCTCTCTCTCCATTGTGTGTAATCTTTTTAGTTTATGTTATGTACTATAGTTCATGCACTTTCTATTGTGGCACCAGGTTGATGTGATTTAGAGCAATACAATAAAGGATGCAAAACCTTATTGCAGATAATGAAATGGTTGTCATTGCCTTGAATTGGATGCATAAACAATACTTGCACATGTTGTCACCTTAAATAGGAGGGGAAGGGATACCCAAAATTGAACCATACTCTTTCTTGACCGCAGTAACGCGCGAGTCACATACTAGTAGTGCTTGAAGATTGAATTGTGGATTGTAAACAGATGAAGTATAGAAAGCATCGATGAGTATAACTACCAGTTTTATCACTTTTCCCATTGAGTGTCTTTGTAGAATGATCTCTTGGTGTTTTCAAGTTTAATCACTATCCCAACATTGAGTGTCATGTGCACTTAATCACGGATAACTACATTGCCTAGTTTCAATGGGTTTTGAATGAGCATCGTAATGTTTTGAATTGGTATTGTTATGTATGAGGGATTCAACAATATGTGCATTTGTGTGCATGCTAGCATATATATATATATATACATATATATATATATATATATATACATATATATATATATATACATACATATATATATATATATATAGAGAGAGAGAGAGAGAGTCAAACGTAAATTTTAGGGAAAATAACCCAAATACCCCTCTAATTTGTGGAAATTCCCAAAATACAACTCAAATCCCATGGTTCTCAGTTTCTCCAAAAATAAAATTTTTGCATGTTTTCATAAGCAGATTGTCTATCATACAAGATGCAAAAACTAAAATTTGGGTTGGTAATGTAGGTTCTGGAGATGAATTGCTTCATTATTTTTAGACATAATTGCCTTTCTAATTTTGTGAGGTAAGTTGTGACAACTTACATTGCAATCGACAGTCATAAATGGATCTCAATTGTCAAAAAGGAACAAAGTGGTAGTGACTTCCCTCACCTCCTTTACTCTCTTCGGAATGACACATCATTCGTCCTTAAAAATCATCACCGAACTTTTCTGCTATGCTTTGATCCAGAATATATAGTCCTCAGTTAACCTCCTTGTATTTTATCTCCACCAAGGATATGAATGAATTAGATGGAGAGCTATATAGGGATGACATGCATCTAATTGATGATTCTCGAAAGGGAGTGGAGTGCTTAGCCTCAGACAACATGGCACCCTTCACCAAGTAAGCTTTGATGGCACACTGCCTCTCGACGATGACCCTGTAATTGCTGCACAACTCAAGAGGAACGCAGAACATTGGGTGTCATGTGCACCTAATCACGAATGACTACATTGCCTAGTTTTGATGCCCATGATTTTGCATGTTTTCATAAGCAGATTGTGTATCATACAAGATGCAAAAACTAAAATTTGGGTTGGTAATGTAGGTTCTCGAGATGAATTGGTTTATTATTTTTAGACATAATTGCCTTTCTAATTTTGTGAGGTAAGTTGTGACAACTTACATTGCAATCGACACTCATAAATGGATCTCAATTGTAAAAAAGGAACAAAGTGGTAGTGACTTCCCTCACCTCCTTTACTCTCTTCGGAATGACACATCATTCGTCCTTAAAAATCATCGCCGAAATTTTCTGCTATATATGCTTTGATCTAGAATATATAGTCCTCAGCTAACCTCCTTGTATTTTATCTCCACCAAGGATATGAATGAATTAGATGGACAGCTATATAGGGATGACATATTGCACCTAATTGATGATTTGCAAAAGGGAGTGGAGTGCTTAGCCTCAGACAACATGGCACCCTTCACCAAGTAAGCTTTGATGGCACACTGCCTCTCGACGATGACCCTGTAATTGCTGCACAACTCAAGAGGAATGCAGAACATGCCGATCAAACTAAGTTGTTCAAGGCAGAGGGTTTCAAGCTAGTGCTCAATCTTTTTGTCAACTTTTTAGTGGTGGATAAAAAAGTATTCAATAGAAAGGGCTTATAGTGCTTGAAGATTGAATTGTGAATCGTAAACAGATGAAGTATAGAAAGCATCGATGAGTATAACTACGAGTTTTATCACTTTTCCCATTGGGTGTCTTTGTAGAATGATCTCTTGGTGTTTTCAAGTTTAATCACTATCCCAACATTGGGTGTCATATGCACCTAATCACGAATGACTACATTGCTTAGTTTCGATGGGTTTTGAATGAGCATCGTAATGTTTTGAATTGGTATTGTTATGTATGAGGGATTCAACAATATGTGCGTTTGTGTGCATGCAGGCCGCCACGTGATTTATCACTTTTTTTTCTCTTGTTTCATTCAATTTTTATTTTGGCCAAGAGAAGGTCATAGGAGAAAATGTGCAAATCTCTCACCATCAAACTGTCACCATCACATTAACCTTTAATTGTTGACATTTCGAGGTATTTGTCAACATCACATTAACTTTAATTATTTCAAACAAAACTCACACTATATAATTTTAAAAATTGATTGTTCACATCATGGTTTGCTTAATAAAATATATGAAGAATATTTATTTGAATTGTTGGTATAAGATGTTACTCCCTCATAATTAATTGAGAGCGATTTCAATTACCTCCGCAAGTGATAATATGGTCACAACCATATTATTTTTTTATTTTATTGCGGGTCCTTTTTGCTTAGGGTAGATACTAGAGAGAGAAGAACGAGACAGCATTTGAGGAGTGCGAAACTGTCGAGCAGCTTCTTAATTAAAATGTTAAGGTGTCTTGATCGAGAGTAGGAATGCAAGCCACGAGACTAGACTCAAATGAGGCATCGAGGAATTTTCTGAGATGACATCCGGGAGAGACTCTCAGCAGATGCTCTTACTGCTTTATAAGAACAGCGCGTTCTCTTTCCCGTAAAAGAAGAAGAAGACGAACAGGTCGTGGTCTCTGTCCATGGCACAAGACGAAGACAAAGTCAATAGACAAAGCTCTTTCAGCCACCATTTCTACTGCTGCGGCAGCAATGAAATGGGTCCATTGACGATGAAGCAAGATCGGGCGAAGTCTAGATTGCAGTTGCTTACGCCTTCACAGTGGGGTATTGTGATAGAGACCTGCGAAATTCCGGCGGAGGGCGACGCCGACAAGGTGGTGCTGGTGATGGAATGGAGAAGCAAGAGAGGGGACTTTGATGGTGATGAGAGAGAAGAAGATGAAGAAGGGCTTCGTGATGTGTTGGGTGATGTGGTGCCAGAGCTTTGTGATAGTATGGAAGGAGTGAGTGAGGAAGACTTGGAAGTGGGCTTCCTCAAGAGCGATCTGCAAGTGGAATGCTTGCTAAGAGGAATTTCGTACGACGGCCGCGACACAAAGGCGCGACTCATATCCAAGCTCATGGAGCACAAGCAATCCCTGTCCCTCAATTGCCTCAACTCCTTTCAATTCTTGGCGGATCAGTGCAATGACTCTGCTCTTTGATCTCTCTCTTTGAGATCAAGTTAAAACCATTTCTCTCATAAACATATGCCCTCGTTTTAATTTTGCTTTGAATCCAACATTGATGACTTGTACATGTAACCAACCCTTCAATTTTGAAGGTTTGTCACAATGCTCCATAAAAGTGTGTAGGCATGTAAAAGTTTCCATGTATTTCTCTAATTTTCCTACTGACAATTGCCTTCAAGCGAATTTAGTATGCTTGTGAAATTGATTTTTCTCGAACAATGGTTTGTAATTTAATGATCAAGCAAAATGTCTCCTTAGAAGGTCAACCAATCCCAAAAACCATCAAATTTTGACTAGTAGACAACATGATTGTAAACCCTTGTTTGTAAGACATGTCAATTTGAGTTGACTCTTTGTTGCTTGTTTGAGAACAAGGCTTCGCTTAATGCTAACCAAAAATATTTCTTTCATAGAATGGAGGACAAGAAAAACTTACTACACATACTTTCTTGCACCAACTAAGGAAGTATCTGACCAACAATGTAAAGCTGTTGCTGGACCATCGCCCCATCCAACCCAATCAATGTGCATCCTCTCACCTAGCAGACGGCCCTCTAAAGATGTCACATGCATTCCAAATAAGTGGTTGCCTCTCTACCTCCTTCACACAAGAATAATGGTCCAGTGATCAACAAATCATCCACATACAGAACCACAATGAGAAGTACATCACCCTCACACTTTACATACAATGTGCTTTCTGTTGGGCTGTTGCGAAAGCCTTGTTTAACTAAATGAGTTTTAGTTTTCTTATACCAAGCATGAGGAGATTTATTTCACCCTTACAAAGCTTTCTTACAATTGCACACTTTATCCTCCTGCCATTTCTTGACAAAACTCTGAGGATGCGTTATATAAACTTCCTCAAATATATCACCATTAAAGAAAGAAGTAACAACATCTCACCGATGTACATCCCAACCAAAATGAGCTTCCAATGCATATAGAAAACGCATAGTAGTCATACGACAAGTATCTATAGATGCCTTTTTGTTGTGCATGACCCTTTGCAACAAGTTGAACCTCATAGCAATCAATCTCCCCATCCGACTTGCGTTTCGACTTGTAAACCCACTTTGTACCAATGGCCTTTTTGCTAGGAGGAAAATCACATAAAGTCCATGTGCCATTTTCTATAAGTGCATCATATTCTGATTGCATGACAGCCATCCAATTTTTTGAATTTGTGCTTCATCAAAAGATAGAGGTTCCTCAATATCACATAAGCTAGACATAGCCAAAGCATAACAATATGATGCATGTCAAGAACCTGAACGAGTACACCTAGAAAAAGGTGCATCCAATTTATTGACATGCAAAGTATGCACCAACCATTTTGGCATGCCTCTAGCCTGCTCATTCTCAGTCCTTTCCTCATCAAGTACATCATGTACATGTGCATCAATAATAGGTTGATCTGTCATATTTTCCGAAACCCCCATAGGGTGTACATTTGACTCATTGGAATTTACATTTGACCTTCCACCACTAAAAAGAGGCACAAAGTGTCATGAATGTCTTGTGAGCTTACATTATTGTCTCTAGTACATGACAGCAAGGGTTGAACAAAATCTTCCACAAACACAACATCTCATGAAACCAAGATACACTTTTTTTGCAGATGATACAACCTGTAACCTTTGCTTTTAGCGCTATAAGAAAAAAAATTTCATTTGACATCCTTACTGTCCAATTTTTTCGCGGTACATTTGTGGAACCAAAGCATAAACCAAACAACCAGAAGCGCGCATGTGCTCAATAGAAGGCTTTCTATCATGCCATGCTCCATAAGGTGTCATAGAGTGCAAAGATTTTGTAGGACACTTGTTAAGCACATAAGTGGCACATATAATAGCCTCAAGAAAAAATAAATGTGGTACAACTTGACTTCTGATAGTAAACCGTGCCATTTTCGTAAGAGACCTTTTTTTGCCCTGAGCAACATCATTTTGCTAGGTGTATATGGCACTGTACATTGATGTTTTATCCCACGACTAGCCATAAATTCATTAAACTCATAGACACAGCCCCCCCCTCGATCAGAACGGTAGGTGTCCATAGTACATTTTGAGACATTTTTAGCCATAGCTATAAATTTATTAAAACACAAAAACACTTCAGACTTTTCCTTTAGTGGATACACCCATGCATGCCTAGAGTATTCATCAATGAAAGTCACAAAGTAAAGGTAATTGTCCAAGGACAAAGTTTGCATGGCCCACAAACATCACTATGCATAAGCTACAACCTGCATGTAGCCCTAATTAAACCATCCTTTGGAAACTTTGAACGATGCATCTTACCCAAAATACAGCATTCACAAAATTGTTTGGTAGGTGCTTCAAGAGACGACAAAGAAAAAACCATATTAGATTTTTGAAAACGCAAAAATTGACAAAATTTAGATTTTGAACACGTGCATGCCAAAGTTTTGCATTTGAAACAGCATTAGAATCCACAATTGCATTTGCAAAATTCTGTCCACACTTGTCATACAGAGTGAGCTTCTAATAGCCTGGTGTGACAATCTCATCACCAAAACTTATTTCATGAACTGTACATCTATCATCTATAAATTTCACAACAAGACCAATTCTAGCAAGTGCAGGTACATACAAAATACCTTTTTGCTTGAATTCCCAGAAAAAGTTCTTCCTGCATAAGCATTAGGAAGAAGTGATTTTCCATTCGAAGAGGAACCATTTTAAGACGTTCTTTCGATGTCTGGATGCATTTCTCAATGTATTCATGTTTATTATGAGTTTTCTAATTTTATGCAATAGAGTTTTGACTTGCGATTTGAGTTCGTGGGATTCAAAATATTATGTTCATATTTTAGAGATTGTAGTTTGAATACATCAATTCTACGCCTTGACCCTCATGTTTGTGAGAGGGTAGGTTCCTATGCTTTGAGAGAGAGAGAGAGAGAGAGATGTGATAAGGAAGGGAGAAAATCATGCATGTTGCTAAGACGTGTGAGATAAAATCTAAAATTTTTGTGTTTTTTTTTTAAACTTACACACCTGATGCTTTGTTTAGATAATGTTTATTTTGTATGATAAGATGTTAAGTTTGTAGTATATATTGCACAAGCGATTGTTTCCTTGGTGCTAATTAACATAGAGTTCATCTTTATATGCATTGTGATGAACTTTTTAATGGTACAACTATGGAAAACACTAATAACAATGCCATCATTGAGAGAGAGTCTGATGGTATTGAGTCCACTCCTCCAAGGTTTGTCAATGTTCGAGTGGCAAAGAAAAGGGCTCGATGTGTGGGATCCTCTTCTGCTCATCCTATGGTACATGATGGAAATGACCAAGTCTTGGCTGCATTGCGGGACTTCTTTACCCGTACTGAGTCTAGGCAGTTGGAATTTGAAAGACACTTAGAAGCACTCCTAGATGTGACTCAGCAAGCCAATGGACAACAAATTGTAGACCTTCGTAATGAGGTGCGTTCATATGTAGAGCTCTTCAATGGAGGAAGAGCACTAGAAAAAATAAAATAAACCTTCTTGCAAAGCTCCCTCGTGGAGAGAGCTTTAGAGGAGATCTTTCTCCCTTCTCTCTCTCCCTCTCTCCCCCTAACTCCATCTATCTACCTCCATCTCTCTCTCTCTCTCTCTCTCTCTCTCTCTCTCTCTCTCTCTCATATATTTTTCTGCTATCTAAACTTCATTGTGAAAGTTATCTTTAGGTGCACAGGTCAAAATTGTCTTACTCCTTTAGATTTGAAGGACTTTTTGCTTTCCCAAATAATTGGGTGGTAGCAACATTTAGACCCCATTATGATTTTGTAATGACCATTGTAAACAACCATCCCCTCTTTACCCCCTGTACGAGTAGAGGTAAGGAGAGAGCTTTTTGAGGAAACTTTCTTTTTATTTTTACTTGCACTAGCAAAAGAAAAAAAAAGCTTCCTAGAAAGCTTCCTCATTGAGAGAGCTTTACACACACACACACACATATATACCCCTTAAAGGGGGCTATAGCCGAACGGTCATAGAAGCTATTCGCCAAGAAGTTACGATGCCCCTCTGCACGTCGCTCTGCTACAACTCCCTTGAAGGGGTGTATATATATATATGTGTAATGACCATTGTAAACAACCATCCTCTCTATACCCCCTAGATGAGTAGAGGTAAGGAGAGAGATTTTTTCTAATTTTTTCTTGCACTAGCAAAAATAAATAAAAAAGCTTCTTCAAAAGCTCCGTCATGGAGAGAGCTTCACGCACGCACACACACACACACACACACACACACACACACACACACACACATATAGATGGAGACATGAACAATGTCAATTATGAATAAATTTTTCTGGCGTTTGAAGGTTCATTGGTATTGCAGTTGGGGTTATTTGTTTTCAAAAAAGGCATCAAAAACTCAAATCGAAGTGTTGTCTTCCATTTTAACTTTTTGCATATCTGTGGAATTTCTCTTTCATAAATGATAGATGTTTTACATGTTTTTCATCTCATTATGTGAGAATGCTGAAAGTTTGTGGCTTATATATACGTAAATGAGTAGATTTGTGCGGCTCTTTATGCATGTATGTGAGTGATTGAGAGCTAATGTTTAACTACAGATTTAAGAGATTTAGTGGTATTAATAGTGCACTCTTTTGGTTTGCACTAACACATGGGTGGCATAATGTAGTTGTTATGTTGATTTTAATTCTCTATGCACTTTCATTGTCTTGCAAAGCTTATGTTGGTGTTTCTTGGATGGGGTGGAATGTTCTATTTATAGATGCCCCGTCTTAGAAGGCATTGGACAATGTCTACATTTAGTTGGATGCTTCATCATCCACCACGTCACATCTATGGTAATGAGCTCTAATTGTATCCTTAGTAAAATTTTCAAGTTGATGTTCGAACTAACAAATTTCTCGTGTAGATCCACCTAGTTGGAGAGGCCCACTCACTGTGCATGATGTAGTTCACATTATTGAAAGCTTTGAAGTTGTTAGGTAAGGAATATCAATGAAACACAATTTCTTTTTATATTTTGTTTTGTTATTGAACTTATTGTTTTTAACCCGTTGGCCTGCAGGAATCACTATTATTGTGCTAACATTTTAATGGAAGTGCATGAGTTTTTTGGAGAACCCCAAGGATATTTCACAATCCATGTGACATTAAACCATAATGTAGGTTCAGCTCGCATACGGGTTCGTCAGCTTGGCGATCGTTTTCCTGCCAATGCAGTATACTCTTACAGGGATACACATGAGAATTGGAGGATTGTATTCACCTTGCACGAGGGGCGTCATCGTTTTGGTAGGAGTGCTCGTTGTGTGGGCCCATGGATTTTGCCAATGCCAAATGCAACGTCTCGCAGATTGTCGTTTTGAAGTCACAAGTTTTTTGTCAGTTAAGATTTAGTGGCTTTCAAAAAACTTTTTGTTTAAGAGACCAATCACAAGTTATGCTTAAAGAGACTACTTATAGTTAAGATTTAGTGGCTTTCAAAAAACTTTTTGTTTAAGAGCTCAATCACAAGTTATGCTTAAAGAGACTACTTATAGTAATGGGAGTGGATTGTTGTTTTTCTTTTAATCTCCTTCTCCGTGTCTCCCTTTCTTGCCATAAAATTAAAAGCCTTGCTCTTCTACTCTTTTCTCTCTCTCTCTCTCTCTCTCTCTCTCTCTCTCTCTCTCTCTCTCTCTGTCTCTCTCTCTCTCCATTGTGTGTAATCTTTTTAGTTTATGTTATGTACTATAGTTCATGCACTTTCTATTGTGGCACCAGGTTGATGTGATTTAGAGCAATACAATAAAGGATGCAAAACCTTATTGCAGATAATGAAATGGTTGTCATTGCCTTGAATTGGATGCATAAACAATACTTGCACATGTTGTCACCTTAAATAGGAGGGGAAGGGATACCCAAAATTGAACCATACTCTTTCTTGACCGCAGTAACGCGCGAGTCACATACTAGTAGTGCTTGAAGATTGAATTGTGGATTGTAAACAGATGAAGTATAGAAAGCATCGATGAGTATAACTACCAGTTTTATCACTTTTCCCATTGAGTGTCTTTGTAGAATGATCTCTTGGTGTTTTCAAGTTTAATCACTATCCCAACATTGAGTGTCATGTGCACTTAATCACGGATAACTACATTGCCTAGTTTCAATGGGTTTTGAATGAGCATCGTAATGTTTTGAATTGGTATTGTTATGTATGAGGGATTCAACAATATGTGCATTTGTGTGCATGCTAGCATATATATATATATATACATATATATATATATATATATACATATATATATATATATACATACATATATATATATATAGAGAGAGAGAGAGAGAGTCAAACGTAAATTTTAGGGAAAATAACCCAAATACCCCTCTAATTTGTGGAAATTCCCAAAATACAACTCAAATCCCATGGTTCTCAGTTTCTCCAAAAATAAAATTTTTGCATGTTTTCATAAGCAGATTGTCTATCATACAAGATGCAAAAACTAAAATTTGGGTTGGTAATGTAGGTTCTGGAGATGAATTGCTTCATTATTTTTAGACATAATTGCCTTTCTAATTTTGTGAGGTAAGTTGTGACAACTTACATTGCAATCGACAGTCATAAATGGATCTCAATTGTCAAAAAGGAACAAAGTGGTAGTGACTTCCCTCACCTCCTTTACTCTCTTCGGAATGACACATCATTCGTCCTTAAAAATCATCACCGAACTTTTCTGCTATGCTTTGATCCAGAATATATAGTCCTCAGTTAACCTCCTTGTATTTTATCTCCACCAAGGATATGAATGAATTAGATGGAGAGCTATATAGGGATGACATGCATCTAATTGATGATTCTCGAAAGGGAGTGGAGTGCTTAGCCTCAGACAACATGGCACCCTTCACCAAGTAAGCTTTGATGGCACACTGCCTCTCGACGATGACCCTGTAATTGCTGCACAACTCAAGAGGAACGCAGAACATTGGGTGTCATGTGCACCTAATCACGAATGACTACATTGCCTAGTTTTGATGCCCATGATTTTGCATGTTTTCATAAGCAGATTGTGTATCATACAAGATGCAAAAACTAAAATTTGGGTTGGTAATGTAGGTTCTCGAGATGAATTGGTTTATTATTTTTAGACATAATTGCCTTTCTAATTTTGTGAGGTAAGTTGTGACAACTTACATTGCAATCGACACTCATAAATGGATCTCAATTGTAAAAAAGGAACAAAGTGGTAGTGACTTCCCTCACCTCCTTTACTCTCTTCGGAATGACACATCATTCGTCCTTAAAAATCATCGCCGAAATTTTCTGCTATATATGCTTTGATCCAGAATATATAGTCCTCAGCTAACCTCCTTGTATTTTATCTCCACCAAGGATATGAATGAATTAGATGGACAGCTATATAGGGATGACATATTGCACCTAATTGATGATTTGCAAAAGGGAGTGGAGTGCTTAGCCTCAGACAACATGGCACCCTTCACCAAGTAAGCTTTGATGGCACACTGCCTCTCGACGATGACCCTGTAATTGCTGCACAACTCAAGAGGAATGCAGAACATGCCGATCAAACTAAGTTGTTCAAGGCAGAGGGTTTCAAGCTAGTGCTCAATCTTTTTGTCAACTTTTTAGTGGTGGATAAAAAAGTATTCAATAGAAAGGGCTTATAGTGCTTGAAGATTGAATTGTGAATCGTAAACAGATGAAGTATAGAAAGCATCGATGAGTATAACTACGAGTTTTATCACTTTTCCCATTGGGTGTCTTTGTAGAATGATCTCTTGGTGTTTTCAAGTTTAATCACTATCCCAACATTGGGTGTCATGTGCACCTAATCACGAATGACTACATTGCTTAGTTTCGATGGGTTTTGAATGAGCATCGTAATGTTTTGAATTGGTATTGTTATGTATGAGGGATTCAACAATATGTGCGTTTGTGTGCATGCAGGCCGCCACGTGATTTATCACTTTTTTTTCTCTTGTTTCATTCAATTTTTATTTTGGCCAAGAGAAGGTCATAGGAGAGAGGTAGAGAGTAGTGGAGAAAATGTGCAAATCTCTCACCATCAAATTGTCTCCATCACATTAACCTTTAATTGTTGACATTTCGAGGTATTTGTCAACATCACATTAACTTTAATTATTTCAAACAAAACTCACACTATATAATTTTAAAAATTGATTGTTCACATCATGGTTTGCTTAATAAAATATATGAAGAATATTTATTTGAATTGTTGGTATAAGATGTTACTCCCTCATAATTAATTAATTGAGAGCGATTTCAATTACCTCCGCAAGTGATAATATGGTCACAACCATATTATTTTTTTATTTTATTGCGGGTCCTTTTTGCTTAGGGTAGATACTAGAGAGAGAGAAGAACGAGACAGCATTTGAGGAGTGCGAAACTGTCGAGCAGCTTCTTAATTAAAATGTTAAGGTGTCTTGATCGAGAGTAGGAATGCAAGCCACGAGACTAGACTCAAATGAGGCATCGAGGAATTTTCTGAGATGACATCCGGGAGAGACTCTCAGCAGATGCTCTTACTGCTTTATAAGAACAGCGCGTTCTCTTTCCCGTAAAAGAAGAAGAAGACGAACAGGTCGTGGTCTCTGTCCATGGCACAAGACGAAGACAAAGTCAATAGACAAAGCTCTTTCAGCCACCATTTCTACTGCTGCGGCAGCAATGAAATGGGTCCATTGACGATGAAGCAAGATCGGGCGAAGTCTAGATTGCAGTTGCTTACGCCTTCACAGTGGGGTATTGTGATAGAGACCTGCGAAATTCCGGCGGAGGGCGACGCCGACAAGGTGGTGCTGGTGATGGAATGGAGAAGCAAGAGAGGGGACTTTGATGGTGATGAGAGAGAAGAAGATGAAGAAGGGCTTCGTGATGTGTTGGGTGATGTGGTGCCAGAGCTTTGTGATAGTATGGAAGGAGTGAGTGAGGAAGACTTGGAAGTGGGCTTCCTCAAGAGCGATCTGCAAGTGGAATGCTTGCTAAGAGGAATTTCGTACGACGGCCGCGACACAAAGGCGCGACTCATATCCAAGCTCATGGAGCACAAGCAATCCCTGTCCCTCAATTGCCTCAACTCCTTTCAATTCTTGGCGGATCAGTGCAATGACTCTGCTCTTTGATCTCTCTCTTTGAGATCAAGTTAAAACCATTTCTCTCATAAACATATGCCCTCGTTTTAATTTTGCTTTGAATCCAACATTGATGACTTGTACATGTAACCAACCCTTCAATTTTGAAGGTTTGTCACAATGCTCCATAAAAGTGTGTAGGCATGTAAAAGTTTCCATGTATTTCTCTAATTTTCCTACTGACAATTGCCTTCAAGCGAATTTAGTATGCTTGTGAAATTGATTTTTCTCGAACAATGGTTTGTAATTTAATGATCAAGCAAAATGTCTCCTTAGAAGGTCAACCAATCCCAAAAACCATCAAATTTTGACTAGTAGACAACATGATTGTAAACCCTTGTTTGTAAGACATGTCAATTTGAGTTGACTCTTTGTTGCTTGTTTGAGAACAAGGCTTCGCTTAATGCTAACCAAAAATATTTCTTTCATAGAATGGAGGACAAGAAAAACTTACTACACATACTTTCTTGCACCAACTAAGGAAGTATCTGACCAACAATGTAAAGCTGTTGCTGGACCATCGCCCCATCCAACCCAATCAATGTGCATCCTCTCACCTAGCAGACGGCCCTCTAAAGATGTCACATGCATTCCAAATAAGTGGTTGCCTCTCTACCTCCTTCACACAAGAATAATGGTCCAGTGATCAACAAATCATCCACATACAGAACCACAATGAGAAGTACATCACCCTCACACTTTACATACAATGTGCTTTCTGTTGGGCTGTTGCGAAAGCCTTGTTTAACTAAATGAGTTTTAGTTTTCTTATACCAAGCATGAGGAGATTTATTTCACCCTTACAAAGCTTTCTTACAATTGCACACTTTATCCTCCTGCCATTTCTTGACAAAACTCTGAGGATGCGTTATATAAACTTCCTCAAATATATCACCATTAAAGAAAGAAGTAACAACATCTCACCGATGTACATCCCAACCAAAATGAGCTTCCAATGCATATAGAAAATGCATAGTAGTCATACGACAAGTATCTATAGATGCCTTTTTGTTGTGCATGACCCTTTGCAACAAGTTGAACCTCATAGCAATCAATCTCCCCATCCGACTTGCGTTTCGACTTGTAAACCCACTTTGTACCAATGGCCTTTTTGCTAGGAGGAAAATCACATAAAGTCCATGTGCCATTTTCTATAAGTGCATCATATTCTGATTGCATGACAGCCATCCAATTTTTTGAATTTGTGCTTCATCAAAAGATAGAGGTTCCTCAATATCACATAAGCTAGACATAGCCAAAGCATAACAATATGATGCATGTCAAGAACCTGAACGAGTACACCTAGAAAAAGGTGCATCCAATTTATTGACATGCAAAGTATGCACCAACCATTTTGGCATGCCTCTAGCCTGCTCATTCTCAGTCCTTTCCTCATCAAGTACATCATGTACATGTGCATCAATAATAGGTTGATCTGTCATATTTTCCGAAACCCCCATAGGGTGTACATTTGACTCATTGGAATTTACATTTGACCTTCCACCACTAAAAAGAGGCACAAAGTGTCATGAATGTCTTGTGAGCTTACATTATTGTCTCTAGTACATGACAGCAAGGGTTGAACAAAATCTTCCACAAACACAACATCTCATGAAACCAAGATACACTTTTTTTGCAGATGATACAACCTGTAACCTTTGCTTTTAGCGCTATAAGAAAAAAAAATTCATTTGACATCCTTACTGTCCAATTTTTTCGCGGTACATTTGTGGAACCAAAGCATAAACCAAACAACCAAAAGCGCGCATGTGCTCAATAGAAGGCTTTCTATCATGCCATGCTCCATAAGGTGTCATAGAGTGCAAAGATTTTGTAGGACACTTGTTAAGCACATAAGTGGCACATATAATAGCCTCAAGAAAAAATAAATGTGGTACAACTTGACTTCTGATAGTAAACCGTGCCATTTTCGTAAGAGACCTTTTTTTGCCCTGAGCAACATCATTTTGCTAGGTGTATATGGCACTGTACATTGATGTTTTATCCCACGACTAGCCATAAATTCATTAAACTCATAGACACAGCCCCCCCCTCGATCAGAACGGTAGGTGTCCATAGTACATTTTGAGACATTTTTAGCCATAGCTATAAATTTATTAAAACACAAAAACACTTCAGACTTTTCCTTTAGTGGATACACCCATGCATGCCTAGAGTATTCATCAATGAAAGTCACAAAGTAAAGGTAATTGTCCAAGGACAAAGTTTGCATGGCCCACAAACATCACTATGGATAAGCTACAACCTGCATGTAGCCCTAATTAAACCATCCTTTGGAAACTTTGAACGATGCATCTTACCCAAAATACAGCATTCACAAAATTGTTTGGTAGGTGCTTCAAGAGACGGCAAAGAAAAAACCATATTAGATTTTTGAAAATGCAAAAATTGACAAAATTTAGATTTTGAACAGTGCATGCCAAAGTTTTGCATTTGAAACAGCATTAGAATCCACAATTGCATTTGCAAAATTCTGTCCACACTTGTCATACAGAGTGAGCTTCTAATAGCCTGGTGTGACAATCTCATCACCAAAACTTATTTCATGAACTGTACATCTATCATCTATGAATTTCACAACAAGACCAATTCTAGCAAGTGCAGGTACATACAAAATATTCTTCTTGATCCCAAGTATATACAATACATCAACAAGTGTGAAAGAACTACCATTTGCAGCAGTAATTACCACAATATTTCCAACTCCCTTGACTGAATTAGAGGCATTGTTTGCGTAAGTGTTTGAATTCCCATGAGGGACATCCTCAAGAGTGGTAAACAAGTCATGATGAGAGGTAATGTGCTTTGTAGCACCACTGTCAAAGTACCACACGTGAGCATTTGTAGCAACTGACGTACATGCATCATGGATAGAGGAATCATAAGTGCACTCAACACTAGAATCCCATTCTGCATCAATATCATCATCACAATCTCCTTTCATAGAAGAATCAACAATAGCTACATTTGTAGTTGAACGAGTCTCCTTCTTCTTAGCCCCTTTTGCCTTCAACTTAGGACACTGCTTGATCAAGTGATCACTAGCTTTCCAATAATGGCAACGCATCTTCTTTTTTCCCTTTTTGCTTGAATTCCCAGAAAAAGTTCTTCCTGCAGAAGCATTAGGAAGAAGTGATTTTCCATTCGCGGAGGAACCATTTTAAGACGTTCTTTCGATGTCTGGATGCATTTCTCAATGTATTCATGTTTATTATGAGTTTTCTAATTTTATGCAATAGAGTTTTGACTTGCGATTTGAGTTCGTGGGATTCAAAATATTATGTTCATATTTTAGAGATTGTAGTTTGAATACATCAATTCTACGCCTTGACCCTCATGTTTGTGAGAGGGTAGGTTCCTATGCTTTGAGAGAGAGAGAGAGAGAGAGATGTGATAAGGAAGGGAGAAAATCATGCATGTTGCTAAGACGTGTGAGATAAAATCTAAAATTTTTGTGTTTTTTTTTTAAACTTACACACCTGATGCTTTGTTTAGATAATGTTTATTTTGTATGATAAGATGTTAAGTTTGTAGTATATATTGCACAAGCGATTGTTTCCTTGGTGCTAATTAACATAGAGTTCATCTTTATATGCATTGTGATGAACTTTTTAATGGTACAACTATGGAAAACACTAATAACAATGCCATCATTGAGAGCGAGTCTGATGGTATTGAGTCCACTCCTCCAAGGTTTGCCAATGTTCGAGTGGCAAGGAAAAGGGCTCGATGTGTGGGATCCTCTTCTGCTCATCCTATGGTACATGATGGAAATGACCAAGTCTTGGCTGCATTGCGGGACTTCTTTACCCGTAATGAGTCTAGGCAGTTGGAATTTGAAAGACACTTAGAAGCACTCCTAGATGTGACTCAGCAAGCCAATGGACAACAAATTGTAGACCTTCGCAATGAGGTGCGTTCATATGTAGAGCTCTTCAATGGAGGAATGGATCACATTGAGGAGAATAGGTCCATCATGTTGGTGCACATGGAGCAACAACAATTTGAATCAATGCAGGGCTCATACATTACCAATAGGGAATTCCACATCCAAATTGATGCACTTAAAGAGCAGGTTCGGGAGAGGTGACGCGACTCAAGATCCACCTAAATCGATTGAATGCATTGATGACAAAGATGGCTCAAGCTTCTGATGCACGTTCCATATAGATGCATTAAGTCCTTGCTACTAGAAATAATTGAACTCCTGGTTTTGTGTGCTCATTAGATTGAATGCCGTGATGTACTAAATCATAACTTGCTTTGAACTGTGTTGATAGGGTAATGTAATAGATACTATTTTGTTTGGTTCTATAGTTGTGTTGCTTGATGTGCATGGCATGAAGCCGTGTACTTAGATTAAAGTTTTGAGACCTTGGTTGAGATTATATTTGCGTCAAAACAATATGGAGTAATACCTTTGTGGCTTGGGAACATAAAGTAACAAAAGAGGCTTCAGTTACTACATTTATGATTAGCTATGTGAGCTTCAAGGTGGAAATGAAATACTTGAAAGCTTGATAGGTTCTAAAATATTTTTCTACTATCTAAACTTCATTGTGAAAGTTATCTTTAGGTTTACAGGTAAAAATTACCTTACTCCTTTAGATTTGAAGGACTTTTTTCTTTCTCAAATAATCGAGTGGTAGCAATTTCTAGCTCCCATTAGAGTTTGTAATGACCATTGTAAACATCTTTAGACAATGAGTAGAGGTATGAAGAGAGCTTTTTGAGGGATCTTTTTTCTCATTTTTACTTGCACTAGAAAAAATAAAATAAACCTTCTTGCAAAGCTCCCTCGTGGAGAGAGCTTTAGAGGAGAGCTTTCTCCCTTCTCTCTCTCCCTCTCTCCCCCTAACTCCATCTATCTGTCTCCATCTCTCTCTCTCTCTCTCTCTCTCTCTCTCTCTCTCTCTCTCTCTCTCATATATTTTTCTGCTATCTAAACTTCATTGTGAAAGTTATCTTTAGGTGCACAGGTCAAAATTGTCTTACTCCTTTAGATTTGAAGGACTTTTTGCTTTCCCAAATAATTGGGTGGTAGCAACATTTAGACCCCATTATGATTTTGTAATGACCATTGTAAACAACCATCCCCTCTTTACCCCCTATACGAGTAGAGGTAAGGAGAGAGCTTTTTGAGGGAACTTTCTTTTTATTTTTACTTGCACTAGCAAAAGAAAAAAAAAAGCTTCCTAGAAAGCTTCCTCATTGAGAGAGCTTTACACACACACACACACACACACACACACACACACACACACACACACACACACACACACACACACACACATATATACCCCTTAAAGGGGGCTATAGCCGAACGGTCATAGAAGCTATTCGCCAAGAAGTTACGATGCCCCTCTGCACGTCGCTATGCTACAACTCCCTTGAAGGGGTATATATATATATATATATATATATATGTATATATATATATATATATATATATATATATATATATATATATATATGTAATGACCATTGTAAACAACCATCCTCTCTATACCCCCTAGATGAGTAGAGGTAAGGAGAGAGATTTTTTCTAATGTTTTCTTGCACTAGCAAAAATAAATAAAAAAGCTTCTTCAAAAGCTCCGTCATGGAGAGAGCTTCACGCGCGCACACACACACACACACACACACACACACATATAGAGGGAGACATGAACAATGTCAATTATGAATAAATTTTTCTGGCGTTTGAAGGTTCATTGGTATTGCAGTTGGGGTTATTTGTTTTCAAAAAAGGCATCAAAAACTCAAATCGAAGTGTTGTCTTCCATTTTAACTTTTTGCATATCTGTGGAATTTCTCTTTCATAAATGATAGATGTTTTACATGTTTTTCATCTCATTATGTGAGAATGCTGAAAGTTTGTGGCTTATATATACATAAATGAGTAGATTTGTGCGGCTCTTTATGCATGTATGTGAGTGATTGAGAGCTAATGTTTAACTATGGATTTAAGAGATTTAGTGGTATTAATAGTGCACTCTTTTGGTTTGCACTAACACATGGGTGGCATAATGTAGTTGTTATGTTGATTTTAATTCTCTATGCACTTTCATTGTCTTGCAAAGCTTATGTTGGTGTTTCTTGGATGGGGTGGAATGTTCTATTTATAGATGCCCCGTCTTAGAAGGCATTGGACAATGTCTACGTTTAGTTGGATGCTTCATCATCCACCACGTCACATCTATGGTAAGGAGCTCTAATTGTATCCTTAGTAAAATTTTCAAGTTGATGTTCGAACTAACAAATTTCTCGTGTAGATCGACCTGGTTGGAGAGGCCCACTCACTGTGCATGATGTAGTTCACATTATTAAAAGCTTTGAAGTTGTTAGGTAAGGAATATCAATGAAACACAATTTCTTTTTATATTTTGTTTTGTTATTGAACTTATTGTTTTTAACCCGTTGGCCTGCAGGAATCACTATTATTGTGCTAACATTTTAATGGAAGTGCATGAGTTTTTTGGAGAACCCCAAGGATATTTCACAATCCATGTGACATTAAACCATAATGCACGTTCAACTCGCATACGGGTTCGTCAGCTTGGCGATCGTTTTCCTGCCAATGCAGTATACTCTTATAGGGATACACATCAGAATTGGAGGATTGTATTCACCTTGCACGAGGGGCGTCATCGTTTTGGTAGGAGTGTTCGTTGTGTGGGCCCATGGATTTTGCCAATGCCAAATGCAACGTCTCGCAGATTGTCGTTTTGAAGTCACAAGTTTTTTGTCAGTTAAAAAGATTTAGTGGCTTTCAAAAAACTTTTTGTTTAAGAGACCAATCACAAGTTATGCTTAAAGAGACTACTTATAGTTAAGATTTAGTGGCTTTCAAAAAACTTTTTGTTTAAGAGCTCAATCACAAGTTATGCTTAAAGAGACTACTTATAGTAATGGGAGTGGATTGTTGTTTTTCTTTTAATCTCCTTCTCCCTGTCTCCCTTTCTTGCCATAAAATTAAAAGCCTTGCTCTTCTACTCTTTTCTCTCTCTCTCTCTCTCTCTCTCTCTGTCTCTCTCTCTCTCTCCATTGTGTGTAATCTTTTTAGTTTATGTTATGTACTATAGTTCATGCACTTTCTATTGTGGCACCAGGTTGATGTGATTTAGAGCAATACAATAAAGGATCCAAAACCTTATTGCAGATAATGAAATGGTTGTCATTGCCTTGAATTGGATGCATAAACAATACTTGCACATGTTGTCACCTTAAATAGGAGGGGAAGGGATACCCAAAATTGAACCATACTCTTTCTTGACCGCAGCAACGTGCGGGTCACATACTAGTAGTGCTTGAAGATTGAATTGTGGATTGTAAATAGATGAAGTATAGAAAGCATCGATGAGTATAACTACCAGTTTTATCACTTTTCCCATTGAGTGTCTTTGTAGAATGAGCTCTTGGTGTTTTCAAGTTTAATCACTATCCCAACATTGAGTGTCATGTGCACTTAATCACGAATGACTACATTGCCTAGTTTCAATGGGTTTTGAATGAGCATCGTAATGTTTTGAATTGGTATTGTTATGTATGAGGGATTCAACAATATGTGCATTTGTGTGCATGCTAGCATATATATATATATATATATATATATATATATAGAGAGAGAGAGAGAGAGAGAGAGAGAGAGAGAGAGTCAAACGTAAATTTTAGGGAATATAACCCAAATACCCCTCTAATTTGTGGAAATTCCCAAAATACAACTCAAATCCCATGGTTCTCAGTTTCTCCAAAAATAAAATTTTTGCATGTTTTCACAAGCAGATTGTCTATCATACAAGATGCAAAAACTAAAATTTGGGTTGGTAATGTAGGTTCTGGAGATGAATTGCTTCATTATTTTTAGACATAATTGCCTTTCTAATTTTGTGAGGTAAGTTGTGACAACTTACATTGCAATCGACACTCATAAATGGATCTCAATTGTCAAAAAGGAACAAAGTGGTAGTGACTTCCCTCACCTCGATCCTTTACTCTCTTCGGAATGACACATCATTCGTCCTTAAAAATCATCACCGAACTTTTCTGCTATGCTTTGATCCAGAATATATAGTCCTCAGTTAACCTCCTTGTATTTTATCTCCACCAAGGATATGAATGAATTAGATGGAGAGCTATATAGGGATGACATGCACCTAATTGATGATTCTCGAAAGGGAGTGAAGTCCTTAGCCTCAGAAAACATGGCACCCTTCACCAAGTAAGCTTTGATGGCACACTGCCTCTCGACGATGACCCTGTAATTGCTGCACAACTCAAGAGGAACGCAGAACATGCCGATCAAACTAAGTTGTTCAAGGCAGAAGGTTTCAAGCTAGTGCTCAATCTTTTTGTCAACTTTTTAGTGGTGGATAAAAAAGTATTCAATAAAAAGGGCTTATAGTGCTTGAAGATTGAATTGTGAATCGTAAACAGATGAAGTATAGAAAGCATCGATGAGTATAACTACCAGTATTATCACTTTTCCCATTGGGTGTCTTTGTAGAATGATCTCTTGGTGTTTTCAAGTTTAATCACTATCCCAACATTGGGTGTCATGTGCACCTAATCACGAATGACTACATTGCCTAGTTTCGATGGGTTTTGAATGAGCATCATAATGTTTTGAATTGGTATTGTTATGTATGAGGGATTCAACAATATGTGCATTTGTTAGCCTGCTAGCATATATATATATGACAGCATTGGTTGAACAAAATCTTCCACAAACACAACATCTCATGAAACCAAGATACACTTTTTTTGCAGATGATACAACCTGTAACCTTTGCTTTTAGCGCTATAAGAAAAAAAATTTCATTTGACATCCTTACTGTCCAATTTTTTCGCGGTACATTTGTGGAACCAAAGCATAAGCCAAACAACCAAAAGCACGCATGTGCTCAATAGAAGGCTTTCTATCATGCCATGCTCCATAAGGTGTCATAGAGTGCAAAGATTTTGTAGGACACTTGTTAAGCACATAAGTGGCACATATAATAGCCTCAAGAAAAAATAAATGTGGTACAACTTGACTTCTAATAGTACATTGTGCCACTTCCGTAAGAGACCTTTTTTTGCCCTGAGCAACATCATTTTGCTAGGTGTATATGGCACTGTACATTGATGTTTTATCCCACGACAAGCCATAAATTCATTAAACTCATAGACACAGTCCCCCCCTCGATCAGAACGGTAGGTGTCCATAGTACATTTTGAGACATTTTTAGCCATAGCTATAAATTTATTAAAGCACAAAAACACTTCAGACTTTTCCTTATAGTGGATACACCCATGCATGCCTAGAGTATTCATCAATGAAAGTCACAAAGTAAAGGTAATTGTCCAAGGACGAAGTTTGCATGGCCCACAAACATCACTATGCATAAGCTACAACCTGCATGTAGCCCTAATTAAACCATCCTTTGGAAACTTTGAACGATGCATCTTACCCAAAATACAGCATTCACAAAATTGTTTGGTAGGTGCTTCAAGAGGCGACAAAGAAAAAACCATATTAGATTTTTGAAAACGCAAAAATTGACAAAATTTAGATTTTGAACACGTGCATGCCAAAGTTTTGCATTTGAAACAGCATTAGAATCCACAATTGCATTTGCAAAATTCTGTCCACACTTGTCATACAGAGTGAGCTTCTAATAGCCTGGTGTGACAATCTCATCACCAAAACTTATTTCATGAACTGTACATCTATCATCTATAAATTTCACAACAAGACCAATTCTAGCAAGTGCAGGTACATACAAAATATTCTTCTTGATCCCAAGTGTATACAATACATCAACAAGTGTGAAAGAACTACCATTTGCAGCAGTAATTACCACAATATTTCCAACTCCCTTGACTGAATTAGAGGCATTGTTTGCGTAAGTGTCTGAATTCCTATGAGGGACATCCTCAAGAGTGGTAAACAAGTCATGATGAGAGGTAATGTGCTTTGTAGCACCACTGTCAAAGTACCACACGTGAGCATTTGTAGCAACTGACGTACATGCATCATGGATAGAGGAATCATAAGTGCACTCAACACTAGAATCCCATTCTGCATCAATATCATCATCACAATCTCCTTTCATAGAAGAATCAACAATAGCTACATTTGTAGTTGAACGAGTCTCCTTCTTCTTAGTCCCTTTTGCCTTCAACTTAGGACACTGCTTGATCAAGTGATCACTAGCTTTCCAATAATGGCAACGCATCTTCTTTTTTCCCTTTTTGCTTGAATTCCCAGAAAAAGTTCTTCCTGCATAAGCATTAGGAAGAAGTGATTTTCCATTCGAAGAGGAACCATTTTAAGACGTTCTTTCGATGTCTGGATGCATTTCTCAATGTATTCATGTTTATTATGAGTTTTCTAATTTTATGCAATAGAGTTTTGACTTGCGATTTGAGTTCGTGGGATTCAAAATATTATGTTCATATTTTAGAGATTGTAGTTTGAATACATCAATTCTACGCCTTGACCCTCACGTTTGTGAGAGGGTAGGTTCCTATGCTTTGAGAGTGAGAGAGAGAGAGAGAGAGAGAGAGAGAGAGAGAGATGTGATAAGGAAGGGAGAAAATCATGCATGTTGCTAAGACGTGTAAGACGTATATATTGCACAAGCGATTGTTTCCTTGGTGCTAATTAACATAGTGTTCATCTTTATATGCATTGTGATGAACTTTTTAATGGTACAACTATGGAAAACACTAATAACAATGCCATTATTGAGAGCGAGTCTGATGGTATTGAGTCCACTCCTCCAAGGTTTGCCAATGTTCGAGTGGCAAAGAAAAGGGCTCGATGTGTGGGATCCTCTTCTGCTCATCCTATGGTACATGATGGAAATGACCAAGTCTTGGCTGCATTGCGGGACTTCTTTACCCGTAGTGAGTCTAGGCAGTTGGAATTTGAAAGACACTTAGAAGCACTCCTAGATGTGACTCAGCAAGCCAATGGACAACAAATTGTAGACCTTCGCAATGAGGTGCATTCATATGTAGAGCTCTTCAATGGAGGAAGAGCACTAGAAAAAATAAAATAAACCTTCTTGCAAAGCTCCCTCGTGGAGAGAGCTTTAGAGGAGATCTTTCTCCCTTCTCTCTCTCCCTCTCTCCCCCTAACTCCATCTATCTACCTCCATCTCTCTCTCTCTCTCTCTCTCTCTCTCTCTCTCATATATTTTTCTGCTATCTAAACTTCATTGTGAAAGTTATCTTTAGGTGCACAGGTCAAAATTGTCTTACTCCTTTAGATTTGAAGGACTTTTTGCTTTCCCAAATAATTGGGTGATAGCAACATTTAAACCCCATTATGATTTTGTAATGACCATTGTAAACAACCATCCCCTCTTTACCCCCTATACGAGTAGAGGTAAGGAGAGAGCTTTTTGAGGGAACTTTCTTTTTATTTTTACTTGCACTAGCAAAAGAAAAAAAAAGCTTCCTAGAAAGCTTCCTCATTGAGAGAGCTTTACATACACACACACACACACACACACACACACACACACACATATATACCCCTTAAAGGGGGCTATAGCCGAACGGTCATAGAAGCTATTCGCCAAGAAGTTACGATGCCCCTCTGCACGTCGCTATGCTACAACTCCCTTGAAGGGGTATATATATATATATATATATATATATACATATATATATATATATGTAATGACCATTGTAAACAACCATCCTCTCTATACCCCCTAGATGAGTAGAGGTAAGGAGAGAGATTTTTTCTAATTTTTTCTTGCACTAGCAAAAATAAATAAAAAAGCTTCTTCAAAAGCTTCGTCATGGAGAAAGCTTCACGCACGCACGCACACACACACACACACACACACACACACATATAGATGGAGACATGAACAATGTCAATTATGAATAAACTTTTCTGGCGTTTGAAGGTTCATTGGTATTGCAGTTGGGGTTATTTGTTTTCAAAAAAGGCATCAAAAACTCAAATCGAAGTGTTGTCTTCCATTTTAACTTTTTGCATATCTGTGGAATTTCTCTTTCATAAATGATAGATGTTTTACATGTTTTTCATTTCATTATGTGAGAATGCTAAAAGTTTGTGGCTTATATATATATAAATGATTAGATTTTTGCGGCTCTTTATGCATGTATGTGAGTGATTGAGAGCTAATGTCTAACTACGGATTTAAGAGATTTAGTGGTATTAATAGTGCACTCTTTTGGTTTGCACTAACACATGGGTGGCATAATGTAGTTGTTATGTTGATTTTAATTCTCTATGCACTTTCATTGTCTTGCAAAGCTTATGTTGGTGTTTCTTGGATGGGGTGGAATGTTCTATTTATAGATGCCCCGTCTTAGAAGGCATTGGACAATGTCTACATTTAGTTGGATGCTTCATCATCCACCACGTCACATCTATGGTAATGAGCTCTAATTGTATCCTTAGTAAAATTTTCAAGTTGATGTTCGAACTAACAAATTTCTCGTGTAGATCCACCTGGTTGGAGAGGCCCACTCACTCTGCATGATGTAGTTCACATTATTGAAAGCTTTGAAGTTGTTAGGTAAGGAATATCAATGAAACACAATTTCTTTTTATATTTTGTTTTGTTATTGAACTTATTGTTTTTAACCCGTTGGCCTGCAGGAATCACTATTATTGTGCTAACATTTTAATGGAAGTGCATGAGTTTTTTGGAGAACCCCAAGGATATTTCACAATCCATGTGACATTAAACCATAATGCAGGTTCAGCTCGCATACGGGTTCGTCAGCTTGGCGATCGTTTTCCTGCCAATGCAGTATACTCTTACAGGGATACACATGAGAATTGGAGGATTGTATTCACCTTGCACGAGGGGCGTCATCGTTTTGGTAGGAGTGTTCGTTGTGTGGGCCCATGGATTTTGCCAATGCCAAATGCAACGTCTCGCAGATTGTCGTTTTGAAGTCAAAAGTTTTTTGTCAGTTAAGATTTAGTGGCTTTCAAAAAACTTTTTGTTTAAGAGACCAATCACAAGTTATGCTTAAAGAGACTACTTATAGTTAAGATTTAGTGGCTTTCAAAAAACTTTTTGTTTAAAAGCTCAATCACAAGTTATGCTTAAAGAGACTACTTATAGTAATGGGAGTGGATTGTTGTTTTTCTTTTAATCTCCTTCTCCCTGTCTCCCTTTCTTGCCATAAAATTAAAAGCCTTGCTCTTCTACTCTTTTCTCTCTCTCTCTCTCTCTCTCTCTCTCTCTCTCTCTCTGTCTCTCTCTCTCTCCATTGTGTGTAATCTTTTTAGTTTATGTTATGTACTATAGTTCATGCACTTTCTATTGTGGCACCAGGTTGATGTGATTTAGAGCAATACAATAAAGGATGCAAAACCTTATTGCAGATAATGAAATGGTTGTCATTGCCTTGAATTGGATGCATAAACAATACTTGCACATGTTGTCACCTTAAATAGGAGGGGAAGGGATACCCAAAATTGAACCATACTCTTTCTTGACCGCAGCAACGCGCGGGTCACATACTAGTAGTGCTTGAAGATTGAATTGTGGATTGTAAATAGATGAAGTATAGAAAGCATCGATGAGTATAACTACCAGTTTTATCACTTTTCCCATTGAGTGTTTTTGTAGAATGATCTCTTGGTGTTTTCAAGTTTAATCACTATCCCAACATTGAGTGTCATGTGCACTTAATCATGAATGACTACATTGCCTAGTTTCAATGGGTTTTGAATGAGCATCGTAATGTTTTGAATTGGTATTGTTATGTATGAGGGATTCAACAATATGTGCATTTGTGTGCATGCTAGCATATATATATATATATATATATATATATATGTACATATATATATATACATATATATATATATATAGAGAGAGAGAGAGAGAGAGTCAAACGTAAATTTTAGGGAAAATAACCCAAATACCCCTCTAATTTGTGGAAATTCCCAAAATACAACTCAAATCCCATGGTTCTCAGTTTCTCCAAAAATAAAATTTTTGCATGTTTTCATAAACAGATTGTCTATCATACAAGATGCAAAAACTAAAATTTGGGTTGGTAATGTAGGTTCTGGAGATGAATTGCTTCATTATTTTTAGACATAATTGCCTTTCTAATTTTGTGAGGTAAGTTGTGACAACTTACATTGCAATCGACACTCATAAATGGATCTCAATTGTAAAAAAGGAACAAAGTGGTAGTGACTTCCCTCACCTCCTTTACTCTCTTCGGAATGACACATCATTCGTCCTTAAAAATCATCGCCGAAATTTTCTGCTATGCTTTGATCCAGAATATATAGTCCTCAGCTAACCTCCTTGTATTTTATCTCCACCAAGGATATGAATGAATTAGATGGACAGCTATATAGGGATGACATATTGCACCTAATTGATGATTTGCAAAAGGGAGTGGAGTGCTTAGCCTCAGACAACATGGCACCCTTCACCAAGTAAGCTTTGATGGCACACTGCCTCTCGACGATGACCCTGTAATTGCTGCACAACTCAAGAGGAACGCAGAACATTGGGTGTCATGTGCACCTAATCATGAATGACTACATTGCCTAGTTTTGATGCCCATGATTTTGCATGTTTTCATAAGCAGATTGTGTATCATACAAGATGCAAAAACTAAAATTTGGGTTGGTAATGTAGGTTCTCGAGATGAATTGGTTTATTATTTTTAGACATAATTGCCTTTCTAATTTTGTGAGGTAAGTTGTGACAACTTACATTGCAATCGACACTCATAAATGGATCTAAATTGTAAAAAAGGAACAAAGTGGTAGTGACTTCCCTCACCTCCTTTACTCTCTTCGGAATGACACATCATTCGTCCTTAAAAATCATCGCCGAAATTTTCTGCTATGCTTTGATCCAGAATATATAGTCCTCAGCTAACCTCCTTGTATTTTATCTCCACCAAGGATATGAATGAATTAGATGGACAGCTATATAGGGATGACATATTGCACCTAATTGATGATTTGCAAAAGGGAGTGGAGTGCTTAGCCTCAGACAACATGGCACCCTTCACCAAGTAAGCTTTGATGGCACACTGCCTCTCGACGATGACCCTGTAATTGCTGCACAACTCAAGAGGAATGCAGAACATGCCGATCAAACTAAGTTGTTCAAGGCAGAGGGTTTCAAGCTAGTGCTCAATCTTTTTGTCAACTTTTTAGTGGTGGATAAAAAAGTATTCAATAAAAAGGGCTTATAGTGCTTGAAGATTGAATTGTGAATCGTAAACAGATGAAGTATAGAAAGCATCGATGAGTATAACTACGAGTTTTATCACTTTTCCCATTGGGTGTCTTTGTAGAATGATCTCTTGGTGTTTTCAAGTTTAATCACTATCCCAACATTGGGTGTCATGTGCACCTAATCACGAATGACTACATTGCCTAGTTTCGATGGGTTTTGAATGAGCATCGTAATGTTTTGAATTGGTATTGTTATGTATGAGGGATTCAACAATATGTGCGTTTGTGTGCATGCAGGCCGCCACGTGATTTATCACTTTTTTTTCTCTTGTTTCATTCAATTTTTATTTTGGCCAAGAGAAGGTCATAGGAGAGAGGTAGAGAGTAGTGGAGAAAATGTGCAAATCTCTCACCATCAAATTGTCACCATCACATTAACCTTTAATTGTGGACATTTCGAGGTATTTGTCAACATCACATTAACTTTAATTATTTCAAACAAAACTCACACTATATAATTTTAAAAATTGATTGTTCACATCATGGTTTGCTTAATAAAATATATGAAGAATATTTATTTGAATTGTTGGTATAAGATGTTACTCCCTCATAATTAATTGAGAGCGATTTCAATTACCTCCGCAAGTGATAATATGGTCACAACCATATTATTTTTTTATTTTATTGCGGGTCCTTTTTGCTTAGGGTAGATACTAGAGAGAGAGAAGAACGAGACAGCATTTGAGGAGTGCGAAACTGTCGAGCAGCTTCTTAATTAAAATGTTAAGGTGTCTTGATCGAGAGTAGGAATGCAAGCCACGAGACTAGACTCAAATGAGGCATCGAGGAATTTTCTGAGATGACATCCGGGAGAGACTCTCAGCAGATGCTCTTACTGCTTTATAAGAACAGCGCGTTCTCTTTCCCGTAAAAGAAGAAGAAGACGAACAGGTCGTGGTCTCTGTCCATGGCACAAGACGAAGACAAAGTCAATAGACAAAGCTCTTTCAGCCACCATTTCTACTGCTGCGGCAGCAATGAAATGGGTCCATTGACGATGAAGCAAGATCGGGCGAAGTCTAGATTGCAGTTGCTTACGCCTTCACAGTGGGGTATTGTGATAGAGACCTGCGAAATTCCGGCGGAGGGCGACGCCGACAAGGTGGTGCTGGTGATGGAATGGAGAAGCAAGAGAGGGGACTTTGATGGTGATGAGAGAGAGAAGAAGATGAAGAAGGGCTTCGTGATGTGTTGGGTGATGTGGTGCCAGAGCTTTGTGATAGTATGGAAGGAGTGAGTGAGGAAGACTTGGAAGTGGGCTTCCTCAAGAGCGATCTGCAAGTGGAATGCTTGCTAAGAGGAATTTCGTACGACGGCCGCGACACAAAGGCGCGACTCATATCCAAGCTCATGGAGCACAAGCAATCCCTGTCCCTCAATTGCCTCAACTCCTTTCAATTCTTGGCGGATCAGTGCAATGACTCTGCTCTTTGATCTCTCTCTTTGAGATCAAGTTAAAACCATTTCTCTCATAAACATATGCCCTCGTTTTAATTTTGCTTTGAATCCAACATTGATGACTTGTACATGTAACCAACCCTTCAATTTTGAAGGTTTGTCACAATGCTCCATAAAAGTGTGTAGGCATGTAAAAGTTTCCATTTATTTCTCTAATTTTATTTTCCATTTATTTCTCTAATTTTCCTACTGACAATTGCCTTCAAGCGAATTTAGTATGCTTGTGAAATTGATTTTTCTCGAACAATGGTTTGTAATTTAATGATCAAGCAAAATGTCTCCTTAGAAGGTCAACCAATCCCAAAAACCATCAAATTTTGACTAGTAGACAACATGATTGTAAACCCTTGTTTGTAAGACATGTCAATTTGAGTTGACTCTTTGTTGCTTGTTTGAGAACAAGGCTTCGCTTAATGCTAACCAAAAATATTTCTTTCATAGAATGGAGGACAAGAAAAACTTACTACACATACTTTCTTGCACCAACTAAGGAAGTATCTGACCAACAATGTAAAGCTGTTGTTGGACCATCGCCCCATCCAGCCCAATCAATGTGCATCCTCTCACCTAGCAGACGGCCCTCTAAAGATGTCACATGCATTCCAAATAAGTGGTTGCCTCTCTACCTCCTTCACACAAGAATAATGGTCCAGTGATCAACAAATCATCCACATACAGAACCACAATGAGAAGTACATCACCCTCACACTTTACATACAATGTGCTTTCTGTTGGGCTGTTGCGAAAGCCTTGTTTAACTAAATGAGTTTTAGTTTTCTTATACCAAGCATGAGGAGATTTATTTCACCCTTACAAAGCTTTCTTACAATTGCACACTTTATCCTCCTGCCATTTCTTGACAAAACTCTGAGGATGTGTTATATAAACTTCCTCAAATATATCACCATTAAAGAAAGAAGTAACAACATCTCACCGATGTACATCCCAACCAAAATGAGCTTCCAATGCATATAGAAAATGCATAGTAGTCATACGACAAGTATCTATAGATGCCTTTTTGTTGTGCATGACCCTTTGCAACAAGTTGAACCTCATAGCAATCAATCTCCCCATCCGACTTGCGTTTCGACTTGTAAACCCACTTTGTACCAATGGCCTTTTTGCTAGGAGGAAAATCACATAAAGTCCATGTGCCATTTTCTATAAGTGCATCATATTCTGATTGCATGACAGCCATCCAATTTTTTGAATTTTTGCTTCATCAAAAGATAGAGGTTCCTCAATATCACATAAGCTAGACATAGCCAAAGCATAACAATATGATGCATGTCAAGAACCTGAACGAGTACACCTAGAAAAAGGTGCATCCAATTTATTGACATGCAAAGTATGCACCAACCATTTTGGCATGCCTCTAGCCTGCTCATTCTCAGTCCTTTCCTCATCAAGTACATCATGTACATGTGCATCAATAATAGGTTGATCTGTAATATTTTCCGAAACCCCCATAGGGTGTACATTTGACTCATTGGAATTTACATTTGACCTTCCACCACTAAAAAGAGGCACAAAGTGTCATGAATGTCTTGTGAGCTTACATTATTGTCTCTAGTACATGACAGCAAGGGTTGAACAAAATCTTCCACAAACACAACATCTCATGAAACCAAGATACACTTTTTTTGCAGATGATACAACCTGTAACCTTTGCTTTTAGCGCTATAAGAAAAAAAATTTCATTTGACATCCTTACTGTCCAATTTTTTCGCGGTACATTTGTGGAACCAAAGCATAAGCCAAACAACCAAAAGCGCGCATGTGCTCAATAGAAGGCTTTCTATCATGCCATGCTCCATAAGGTGTCATAGAGTGCAAAGATTTTGTAGGACACTTGTTAAGCACATAAGTGGCACATATAATAGCCTCAAGAAAAAATAAATGTGGTACAACTTGACTTCTGATAGTAAACCGTGCCATTTTCGTAAGAGACCTTTTTTTGCCCTGAGCAACATCATTTTGCTAGGTGTATATGGCACTGTACATTGATGTTTTATCCCACGACTAGCCATAAATTCATTAAACTCATAGACACAGCCCCCCCCCTCGATCAGAACGGTAGGTGTCCATAGTACATTTTGAGACATTTTTAGCCATAGCTATAAATTTATTAAAACACAAAAACACTTCAGACTTTTCCTTTAGTGGATACACCCATGCATGCCTAGAGTATTCATCAATGAAAGTCACAAAGTAAAGGTAATTGTCCAAGCACGAAGTTTGCATGGCCCACAAACATCACTATGCATAAGCTACAACCTGCATGTAGCCCTAATTAAACCATCCTTTGGAAACTTTGAACGATGCATCTTACCCAAAATACAGCATTCACAAAATTGTTTGGTAGGTGCTTCAAGAGACGGCAAAGAAAAAACCATATTAAATTTTTGAAAATGCAAAAATTGACAAAATTTAGATTTCGAACACGTGCATGCCAAAGTTTTGCATTTGAAACAGCCTTAGAATCCACAATTACATTTGAAAAATCCTGTCCACACTTGTCATACAGAGTGAGCTTCTACAGCCCACAACATAAATAGCCTGGTGTGACAATCTCATCACCAAAACTTATTTCATGAATTGTACATCTATCATCTATAAATTTCACAACAAGACCAATTCTAGCAAGTGCAGGTACATACAAAAGATTCTTCTTGATCCGAAGTACATACAATACATCAACAAGTGTGAAAGAACTACCATTTGCAGCAGCAATTACCACAATATTTCCAACTCCCTTGACTGAATTAGAGGCATTGTTTGCGTAAGTGACTGAATTCCCATGAGGGACATCCTCAAGAGAGGTAAACAAGTCACGATGAGAGGTAATGTGCTTTGTAGCACCACTATCAAAGTACCGCACGTGAGCATCTGTAGCAACTGACATACATGCATCATGGATAGAGGGATCATAAGTGCACTATGCACTAAAATCCCATTCTGCATCAATATCATCATCAAAATCTCCTTTCATAGAAGACTCAACAATAGCTACATTTGTAGTTGAACCAGTCTCCTTCTTCTTAGCCCCTTTTGCCTTCAACTTAGGACATTGCTTGATCAAGTGATCATTAGCTTTCCAATAATGGCAACATATCTTCTTTTTTCCCCTTTGCTTGAATTCCCAGAAAAAATTCTTCCTGCAGAAGCATTAGGAAGAAGTGATTTTCCATTCGCAGAGGAACCATGAGAAGTGGCTACATTGTTGTTACCACCTTTTCTTTGAGCAACAATAAATAATTCTTCTACTGCACACTATTTAGCCCTTTTTTTTTTCAAAGTGACTCTTGCCACAATGTGCATAATGCATCAAACTTAAAAGCTTCTAGATTTCCTTGGGTCATAAGTCTCCAAGTACTAGCAAAAGTCTCGTAAGAATCTGGGAAAGCATCAAGAATGGTCTACACAAGGGAACTATCAAAAATGACTTCGCCTTCAGAAATAAGTTGCCCATTGATATGCTTGACACACTAGTAAGGGAGGTGTCCATATCATCTTCCTCATGCATAATCTTTGACTCCAGCTATTTACACATCAATGCAATTTTAACCTCATTGTGACTTGCATAAAGACCAACAAGAATATCCCGAGGCTATTTTGTGCTTCATAGAAAACACAATCAATGCACGAGCCTGCGCATCTTTTACATCCCAACGAGATTGCTCAGTCATAGGCAAAACAGCTCTGGCAGCAGCAATCATACCACCAAAACATGCAACATCCTCAACATCGTCTACATCCTCAAAATCAAAACGTACATCAACGCCTTGCAAAATAATCCAAACTCCCTTTGACGCAAGGACATGTTGCATCATATAAGCCCACATAGGGTAATTGTCCCCATCCAATCTATCCTCAACAGCAAAAAACATCTTGAACACATCTGTCTTGTTGTCAACCATGGAAATTATTGCACCTAATGTGAGAACTACCCAAAATAAGGAGAAACGAAGCGAAAAAAACACGTCTTATATAGCACAAACCATAGAATATTGTAAGTGACTTGTTATGCAAAAAAATGGCACTGATAGAAATCTTGCACAAAATGACAAAACTGCCTATACTAGGAACTAAGGTCCAAATGAGTCAAAATAAAAAATCTCAAGTACTTGTTGACCTGTTGACGCTTGCAAAATCTAACAAAAATCGGAGACAATGAGCAGGCATGTGCTAGAGCTACAGGCGACTAAGCCCAAGAGGATGCAACCTGCTCTGATACTAGTTGTTGGAATTAAGGTTGCAGGAAAACACATACATCTTGGAGAAGAAGAAGGGAGCTCAAGGAACACAACAGAGAGTGATTTACTTAGTGTGCAATGGAAAGATTGGTAGCCCTAGAGTGATGGGTGTATATATAATGCACAGGGGGGAAAACCTCCTAGTGATGAAAAAAATGCCCCGACGGTCACCTAAGTGTGTTCACACACATCACTACCATATGTGTATGGTTACATCTGCCATGTACTAGTCAATGTACCATGGTCATGCACACAATATCATCAACGTGATCCAGCAAAAATGCATACTCGACTTCTAGGATTTTGCTGACCAATCGGAGTTTCCCAAAATGTACGAAGTGCCCCAAATAACATCTTGTTGTTATGACAAAATCCATTGACCTTCCAAGTAACTATATACAAATCCATTGACATTCCAAGTGACAATATGCAAATTCATGCGACCTTCCAAGTCACCATATGCAAATCCATGTGACAAGAATAGATGAACCTTGAAACATCAAACGCATAAATCAATCATACCATTTTCTACAAGACTGAGAAGTCAATTCCAAGCCCATTGTTGAGGGATATGTGCTCAAAACGTGAGCTAGCGCCGGGACTCTAGCTATGAGAGGTGTGAAAGAGAGAGAACAACAGACAACACTGCAAGATCTGGCAATCACCATAATCATCAATTAATTGAATTATGCTTTGAATTTTATTTAATCAAAGACCAAGGCAGACTATTAGCAGTACCGTTACTCGAACTAATTAAAAATTAAGAGTTTAAGCATCCTTTTTACAAGATTAATCGCGTTGTTAACGACGCCGGGACTTAACAAGATGATTAATCAATCTCCAGTTGATGACGGTGATGGTAATTCTCTCCTGTCACTTTATCTACTTCAACTGCCCATGGATTCTACAACATCATGCTTCACAGCTTCCTGCTTTATTTGGTTTGCACAATCTTAATTGCCGCTCACAAGCTTTGACATTCTCCTCTAATCGACTTGTTTTTTATTGCCTTCAAGCTCTATATGCCTTTGATTGCCTTTTCTCAAGTACCCTTCTCTCATGCAATGCTACCTCCTCAATCGAGGCTCGACATTGCTTCTGATCCAAGAGAGAAACTTGCTTCATTTCTCCTTCCTTCTTCCTTGCTCAATCACGAGAGAAAGAGAGAGATAGAGAAGTGATTTCCCTTCCTTGAGCTTCGATAGCTAGAGAGAAAGCGATCTCTCCTTGCCCCTCATCCACTCTCCCAACTGAGACCTTCATGCACATCTCATTCCTTATCTTTCCCTCTCGTCCTTCCTCTCCTCAATCTCTTGCCGTTCCTCCCCTTCTTGCTCAGGCGCAAGAGAGATAATACCCTCCTTTTTGCTTGCCCAAGAATGAGAGAGAGAAATCCTAGCTTCCTCTTGCTCTTGCCTAAGAGCTCACCTCCTTGCTCAAGAACTCTTCTCCCCTTTGATTCCAATACCTGCTTCCTCCTCTTGCTTTGGTTCGAGCTCGAGAGTGCTCTTCTTCAAGCTTCTCAAAGGCAGAGAGAGAGAGAGAGAGAGAGAGAGAGAGAGAGAGAGAGAGAGAGAGAGAGAGAGAGAGAGAGAGAGAGAGAGATCTTCTATGCTCCCCCAAGCTCGACTCCTTCCTTCTTTGTGCTTCATGCCCTTTCCTCTTCTTCTCATAACCCCCTCATGTCTTTCCCATGCATGCCCGCTTTTCTTTAATAAAGCATCCTCTATTTCCACAATGACGACGCCGGTGTTGTGGGAATAGGGGCGATGATGTGGCGGTCAGTTTGGGTGACTGCATGAAAATCTGTGAGCCTAGCACCGAACATAGTCGCCCTGGAGAGATGAGCAATCTTCCCTTCCTAGTTGCCTCTCGTTGAGTTGTGTAGCGCCCTCCATGAGCGTGAAAGACCAAACGGTGGACTGGCATAACATTCTCCTCCTAGCCTCCCTACTTATAGCCCTTGGCCCTTGCAAGTACGACCCCTTAAATTATGCCTAGCCCTCGGCTCCTAGCCACACTGAGCCACTCAATCTTTGGCCCTTGGCCTGCTGCCCCGTCCTACCCTTGGCCTGACATTACTCCCCCCTTGGAGAAGCGTTTTCATCCTCAAAAATAGGAGTGATGATACACTAATGTTTTCCACAGTAGTATCCCTCATGGATCCAACCGTTTGCGCAACCGGAACACGGTTCAGTAGGAGGTTCAATGAAACCAAGAGCAACATCTTGATTTTTCCACATTGTTGTCCATTTTCAACTATCTTGTGTTAGCGGTTCTTATCCAATCATAGTGTGTAGACTCCATTTAGAACACACATGAGCATGCTAAACGAGTTCACAACTAAGATGTACCTGAAAGAGTACCTCTTTTCACTTCCATGAAAGTAACTTGCTAAGATAACTCATTAGCCAAGTTTAAATCCTTGTCTTGTTCTCAAATTTCATCAGTAAACAACCCCACCATAACTAGTGCTCAAGGTTGAGAACCTGACTTATACATGAAGAGACTAAACCTAGTTGCAAACATGCTTTAACTTATGTAAGCAAAACTCCGAGTAGAGCAATAAATGCTATTAATTGGATTGCTTGGTGCTAATGTACTGTAATAGGACTAGTCTTTGAAGTTCTTAAAGTCGAAAAGAATGTAGCAGGGCATATCTTTCGTTAGCACGATTTGAAAGATTGTTGAATAGTCTATTAAATAGAGCTTATACGAATGAGTTGAGATATTAAGAGAGAACATATATTCTTTTTTAAAAATAATACACTAAAGACGGATTTGATAAAGATTAATGAATAACAGATAGTCTGTCTATGAACAGTAAAATTGAGATTTTTATTAATATCAATGTTTTATATTTATGTGTTTTAGCTTAAAATGCATGGGTAGGCTTAAAATAAGTTGTAAAAGTAGTCGAGACCCAAAAATAGAGGTTTTATGAGTCACGACATAAAAGTTGCTTTTTTAGCCAAACAGAGATGTTTTTTACAATTCTGTCCACGCTGTCTTGTAGACCAGACCTATTGCCGTCGTTTTGAATACCTGGATCGCTCTGTTATGAGTTTGTTTGTAAAAGTTATGATGAAAACAAACAGAAGGTAGCAGTAGTGTAGTGTACACAGGGACAGACAGACATACAACATCATACAGTTCTCCCTGCTATCAACCAAGAAGTGGATTGTTTCTTCATGGTAGAGTATGGCAATTGAGATTATGAAGGTATATAATTATGTTTTTTTACTTTGATTATCATGTTGAATTGGTTGCACGAGTATGTTCTTTTGGCTATTTTGTAGGCGATGCAGAAATCAATGTGTGAAACAGTATCTGTGCAAAGTGTCATGATAGAAATCTAACCTTTACGGATCGCTTAGCGATCACGTTCTTATATTATTCTCGCAGGTATACTTGGTACAAAAATCATGCAGGCCTTTCGAGGAAAAGAAGGATAAAAGCACGACGGGTGGTGCGTTTGGGGATCATTCACCGATCTCTTCTTCTGCGAGTGCGAGTGAGAGTGAGAGTGCGAGTGAGACGCTGCATGCAAGCGAACTGAAGCTCGGGGGTGGTCGGGAGGTTCGAGCTCCGTACAACGCGTACAACAGAGTGCGCCCATATATTTTGCTCCTCTGTTGTATCAAAACTCTATAAAGATTCATCAATACAAAGATCTGCTTCTCTATCTTTTGCTATCGATCTCTATTATTCGGTTCCCGTGACAATTGGTATCAAAGCAAGCGGTTCATTCTGGACATGGAAGGATACGAGAGGAGGATGAAGGAGCAAGAAGACCTGATTCGGCGACTATGAGAAGATCTGAAAATTGCAAATCGGGAGCGTGCTGAGGCTCTGCGGGGCAAAGCAACACGAGAGCTTGGTATCTATGTAGACTTGATGGCCAACATGAAGGTGAAAACGATGCTAATCAACCTGGAAACAATAATCATCGTGGCGGCGCTGGGGTACCACCAAAAGAAACAATGACGATATGGGAGAAGCGACAACCAAATCATTCTTAACGAAGGCTAAGCTTAAAGAGTTTGATGGCATAAGAAAGATATGCGAAGATTGAGAAGCGTGGATTGAAGAACTCAAAGATTTGGATTATACTTTCAATATCGAGAACACGACCACGAGACTTTCGAATGCTCGAGCAAGGTGACCGATAAGACAATACGTACCAAGATGGCTCAATTGGAGACTTTTGGCGATGCGTACGATAAAGGTAAGTCATCTACCCCTTCTTTGTGATGTTTTATGTCTTTGATACGTCCTTTGAAAGCTTCTGTGAGATCGAATTTATGCGTAGAAGTTGAGATTAAAATTTGAATTTCTTAATTGATTTGGATAGTATTCATTGCTTCTTATCGTCTAAATTGATTGAGAAATTAAATCGAGAAGTTAAAAGACTTGTGGACTTAACTAGTGGTAATAATAGTTCCACGAAAGAGTTAGTAGAAAATTTGTTTTCTTTTCTTTGAAGAGTCGAAATCATAAAGATGATTTCTATAACATAAACATTGATATGCATGATGTTATCATTGGTATCAATTAGATAATTGAAAATCATGTTTTGATTGATTGTTAAGAAAGAAAAATATATCTTTAATCATTTGATGATGATAAGTCACACTCTTTGTGGAAAGAAAGAGATTCTAAATCTAGTTTTGGCAATGGAATTGATAAGGTGATTTAGATAAGAGTGTGAGACGTTGCTTGTGTTTGCTAATGAGATTAAAGAGAATCTGGGGATAAACATAAAGAGACAAATCGAGAATTTATAGAGGATCTCTTACATAAAGTTAAGGATGTGTTCCGGACGATCTTCCTGGTATACCTCCGCCTAGAGCGGTAGACCATGCCATAGATCTATATCCAGGAGCGACACCTTATTACAGATCTCCATACAGGTTCAATATTGATGAGCTTAAAGAGCTCAAGATACAACTTGATGATCTTTTGAAAAAGGGTTTCATTAAACCTAGTGTATCTCCTTTGGGTAGTCCTGTGTTATTCCAAAAGAAAAAGGATGGTACATATAGGTTATGCATCGACTATAGGGGATTAAACAAAAAGACCATTAAGAACAAATATCCTCTTCCTCACATAGATGAACTGCTTAGTCATTTGAGTGGTGCCACAATATTTTCAAAGGTTGATCTTCGTTTTGGCTACCATCAAATCCGCATTAAGGTCGAGGACATTCCAAAGATTTCTTTTCGTACACGTTATGGACATTATGAATTTAGAGTTCTTGCTTTTGGTTTTACTAATGCACCAACAACTTTCATGTGCTTAATGAATAATATTTTTCACCCGTATCTTGATGACTTCATTCTGGTATTCTTGGATAATATTTTTGTGTATTCTACGAATGAAGAAGATCATGCATTGCACTTAAAGAAAACATTTGAGGTTTTGCGTGAACATAAATTGTATGCCAAAGCAAGTAAGTATTCTTTTGCAAAGGATCAGATTGTGTATTTGGGAAGAGTGATTTCTAAAGAGGGGATTCACATTGATCTTGATAAAGTTAAGACTATGTTAGTAAGAGATGTAAGAAGATTTATGGGTCTAGCACAATATGAGAGAGCGCACATTAAATATTTCTCTAAGATAGCAAGTCCTTTGACCGAATTGACCAAGAAAGACAAGGGTTTTGTGTGGACTTCTAGCTGTGAGACTGCTTTTGAGACCTTGAAGGCTAAAATAGCGGAAAATTATGTTTTAAAAGTTCCTGAGATGGGCAAACCATTTGTTGTGTCCTGTGACGCTAGTGGTTAACAATTAGGTTGTGTTTTGACACAAGAAGGAAGAGTGGTTTCATATGAGTTTAGGAAATTAAGACGACATGAATTGAACTATGCAACACATGATCTAGAATTGCTTGCTGTTGTTCATGCATTGGCGTCATCTCTTGCTTGGTGTAAAATTTGAATTGCGTACTGATCATCAAAACTTGAAGTATATTTTCACTCATCCATTGTTAAATAACATACAAAAAAGATGGATTGAATTGTTGGTTGAGTATGACTTTGATTTGAAGTATTTGTGTGAAAAAGAAAATAAAGTTGCAGATGCATTGAGTCGTACGCCCATGGGTAATTTGTTGAGTGTTGTGCGATCCAATTTGATTGATGATATGCATGTTGAAGTTGAAAATGATTCTTTTTATATGCCTATTTTGAAATTCTTGCATGAGAATATTGGTGAGAGGTATGAGAACAGATATCACTTGTATAAGGAAAATCTGTATTATTATGACCGCTTGTGTATTCCTGCAAATTCTGCTTTTAAGAGTCAAATTCTGCATGAGTATCATAATTCACCTTTTTCTGGTCATCCTGGATTGAATAAGACACATGAAAAGATTAAAAGTTCATTCTTTTTCCGCGTATGAAATTGGATGTTAAGAATTATGTGCATGAATGCTTTCAATGTCAACAAGTTAAGATTGAATATAAGAGGATACTTGGTGACCTTCAACCCTTAGACATTCCTTTACAGAAGTGGGAGTGTATATCCATGGACTTTATCATTAGACTTCCTACTACTCGTGGAGGGTATGATTCGATCTTTCTGGTGGTAGATAGACTCACAACACAAGCTCACTTCTTTCCTGTAAAAATAACTTATACTGCATTGACCATTGCATACTTGTTTATGAAAGAGATATTTCGTTTGCATGGCATGCCCAAGAGCATAGTGTCTGACAGAGATTCTAAGTTCACTTCTCATTTCTGGAGAGCGACTTTTGACTCTATAGGTACCCAGTTACGCATGTCTACTGCTTTTCATCCTCAAACAGATGGGGAAACGGAGAGAGTGAATCGTATTCTAGAAGATATGTTACAAATGTATGTCAATGAAAACCAATCTAATTGGAATGAATATCTGCCTTTGGTGGTTGAATTTGCATATAACAGTTCATATCATTCATCAATTAGGATGACTCCGTTTGAGGCAATGTATGGCTATAACTATCCTACACCTATTCATTTTCTTAATTCGAGGAATAAGGTAGAACTGTCACGTGAGATGCTTGAGAAAATGGATAGCGAGTTGGACAAAATCAGGGGGAATATTAGAGAATCTCAAAAGAGACATAAACTGTATTATGACAAGAAACATCGTGTTGTGGAGTATGAAACTGGTGATATGGTTTTTTAAAGATTATTTCTGAGAAGTCTCATTTGATTCTTGGAAATGATAGAAGATTGTCTCCACGATTTGTTGGTCCATTTAAAATTTTGAAGCGCATTGGTTCATTAGCTTACAAATTGGAATTACCTTCTCATGTTAAAGTGCATCATGTATTCTATGTGAGTTTATTGAAAAAGTATGTTCCTAATGTGCATCATGTTTTAGAGGACAACTCTAAGTTGAAAGATGACGGACCATTGACTGTAGAACCAGACTTAGTACTAGATAGGCGTTTTAAACATCTGAGAAATAGAGACATTGTGAAAGTTTTGGTTAAGTGGCAGAACTATCCAGTAGAGGATGCATCATGGATTGATCTTAGTGTTTTGCAAAGAGAATTTTCCTCTCTTTAGACAAACTCTCAGGACAGAGTTAATTTTGATAAGGGGAGAATGTAATAGGACTAGTCTTTGAAGTTCTTAAAGTCGAAAAGAATGTAGCAGGGCATATCTTTCGTTAGCATGATTTGAAAGATTGTTGAATATTCTATTAAATAGAGCTTATACGAATGAGTTGAGATATTAAGAGAGAACATATATTCTTTTTTTTAAATAATACACTAAATACGGATTTGATAAAGATTAATGAATAACAGATAGTCTGTCTATGAACAATAAAATTGAGATTTTTATTAATATCAATGTTTTATATTTATGTGTTTTAGCTTAAAATGGATGGGTAGGCTTAAAATAAGTTGTAAAAGTAGTGGAGACCCAAAAATAGAGGTTTTATGAGTCGCGACCTAAAAGTTGCATTTTTAGCCAAACAGAGATGTTGTTCGCAATTCTAAACCTATTCCCGTCGTTTTGAGGTTTAGCCTTGTAGACTAAACCTATTCCCGTCGTTTTGAGTACCTGGATCGCTCTTTTCTGAGTTTGTTTGTAAAAGTTATGATGAAAACAAACAGAAGGCAGCAACAGTGTAGTGTCAGGGACAGACAGACATACAACATCATACAGTTCTCCCTGCTATCAAGCAAGAAGTGGATTGTTTCTTCATGGTAGAGTATGGCAATTGAGATTATGAAGGTATATAATTATGTTTTTTTACTTTGATTATCATGTTGAATTGGTTGCACGAGTATGTTCTTTTGGCTATTTTGTAGGCGATGCAGAAATCAATGTGTGAAACAGGATCTGTGCAAAGTGTCATGATAGAAATCTAACCTTTACGAATCGCTTAGCGATCACGTTCTTATATTATTCTCGCAGGTATACTTGGTACAAAAATCATGCAGGATTTTCGAGGAAAAGAAGGATAAAAGCACGACGGGTGGTGCGTTTGGGGATCATTCACTGATCTCTTCTTCTGCGAGTGCGAGTGTGAGTGAGAGTGAGAGTGAGAGTGCGAGTGTGAGTGAGACGCTGCATGCAAGCAAACTGAAGCTCGGGGGTGGTTGGGAGGTTCGAGCTCCGTACAACGGAGTGCGCCGTATATTTTGCTCCTCTTTTGTATCAAAACTCTACAAAGATTCATCAATACAAAGATCTCTTTCTCTATCTTTTGCTATCGATCTCTATTATTCGGTTCCTGTGACATGTACGCACTTTGCATATCCTTTAGCGGAAGATTACACTTTGTAATCAGCCTATCCCCTTGGATACTTGATAGTAATGATGTGTGTTTCCCCCACGGTTTACAGACAGTCTTTCCAAATGACTAGTAAACGCGGATCACAATATCGTACAACATTGCTGACGAATCAACAATGTCCTAAATAACCATCGTGGTTAGCTTGAAAGATCCACAAGCCCCCAAACCGAGCCATGACCTCTATTGGTGATTGGTAGACCCCAAAAGGAATCTCATAGAGATATTGGACTTAAAGTGAAAAATGCTTCATATGCAACTAATGTGATGAATATGCATGCCGCTCCAAATCAGCATTTGCTAAACACTAGGGCCCATAACACCTAGTGTGCATGCAATTAGCAAAAATCAGATCCAAACCTGTATATTCATGATGATTCTTGCTAATACTTATGGTAAATGTAATGCTCCTATCATACATTAAAAAGGCGTGGAAATGGTTTTGAAAAAAACTAGATACATTCTGCTGAAATCATTTGCAAGCCTTCCTAAAAATTTTGAACCATAATAGAAGGTGAAACATGAATCACTTCTAGGTACAAACAATGAAACTTTTTCATTGACAACTCATAGCCTTGCTATAGGCATAAACAACCATTCGTTCATGTTGTTTAGCAACACTTGTACCTTACAAGTCTTTCTGAGTATCCAACAATTTCTGGCCACTGAAATTGCTCCTAACACATTGTGCTAAAAATGATCCATAAGACGGATTTGACCAGTACCTAGGGACTTTGTCGTGACACATACTTGAAATAGTGGGCGCCAGTGTCAGTCCCATAGTCATATTCTCCACATGTGGAATATGTCTCATGTAAGGATGTCTAAAAAAACAACATCCTTCAAGTACAAAATGTACTTGTGTGTGGATAGAACTGCAAACACTCTATGACGAGAATGAGAGGGACCCTCATTAGCCTTGCTCCACACTGACTAAATCAAACTCCTTGAGCTCCTAGACCATTTTACATCCCATGTGACAACATGTGCCAAATAAATTCTACAAGTGGGTATATAACTGCATAATGCAGAAACTTATTTTGGACACTATAGCCCAAATTTCGTGGGTCTTACATGACCTTGTCATTTCTCTTAAGAGCAAAAATGGAGGATAACATAGTATGCACATCCTGCCCAAATTTCCCGCCTGCAAAGGCCTAGGAACACTAATAGAAAATTAATGAAATGCAAGTATTATTGTACCTGTAACCTTGGGTGTTGCCGTTACAATCCAGACCACTTGGTTAAAATTAACATTGTCAAACCCCTTGGTTAAAATTTGGAGAAAATTGCTCAACTAGCATCCGGCCCTTGCCCTTTCTCGTGACCCCCATTGGTCTACTTGTGGCATTACATTCCTTTGGATGTTGAAATTTGTCCACTACCCCGTGGCAGCTTGTTGACTTCTTTCCATGAAAGTGCAAGTGTGAAGGTGCCAAGAATGGACCATCAACACTTTAATAAGTGACTTAGTAAGCACGAGTTGAGACCCCAAAATTGTATTCATATAGACACTTGTACCACTATAGATAAAATAGAAGATCCATTCAAGTTGGAATTGTATTCACAACGGGATATTGTCTAGACCAAAAAATCCATAATCTTCGGGTTTTGTGAATAGCCGTGTTGTTGTGGATTGATTGCTTCATCTATAAATCTTGGTAGAGAGACGCATTTCCAAGTTTGAAACTTTCAAAAACTCAACTTGATATGCACACTCAAAGTCTGTAGTTCTAAAATAACACGCAATAAATTAGTAATGGCAAGATGCTTGCTTGGTCGTTAAAATCAATGGGTACTCAACTGAAAAAATTTGTTCGATCACGGATGGATTACCACTAGATGGCGCTGATCCATTCCAAAATAGGTGGCTCTTAGCCCTTCCTATTACCATATTGACATATTAAGAGTTGAGAAAAATCATGCCTAGTTGTATCTTTCTCGTAGAGAATGAGGAAGAGAGAGAGAGAGAGAGAGAGAGAGAGAGAGAGAGAGAGAGAGAGAGAGAGAGAGAATTATGGGTTGAAGAAACTCCCTGATGCGAATGTGTTGTATGCCCCGTGCAAGATGATCTAGTGCAGACGATGTCTGTGTCTCAGCTTATCAGATAAGCGTACAACAATGTACTTGTACCATGCTCTCTGAGAGAGAGGTACCAGAGACCACATCTTGACTCACTTATTGTATATGTGATGGTGATTGTAACAAGGTGCATATGGATGACACTTTGCCTGTGAAGAAACATACAAACAAAATGTTTTAAAACATCAGTAGCTGAGCTCATCCTTGATAGAGTAGCTAGTGCTGATGGGTGTGGTACTGACATCGAACTAGTATGCCATGCATACCAACCAATAATAATAATAATAATAATAAGAAGCCCTTGCTGCAAGGACAGTCTCAACCATGTAAGCCTATGGTATACATGCGTGGCATGAGTACACTCACATGGATAGATCACAGTGCACCGATGCGTAAATTGTGAGCTTATATCCACACAGTGCCAAAGATGTGTGCCATTATTATTGATATGAAGTAGTCAATTGATAATACATTGGCACATAAGAGAAGTTGTTCTCGAGGGATATGTTAAAACGTGAGCCGAGCAGGCATGGGGCCTCTGGCTATGAGAGGCACACGAGAGAGAAAGAAAAACAGATGCATATGGCTTTGGCAATCACCGTAGTCTTCAATTAATCAATTCAAACTCTGAGTACAATGTAATTCGTAGCCAAGGCGGGCTATTAGCAGCTCCGTCACTCGAATCAGCTGCAAATTAGGAGTTTAAGCTCCCTTTTTACAAAATTAACCACGTCGTTAATGACACCGGGGCTTAAGATGATGATTAATCAACCTTCGAAATGATGTTGGTGATGAAAATTTCCTCCTGTCGCTCTATCTGCCTCATCTACACTCAAGATTCTGCAAACTTTATTTAAGTTCACTGTATCAGTCATCATGCTTCAATTATTGCCAAATCTCTTGCAACTTCCTTCTCTATGTGCTTTGCATTGGCTTAATTGCCTCTCACAAATTTTTCCGTATCCTCTAATCGACTTACTTGGATTGCCATCAGGCTCTGTATGCCCTTGGTAATTTCTCTTTTCCAGTTCGACCTTCTTCTTCTCCTCTTTTCCTGCTTCAAGCTCTGATTTCCGCCAAGAGCTCTCAAATTTCTCTTTACTTCTCATGCATCTCTCATGGTTACCTTTCTCCTCGATTCCTCTAAAACTCCCCTTGTTCTTATGCTTTTCTTTTTTGCATGTCGAGAGCGAGAGCCTTCACTCTGGTTATCAAGCACAAGAACTAGCCGAGGACTAGAGAGAAAGAGAGAGTCTCTCCCTTGCTTGCTTTCCAAGGATGAGAGCGAGAGAGAGAGAGCCCTTCTATGCCTTCGCTATTCTCCTCTTCATTTTGCTTAACTCCCTACCATAACCCCTCATTGATGCCCCTTCTCAATTTTAATAGCCATCCCCAATTTAGCACGTACGGCACCGTCATTGTGGGAATGATGCCGGTGATGTGGCAAGGTGGAGCTTGCAGTAGCACGAAATGTGGCAGGAGCTGGACCAAAATTGAGCGTCGTGGGAAGTTGATGATCTTTCTCTCTACGGCACCCTCATTCATTGCTCGTACAGGTCGGTGCGACTTCATCTTCCCCTACGTAGTCTCTGCTCGGTGCCCTGCTTGCCATTCTCCTTCTTTTTTTTTCTTTTTCACACTAATGCCCTTCTCTAATTTAATGGGTGGCCTTTTAACTTGGGTGGGCGGCATGCCCCTTTGTGAATATGGGCAGGCGCCTTGCCTTTGTAAGAGCACCACATTGGGCATACATGCCAGCCATAGCCCTTGCAAGGGTGCCACATTTGGCATACATGCCGGCCAATCATTACACTCCATGAGACGACATTTCAACAATGAGCTCATCAAGAGCTTTTTGTGTTTTCATAACGGCACCACATTAAGCACACATGGATCAATTGGGAGGCCATAGCCAATTGGATTCTTCCTCCAACTATCCCTGACTAACAATGTCATCGTGTATTTTGCTGCCATTTCCCACGACACAGCCTTCAAGATGCTAGTATAGGTGATTGCATTTTGAGAGAGACCCTCAACTTTGTATGTGCTTAAGCCATAGCTGTGTTGGGCATTTCCTGCTATCAGCAATCTCAAGTAAATAATATTCTTGCCAGGAACAACATACCAACCAAAGCATTTGTGCATGATGTTCCGAAACTTAGTCGAAGTTAAAAATTCCTAGATGGCACTCCGCCCGAGCCAACCAGACTAGTATAGAACTGATCCTCGGTGAATCTTTGACGGCCAATATCTTAGCAACCATAACTTCAATCACTGATCTGAAAAGATCAATGCAGTCCACAAAGTGATCACTTTAGGCCTGTGCATTCATTTCATTTCTGTCACCTCAACTGCAGTTGCCCAATGCGGTACGGATCTACATTCGACTTAAACTTTAAACTGCCATAGCTTTTTCTCTGTAGCTCCAATTGATGAGCCATAAAGACAAGCTGGTAGAGAACTTCAAGCACTAAAATTTTAGATCATAATCTCCCATATTTCCTCACTTCAATAATACTACTTTTTTAGCATCATTAAGGCATCTGTTGGCCCTTTAAAGCCTCATATGGCTTACATTAATCGTAAAAATAGCTTGTTACCAAGCCCTGAATTAGATAAGCTTCAAATAAGCTGTATGTGCATTGTTTTGGCATCTTTCTTAGCATGGGAGTGGAGTTGTAGGACATCCACCCCCTTTGAACCGCACAACCACCGTCGGTCTGTGCCAGCTGCACTTCAATCTGCATCTGCTATAGGTACCTTAAGCTCTTTTTCATCATTTGACTCATGTAACTGGTAAACGTATGAAAAATAAAGTAAGGCTTACACCCTATCATCAAAGTTATAGCTTAATCATTAGGTAGCTTCCCATGAAAAATATATGAACCGTATCTGTTGTATCTCCGAAGCATTCAATTATGGATAACCTGTTTAGTGAACCCTGCTAGACTCGAGTGTTCAAGTTAATGATGCACACGGCCTGACCATTAAGCTCACTTTAGGGAACCCTGTCAAGCTCAAGTATGTCTTACTCAGTCTGCACACGGAATGGCCATCAAGTCCTTTACTTCAAGTTTTGGTAGCACAACCAACTCAAAAGATGTGAAGATACTTCATTGATTGACCAAAGAAGTCAATAGGAAGCCAGCCATGTAATCTTACTGAACGCATAACCAAAACCTCTTTTGACTTAGCATAATCTAGAAACCAAAACCTTGTACCATGCAACCTGCTACAATAGATAACCGGTACTCTTCAAATCTGTAACTAGCACTTTACTAGCCCCCGGGATCAAACGGGAAACCAATCATTTTCCCCACTGTGAGCATTCCTTAAAAAAATTGTACCATCCTCCAGGATCATAGGGAAGATACAAGAGTTTACAATCATAAGAGCATAAACATATACTAACCCACAAATCTTTATGAAAACCGCCTGGATCATATGGCATATAAGTCAATTGCCCTGGCCCATGCATATATCTGTCACCTCCTGGGTCAAAAGCTAGCTGAAAATTCCCTACATCATAGGGTAACAATAGATTCCATACAACATCAGGTAGCACTAAAGACCACCATATCCCCTATGAAACTGTCTCATCCAATTGTTGATCATCAACCACATGTAAAAGTATTGGCAATGCACCTTCATTCTCACTAGTATTGGAATCTCAATCATGGATATCTGAATACATCAAGCCTCTAGTAAAAGTCTCTTCATTAGGCTTGCAAGATGCATCAAAAAACAATTCTCTATCTTGTAGAGGCTTAAAATCAAGTAAAGCATCATCCAACAACTACATCATCCTACATAAGTCAATTGCCCGGGACCATGCATATATCTGTCACCTCCTGGGTCAAAAGCTAGATGAAAATTCCCTACATCATAGGGTAACAATAGATTCCATACAACATCAGGTAGCACTAAATACCGCCATATCCCCTATGCAACTGGCTCATCCAATTGTCGATCATCAACCGCAGGTAAAAGTATTAGCAATGCACCTTCATTCTCACTAGTATTGGAATTCCAATCATGGATATCTGAATACATCAAGCCTCTGGTAAAAGCCTCTTCATTAGGCTTGCAATAGGCATCAGAAAACAATTCTCTATCTTGTAGAGGCTTAAAATCAAGTAAAGCATCATCCAACAACTACATAAATTCATCATCTGCTGCATCTAAACAAACTTGCTTATGCATGAATATAGATTGATTGATATCCTAGCATATGTATTTGAGAACCCTTCCAAAGCTTCATCCAATAAGCACATAATATCTAGGTCCACCGCTTCAGAAGGAACTTCCTCCATCTTACACATCTCAGGCTGCTGTAAACTAAGATTTCCACATATGACATGCATACTAAATACATCTGCTGTAAACTGCTCTTCAAGTCTTTCGCCATCAGCAAAATATCTTTGCACTTCTGTAGCACAAAGTTCACCATGCACATTGAAAATTTCATCTACTGCCCTATCTGTATCATTGGCACAATGAAACCAATCATATTCATCAACAAGAGATTGCATTTCACTATGCACCCCTCTGAATCAACATCATCAAGTTTATAATCATTTTTCCATATTGCGAGCCCTATGTCACAAATTCTTGATAGAGAAGAAGTTTGCTCCCCCTCTAAATCACTAGAAAATTCAGGATCAATCTGCCAGATCGGTAGATCTAGGTCACAGAAACTTGTCAAAGAAGGAGTCTGCACCCCCTCTTATTCATCATCATCACATTCAAGATTAGTTTTCCACTTTGGTAGCTCAACTTCACAACAGTTTGTCAATGAAGGAGTATGCACCCCCTCTGAATCAACATTTTGCAGATTTTCAAGTACATATTCTTGCTTAGCCAAATCCTCAAAATTTGGTATATCCAAATTTGGCAAATCTGGTATACCCAAATCCATGGTCTAGCTACTCTCAACAGCAGCCCTGCTTTGACCTATAGCATCTGTATCATCATTCAACTCTATGGTAGAATTTGTACCAGAATTTTGGTTTCTAGCTCATAACACTCTAGGTAGCGCTCTGGATCATATCCATCGAGGACTCGTCTCTCGTCATATACCGCATCTAAATCTGCATCCAAATCTTCATCCATTTTATTTTTCTTCTTAACGGTCTCCATTTAAAACAGAGATCCTTGAACCAATTGAAGAATCTGCTGGAATTAGGGTTGCAGAGAAACGCACACAGCTTGGAGAAGAGGAGGGAAGCTCAAGGCACACAATAGAGAGTGTGTTACTTAGTATACAATGGAAAGATAGATAGCCCTAGAGTGATGGGCGTATATACAATGCTCTGGGAAAAAAACCTCCTATCGATCTCACCGTCCAGCTTGCGTTCCAACTTGTAAACCCACTTCGTACTGATCCGAGCCTATCACAAATTTTTGTTTATCATATTTTGTTGGTGTCCTTGCTTCTAGAGGTTTACAATAAAAGAAAGAGTGAGAACAACCTCTTGGAAAAATTTTAAAAAAATGATTTTTTCTTGACTAGTTCACCGGAGGTGAAAGGTAGAGGGAGAACATAGTGGTAAAGGGAAGGAAAAATATGTAAATGTGAAAAGAAAAGATATGATGTGGTTGTGGAGCCATGCACCCATGATTCAAGGGTCATGAGTGGCTCATATCATCATGGCTTTGGAGCCATATGATGATTCAAACAAATGGGACCCAAGTGGAAGACTTGGTAAAGGAAGAAACCAGGCACATGATTTTGTTGAATTTTTAAAAAATACTTCCACTCCGATCCAAGAAAAGTTGTCTTCATCAAAGTTGTAACTGACGAGCTGAAGATTCTGGTCATATTTGTTTTATAATTTTTGCATCTACGGTCTAAGCGATATGGCCAAAATGGTGGATGACAGTTTTTTCAACTGTGGTGGAGACCACCCCCCTACCTTTACACACACACACCCTTCCTTTTCCACATTGAGACCTTCTTTAAAATCAGCCATTAGTCTTCTCACCCTCCTCTCCTTCCTCCTCTCTCTCAAGCTCAAAAACCCATCAAAGTTCCTCTTCTAATCACCTCTCAAGTCATGCTTAATCTTGTTGTAATTCATAAGTTCTCACTCAACCCCTTTCTATTATTACTAGATATGTATTGATTTTATGTAGATTCTTTACATTTTAAAATAAGGAAGCTCTTGGACTCAAGCTATGGAGGAAGGAGTGAAGACAACACAAGTGATGATGGAGCTAATTGGTCAACAAATCACTTGGAAGGAGCTTCTTCATTGGTTGAATGTCCCTAATCAAGCCTCATTTGTACAAATTACACTTGTATCTTAACCTCACTCCTAATCACTCTCTTTCCTATATAAAGAGGCCTTCCCCTTTGTAATTTCAAGCCTCCCTCAACCCATTGAGCCTTTGTATCACTCACCATGAGCCCATAAGCTCATTCATTCACTCTATTCTTGCACATCCTAGAGTGCAAATTGTTTCATGCTAGTAACCTCTCCTCCTCTTACTTATGGTAATTAAGAGAAATGTTTTATATGCGTGTGAGAGTGCTGATGTGATCTTGGCTAATCCTTGAGTGACTGTTTGGTAATCTATATGCTATTTGTGTTGGGAGTGTTTGAAGTCATCCATTCCTTGTACACACACCACGGTTAATGCTTCATTCATAGTGATCTCTCTCTCTCTCTCTCTCTCTCTCTCTCTCTCTCTCTCTCTCTCTCTCTCTCTTTGTGTAGCGGTCCTAGTCCACGCTTCCAAGACTAGGTGGTGCCCTCATCTCATTTCCCTTGTGGCGCAATGGAGTTTGTTTTGGTGTAGAGGCCGCCATTCCAAATTTCCTTCGTCATAAATTGGTGCCCCCACGGAGGAGTTCTCAAGCAGCGCTCTATCAATCCTATGAAGGAAGATCCATCAAATTCTCCGAGACTTCCACTATGGTCTCCCCAAGAAGCTCGAGAAAAGAAGCGTCTTTATCGACAAACCGCACGTATGCGGGTAAAGAGAGTTAACTACACACACGCTTCTTTGCTTCAAGGAAAATCTTGTAGTCATCAAGTCCCTAGATCAAAAAATTGTGTTGAGTGCTTTGTGGCTAGTGTGAAGACACTCCCTTTGAAGCCTCGACTTCAGGTGGTGAAAGCACTCTCAAACTCGGGTATTAACAAGTTTTTGGAAGGGGAGCTACACATCAATGGGGTGCGGTATTGGCAAGAGGCTACATATGGTGATGCACTCCAACTACTACTAGCAAGAAGGCTCAAGGTGGTTGAGAGGGTAGCCATCGAACCCTATGAACTCTACAAAGCTGAAGATGGTCACACCAAAGCTAGGCTAATCACTGGTGAGCAAATTCTTCGCATCTCTCAAATGGTGGGATCCAAGAGAGCTCAACTTCAATGAAGTGCTTCATGGAAGTTTGTAATTAATGCACCAATGAATAATCCCATTTTCTACAACTTTCAATCAGTTCAGAATATTAGGGTGAATGTGCGCATTGATAGAAAGATTTTTTTCCAACAAAGATTGGTCTTCTATTTTGGAGCTGAGAGGTTGAGAGAGATATTGCTGTCCCCTGACCCTATAATATTTCCCATTTTGGAGTATAATGTATCTTTTGATGTTCACATCTTCATCTTGCTTTAAGCATACTCCATGAATCATAGGGATTTATATGGACCTTTCCAACCTCTTGCTAGACAAACTGTGCATATAATAGCTAGCACAAAGCTTAGGTTCCAAAACATCATAAGGGACTTACTAGGCCCTCGTCGTCTAGCTGAGATTAATGCATCTATCAATCCATTTATTCTACCCTTAATAAGATATGATTTGGGCCTAGATGTTTTCATCTTTGTGCTGTATTGAGCGGAAGGCAACCCACTTTTATGATGGATTTCCCAAATTTTTTTGGGCGTAGTGGGGAAAATGCTCGGGATTTTTTGGATAACTTGGAGATGGCTTTCCTTGTCTCCGGGAGGGATGACGAAGCATTGAAATTGAGAGCTTTTCCTTTGGTGCTCAAAGAAGAAGCTAGGGTATGGTTCCAGGCTCTAGATCCAACCCAAAGAACTGATTGGGAGGGATTGAAGGTGGCTTTCCTACGAAGATTTCAACGAGCCAATTCGGCAGAAGAACTATGGAAACGGCTTCTGTCCCTTCATCAAGCTGACCCTCATGCTTATGCAACCTATGAGGAAGGTTTTCTGAAACTTTGGGGGCAATGGTCAGACTCACTAAACCCTGGTGAGCGAGCTCCCAATTGCCTCCAAAAGGATCGATTTATCTCAGGTTTGTACCCCTTGCTAAGGGAGAAGGTAAAGGGAAAATTTCCAAATGCTTTTGAAGATGCCTTAAGAATTGCTAGGGAAAAGAATAGAAAGATTCTCTATCAAGCCCAAGCTGGCCAGCTAGCTTTGGGAGGAAATATCACAACTATGGAAGCTTCTCACATACCTCCAAATGTGCCTAATGCACCAGACCTCAATAGAGGTCAACAAGAAGATATGCTCCAACAAATAAACAATCTCACAAACCAGCCAGAGGGGTTGAGAGTAAATCTTGTGCAGGGTGCAAGAAGGCCTATTGAGGGAAATGGTGGGAATCGGCCACCAATGCGACGTCAAGCAAGGGAAATGTTGTGTTACAATTGTGGGGAAATTGGCCACGGCATGTATAATTGCCCTCATCCCAGAAGATATGACTACTCTGTCAGAGGTCCTCGACAACAAGTAAGTCCACCCCGTGCTAGAGCTCAAGCACAAGAGCAACCGCAACCTCAAATTTTGCAGCCACCTCGTGCTCAAGCTCAAGCCCCTGCTACTCAACCAAATGTGAGCATCATAAGGATGGAGGAGGTCCTCAAGGGCAGAAGCAACCAGGAAGAAATAGCTAAAGGGAAGATGAAGATAGATGAAGTGGCTACAATGCCTATCAAACGTGTGCGTGTCCAAGATGAAGTAGGTAAAGAAACAAGCAAGGATGAAAGCAATGAAGCAAGTACATCTCGGGCAACTAAAGATGAAGCCAAGAAGAGAAAGACCCGTACTAGGTCTCAAATTGACATCTCTGATTTCCCTATGGGATCTCGGACACAACCTTATGACTTGACAGCTGATGTGAGTTCTCAAGGACCAAAGATTACTTGGCCACAACTACTTCATATCTCCCCAAAGCTTCGACGACAATGGTCAAAAATGGTGAGCACGAGGGCAAAGCGAAGTAAGCTAGTAAGTGTAATCAAAGCACATGGTCTCAAGGATATAGTGCCTTTGGTGGAGGCTCAAATCAAGGGACAACGGATTCCAAAAACTTACATTGACAGTGGAGCAGAGGTTTGTGTCATGACACAAAAGCTAATGCATCAATTGGGTTTAGAGGTAATGGAATCATCAAACTTTAGGGCAAAAATGGCCAATAATGTCTCTGTCACTTGTGTGGTTGTAGTGAAAGCTTTGAGAGTTTCTGTTTTTGGAATCACTACAGAGGTTGATGCTTATGTGATGCCAGTAAAGGGAGAAGGATACCCCCTTATTTTAGGACGACCTTGGCTCATGGGTATAGGAGCTAGGCAAGATTGGGCAACAGGAGACTTGGAGTTGAGGCCTCGCATGGGTGGCCATAGTCGGAAGGTGGTTTATAACCTAAAGAATGGGCGACAAGAGAACCTTGAACTAGAGACGTCAGCTGATGAGTGGAGCTCAAGTGGATGCTCCTCATCCATGGACGAGGAAGAGAGTTCAAGTGAAGAGAGTGATAGCACTCTCGAAGTCATGGGCGTCACCATAAAAGAAACTACCTCATCAGAAGACAACCCAAGGATCCAAATGAAGAATGTGTGGGATGCCAGCCTAGAGGAGATGTTATCCAAGGATATAAAGGAAGAAGAAAAGGAGGGTTATGTAAATGTTCTCAAGAAGCATGCATCATTGTTTATTTCTGATTACACTCACATTACAGGTGTCACTGCAGTGAAGCATCATATCCATCTAAAAGAAGGGAGCAAGCTAGTAGTACAAAAACTAAGAAGATTAGGAGTTGTGCAACAAAATGCACTGTTGTCTGAGGTGAAGAGACTCTTAGAAGCAGGATTCATATACCCAGTAGAAGATTCAGAATGGGTCTCCCCAGTAGTGGTAAGGCCAAAGAAGAATGGTAAATGGCGAGTGTGTGTGGATTACAAGCCACTAAATGCTGCAACAAAGAGGGACCACTTCCCTCTCCCATTTCAAGATGAGATTCTAAATGAAGTAGCAGGCCATGAGAGATACACAGTGTGTGATGGCTACTCTGGCTACTTTCAAATACGCATTGCAGAGGAGGACTAGACGAAGACTACTTTCATCACACCATGGGGATGTTTTGCATTTCGAGTCATGCCTTTTGGTCTCACCAACGCTCCAGCCACCTTTCAACGATTCATGAACAAGGTCTTCCAACCTTACTTTGGTAAGTCCATAAGGGTTTTCATAGATGACTTTTGTATTTACAGCTCCAAAAGTATGCATCTCGGCAAGATTGATGAAGAATTTACTCGTTTAGCTAAGCTGGGTGGACAACTAAACAAGGACAAATGTCACATTGGGGAAAGCAAGGTTACACTATTAGGGCATGTAGTGTCCATTGATGGAATCGAGGTAGATCCTGAAAAGATAGAAACATTGCTAAATCTACCTTCCCCAACTTCCATCAAACAATTAATCTCCTTCTTGCAAAAGCTAAGATATTTGAGTAGATTCATACACTTACTCTCCCAAGTGATATTTCCTCTACAACAGCTGACTCGTCAAGAGACGCTTATTTGGAGTGAAGAAAGTGAAGGGCATTTTAGAGAGATTAAAAAAATGTTAGGGTCACTCCCTGTAATCCTCCAACCTTGTTGGGAAGAAACATTCTTTGTAAACCCTAGTGTGGGAGAAGAAGCCATTGGTGCTGCCCTCCTACAAAAAGATCCAAAAACCTCCTTTATGAGGCCTGTGTATTTTGCTAGCCGCCTCATGGAAAACACAGAGAAGGCCTACACCCTAATGGAACAGCTAGTGTTAGCTCTCATGTTTGCGGTAACCAAATTTCGGCCATACTTGCTGCCGAAGAGGTTTGTAATTATCACTGTGGAGGATATGTTTCCCTATGCACTACAACATATGGAAATCTCTGACAAAATAGCAAAGTGGGTGGTGCGACTTCAAGAGTTTGATTATACAATACAGGTTGAAAGAACAACTCGAGCATGCTTAGCCGACATTTTAACAAACAAGTGCTATGAAAAAGTTTGCCATTTGAAGAGAAAGAAACTTCCACCACCTCCAGCTGTAGAGGCTTTGGTCAATGCTTATAGCCTCTACTTTGATGGAGCATACAAGAGAACCAAGGATAAGGCAGCTGCAGGCATCGTGGTCTTATCCCCATTGGGAGAGAGGATCCATGGTGAAGGGATCACTCTAGAAGATGTCCACTCCAACAATGAAGCAGAATATCATGCTCTAATTCATGGCCTTTGTTGGTGCCTCGATAATTCAATTAAGAGATTAAACACTTTTGGTGACTCCATGCTTTTGGTAAGGCAAATGCAAGGTACATGGGCTTGCAAAAATGCCCGTCTCTCTACTAAAATGAGAGAAGCAAAAGCTCTTATGAGGAGATTTAGGGAGGCACAAGTACATCATGTACCAAGAGACCAGAACAAGGATGCAGACCACCTAGCATCATCAAAGTTAAATGAGTCAATAGTGGGAGCAGTGGCCATCAAACTTCCACTTCAGCAAGGCAAGGAGGACTTGGAAGATATTATGCACATTCTGGAGCAAGGAGAGGCTCCTAAACACTTGAATGCAAGGGAAAGGCGATGGTTAGCTAGGAAGGCTACCAGGTATCGCATAGTAAATGATGACTTGTATTGTCTTGGTAAGGATAGTGTGCTTAGGAGAGTTCCTTTGAAGAGTGAAATTGAAGAGATTTTAAAATCATGTCACGATGATATGTGTGGGGGACACTTTGCACACGACGTCACTAGTAGAAAGGTTCTACAAGCTGGGTTTACTTGGCCAAGTCTTCATCGTGATGTCAAATATTGGTGTCAAACATGTGATGAATGTCAGAAAGCAGGACCACGACGGCTCATAGCTGAACCTCAGAACCCAATAAAGGTATATGGGCCCTTTGAGAAGTGGGGAATTGATGCCATAGGGCCTCTACCACGCACTCAGTCAGGTAAAGAGTACATCATCATGGGAGTAGACTACATGACTAGATGGGCTGAGGCTATGCCTACCAATAGAATCATTGCTAAGGATGTGAGTCAGTTCATCTTTGACCACATCTGTTGCCGGTTTGGCACCCCTCTTGAAATACTATCTGATAGAGGACCAGGGTTTAGAGCAGAGTTGGTAGGAGAACTCATGAAGAAACTAAATATTCAGCATCAACACTCTACTCCTTACTACCCTCAGTGCAATGGTTTGGTGGAAAAGGTAAATGGAATCATTTGCAAAATTCTCACCAAACAGGTACATGCCAGGCGCCAAGATTGGGACAAACACCTGAATGGAGCTCTATGGGCCTATAGAACCTCCTTCAAAACCACATTAGGGTACACACCCTTTCATTTGGTTTATGGAAAGGAGGCGCTTTTGCCCATTGAAGTGAAGTTAACAAGTCTTCGAATATTGGGTAGCCAGGTAGGCTCTCAAAAGGAGAAAGTACATCAAAGGATCATGGATCTAGAGAGGCTGCAATTGGATCGTGAAGAAGCCATCAACCACTATTCTCAAGAAGCAGAGAAGCGCAGAGAAAAGTTCAACAAAAAGCTAGCATCCAAAGACATCAAAAAGGGATCTCTGGTGCTTCGATATGACAATCGCTTCGACACTCGTAAGGATGGAAAGTTTCTTTTCCGATGGGAAGGCCCGTTCTTGGTCACCAAAAAGTTCAAAAATGGCTCTTACAGACTTCAAGACATTGATGGTAAAGTGCACAAGACCAGGACAAATGGATGGCGTCTAAAGCCTTATCACATCAGGATAAGGTCAGCTCAAGATCAAATAAAGTAGGCTAGAGGCATAAATACCCCTAGCCAGGTTTGGGGGGGCTATGATCCGAGCCTATCACAAATTTTTGTTTATCATATTTTGTTGGTGTCCTTGCTTCTAGAGGTTTACAATAAAAGAAAGAGTGAGAACAACCTCTTGGAAAAATTTTAAAAAAATGATTTTTTCTTGTCTAGTTCACCGGAGGTGAAAGGTAGAGGGAGAACCTAGTGGTAAAGGGAAGGGAAAATATGTAAATGTGAAAAGAAAAGATATGATGTGGTTGTGGAGCCATGCACCCATGATTCAAGGGTCATGAGTGGCTCATATCATCATGGCTTTGAAGCCATATGATGATTCAAACAAATGGGACCCAAGTGGAAGACTTGGTAAAGGAAGAAACCAGGCACATGATTTTGTTGAATTTTTAAAAAATACTTCCACTCCGATCCAAGAAAAGTTGTCTTCATCAAAGTTGTAACTGACGAGCTGAAGATTCTGGCCATATTCTTTTTATAATTTTTGCATCTACGGTCTAGGAGATATGGCCAAAATGGTGGACGGCAGTTTTTTCAACTGTGGTGGAGACCACCCCCCTACCTTTACACACACACACCCTTCCTTTTCCACATTGAGACCTTCTTTAAAATCAGCCATTAGTCTTCTCACCCTCCTCTCCTTCCTCCTCTCTCTCAAGCTCAAAAACCCATCAAAGTTCCTCTTCTAATCACCTCTCAAGTCATGCTTAATCTTGTTGTAATTCATAAGTTCTCACTCAACCCCTTTCTATTATTACTAGATATGTATTGATTTTATGTAGATTCTTTACATTTTAAAATAAGGAAGCTCTTGGACTCAAGCTATGGAGGAAGGAGTGAAGACAACACAAGTGATGATGGAGCTAATTGGTCAACAAATCACTTGGAAGGAGCTTCTTCATTGGTTGAATGTCCCTAATCAAGCCTCATTTGTACAAATTACACTTGTATCTTAACCTCACTCCTAATCACTCTCTTTCCTATATAAAGAGGCCTTCCCCTTTGTAATTTCAAGCCTCCCTCAACCCATTGAGCCTTTGTATCACTCACCATGAGCCCATAAGCTCATTCATTCACTCTATTCTTGCACATCCTAGAGTGCAAATTGTTTCATGCTAGTAACCTCTCCTCCTCTTACTTATGGTAATTAAGAGAAATGTTTTATATGCGTGTGAGAGTGCTGATGTGATCTTGGCTAATCCTTGAGTGACTGTTTGGTAATCTATATGCTATTTGTGTTGGGAGTGTTTGAAGTCATCCATTCCTTGTACACACACCACGGTTAATGCTTCATTCATAGTGATCTCTCTCTCTCTCTCTCTCTCTCTCTCTCTCTCTCTCTCTCTCTCTCTCTCTCTCTCTCTCTCTCTCTTTGTGTAGCGGTCCTAGTCCACGCTTCCAAGACTAGGTGGTGCCCTCATCTCATTTCCCTTGTGGCGCAATGGAGTTTGTTTTGGTGTAGAGGCCGCCATTCCAAATTTCCTTGGTCAGTACCAATGGCCTTTTTGCCAGGAGGCAAATCACATAAAGTCCATGTGTCATTTTCTATAAGTGCATCATATTCTGATTGCATGGCAGCCATCCAATTTTTGAATTTTGTGCTTCATCAAAAGATAGAGGCTCCTCAACATCATGTAAGCTAGACTCAGCCAAAGCATAACAATCTGATGGATAAGATGCATGGCGAGAGCCTGAATGAGTACGACTAGACAAAGGTGCATCCAATTTATTGTCATGCAAAGTGTGCACCATCCATTTTGGCATACCTCTAGCCTGCTCATTTTCAGTCCTTTCCTCATCAAGTACATCATGTACATCTGCATCAGTAATAGGCTGATTTGTAACATTTTCAGAAACCCCCATAGGCTATACATTTGCCTCATTGGAAATTACATTCATATTTCCTCCACTGAAAAGAGGCAACAAAGTGTCATAAATGTCCTCTGATCTTACATTACTGTCTCTAGTACCTGACAACAAGGGCTGAACAGAATCTTCCACAAACACTACATCCCGTGAAACCAGAATACGTTTTTTTTTGCGGACGATACAACTTGTAACCTTTGCTTTCAGCACTATAACCAACAAAAGTACATTTGAGAGCCTTATCATCCAATTTTCTGCCCTGTGTTTGTGGCACCAAAGCATATGCCAAACAACCAAAAACACGCATGTGCTCAATAGAAGCCTTTCTATCAGGCCATGCTTCATATGGAGTAATAGACTGCAAAGCTTTTGTAGGACACCTGTTAAGTACATAAGTGGCACACATGATGGCCTCAAGCCAAAAAGAATGCGGCAAAGATTGAATTTTGACCATACATCGTGCCATTTCTGTCAGTGACCTGTTTTTCCTCTCAGCAATACCATTTTTCCGAGGTGTATACGACACTGTACATTGGTGTTTTATCCCACGACTAGCCAGAAATGCTTTAAATTCATGAGACATATACTCCCCCCTGTATCGTAATGGAGGGTGCCCATAGTACATTTCGAGACATTTTCAGCCATAGCCAGAAATTGTTTGAAGCACATAAAAACTTCGAACTTTGCTTTAAGAGAAAATACCCATGCATGCCTGGAGTAATCATTTGTCATCAAATATCTAATATCTAACCAAACCAAATGATTTTCTCATATTAAACTGATCATTTAATATGGGATAATAAACGGGAACAAGGGTTAGAATATAGACGTGCTTACGGATCTATCTCAACACGAGGCCAATGGTAAAGGGGCCCAAATGAGAGATGGTCTGCCAAAGAGCAAGGTTAGCTAATGAAGCTTAAAAGACCTTAGGGTTAGCTTCATTAAAGACCTCCAATGATTAGTGTTAAAAGTCCTTTTGACCTTAAGCTATCTAGGGTTGTGCTTGAGGTGGGAACCCGATCTAAACTTAGGCAAGCTAGGGATGTGCTTGAGGTGGGAACCCGACCTAAAATTAGGCAAGCTAGGGATGTGCTTGAGGTGCGAACTCCACCTAAGGTGCTTGTCATGCTTGATGACTAAGGTACTTGAGGTACTTGTCACATTTAATGAGGAAGTTGCTTGAGAAGCTTCCTATGCATGGGGGGTAAGATGCTTGAGTCAAAAAGAGAACCTACTCACTTAATGAGGAAGTTGCTTGAGAAACTTTCTATGCATAAAAATCTCAAAGTTAGGGGAATTCTAAAAGAGCACATGGGACACATGTCACACTCTCACTAAGCTTAACCACATGGGTGCTTGAATGCTATCAGTTGGGCTAAAGAGGGGTCCAATGAGATTTTACTTCCACCCAACAAATATCTAGATATTTTCAAGCTCTCTCTCTCTAAGGGGTAAGGAGGACACTTTTCAAAAGACTACCCATATGCTTGACTGCATGATGGATGTGATTGGCTAAGGGGAGAAGGGTCCAATGAGCTTCTAGCAAGTAGAATTTTTGCCCAAAGCAAGAAAGGGGGGTGCTAGGGGGATATACACCATCACACACACTCATTGGAGACACCATTCTCACTTGGTGAAAGTTGAAGAACACCTCCTCCTTCTCCAAGCCTGTGAGAGTGAAAGCCTACACCAACACTCTTGGCTATTGAATGCAAATCCAACCAAGATTCATGCTTCAATGCTTAAGCTTGCCATATTCTCCATCTCCATTACTATGCTATTATGTATGCTAGCAAGAAGAGTAATGATAAGTGAGGAACTACTTCTTTCTCCTATGGAATGTTTCTTCTTCCTCTTCCTTATCCTCACTCCCCGCTAGCTCTCTCCACTTTGAAAGGTGTTTGAGGCCTTGGGACTGAGGCTTGGGATATTTAATGCTTTCTTCAAGTTTATGTTATGTTATGTTTGTGATGCATGAAGCTTTCCATCTTCATTGCATCACCAAGGTCACAAGGAACACAAAGATTGTATTGTACCAAGTCTCTCTTGATGGGAGAAACTATACTACAAATGCCTATTGGAGGGGGAACCGGCTCCATATTTATCCTGTCCCCAACTATTTTCATGTTCTCTAAACTCTCTCTCTTGCAAAAGTATTGTTCATGCCAAGTTTACTAAGTACCATGTTTATGTTGCTACCATCAATTAAGTTCACCCGCTATGCTCACAAAGTAATCTCTTAAAAGTGCTTCACCTACTTTCCTAATTCCACTACTCTCAAAGTTCATAGGCCATTTCCATTACATCTTCAATGAAAGTCACGAAGTATAGGTAATTGCCCAAGGACGGAGTTTGCATGGGTCCACAAACATCACTATGCACAAGCTGCAACCTGCATGTGGCCCGAACTGAACCATCCTTTGGAAACTTAGAACGCTGCATCTTACCCAAAATACAGCCTTCACAAACATGTTTGATAGGTGCTTCAAGAGGTGGCAAAGAAGCAACCATATCAGATTTCTGCAAACGCAACAAACTGGAAAAATTCAAATGACCAAAACGTGCATACCAAAGTTTTGCATTTGAAATAGCCCTTGAATCTGCAACAGCATTTGCGAAATTTTTTCCACACTTGTCATACAAAGTGAGCTTATATAGCCCACGGCAGAAAAGGCCAGATGCAACAATTTCATCACCAAAACTGAGATCATGAACTGTACATCTTCCATCCACAAATTTGACTACAAGTCCAAGTCTAGCAAGTGCAGATACAGACAAGAGATTCTTCTTGATCCCAGGTACATAAAGTGCATCAACAAGTGTGAAGGAACTGCCATTTGTAGCAGTAAGCACAATCTTTCCAACTCCCTGAATCGGATAAGAGGCATTGTTGGCACCAGTGACTGAATTCCCATGAGGGACAGACTCGAGAGTGGTGAACAATTCACAATGTGAGGTAATGCCAGCTTTGTAGCACCACTGTCGAAATGACACAGATGTGAATCTGCAGCAACTGACAAGCATGCATCATGGAAAACAAGATTGTAAGTGCACTTTGCGCTAAAAGCCCATACTGCATCAACATCAGCATCACAGTCTCCTTTCACAGAAGACTCAACAATGGCTGCATTTGTAGTGGAACCAACATTTGTAGTGGAACCACCCTCTTTCTTCTTAACCTCTTTGGCCTTCAACTTAGGACACGACTTGATCAAGTGATCATCATTAGCTTTACAATAATGGCAACACATCTTCTTTTTGCCCTTATCACCACAATTTCTAGACGAATTGCTTCTAGTAGAAGCATTAGGAGCAGAATTTTTGCCACTCGCAGCAGAACCATAAGAAGTGTTACATTGCTGCTACCACCCTTTCTTTGAGAAGCAATAAAAGCCTGTTCAACTGCACACTGCGTAGTCTTGATTTTTCTGGAAAGTGACTCTTGCAACAGCAATGTGCATAATGCATCAAACTTGACAACTTCAGGATTTCCTTGGGTCATAAGTCTCCAAGAACTAGCAAAAGTCTGGTAAGAATTTGGTAAGGCATCAAGAATAGTCTACACAAGGAAAGTGTCTAAAATGACTTCACCTGCAAAAATAAGTTGCTCATTGATATCCTTGACACCAGCAAGAAAAGTGTCCATATCATCTTCCTCATGCATAATCTTCGACTCCAACTTTTTACGCAGCAAAGCAATTTTAGCCTCATTGCGGCTTGCATAAAGACCTGCTAGAATATCCCAAGCCTGTTTTGTAGATTTTGTTGAACGAATGTGAGGAACAATGGTGCACTTCACAGACAACGCAATCAATGCATGAGCCTGCACATCCTTTACATCCCAACGAGCTTGTTCTGCCATAGGCAAAACAACTCTAATAGCAGCAATCCTTGCAGCAAGACCTGCGACATCCTCAGAACCAGGACGTACATCAATGCCCTGCACAATGTTCCAGACGCCCTTTGACACAAGAACATGTTGCACCATATAAGCCCACATAGGATAGTTGTCCCCATCCAACCTGTCCTCAACAGAAAATATCTTCAACACATCTGTGTTGTTGTCAGCCATGGTAAATGCTGCACCTGATGTGAAAACTGCCTGAAAATAGGAGAAATGGAACGAGAACAACACGTGCTATATAGCACAAACCGTAGAAGACTATAAGGCACCTGTTATGCAAAAAATGGCATTGATAGAAATTCTGCACAAAAATGATGAAATTGCATGTGCAGACCTGCTTGTAGTGGAAACGGAGGCCGAAATGAGCCCGAATCAGAAATTTGAGCAAACCCGGCTCTACGAGCTCCCTACGAGCTCACCCAAAAATTTTGTTGACCTGCGAATGCTTGCCAAATCTCACAAAAATCGAAGAAAGTGAGCAGGCGTGTGCTGGAGCAGCTGGAGACTAAGCCCGAGAGGATGCAACCTGTTGTGATACCAATTGTTGGAATTAGGGTTACAGAGAAATGCACACAGCTTGGAGAAGACGAAGGAAGCTCAAGGCACACAATAGAGAGTGTGTTACTTAGTATGCACTGAAAAGATAGATAGCCCTAGAGAGTGTGTTACTTAGTATGCACACAATAGAGAGTGTGTTACTTAGTATGCACTGAAAAGATAGATAGCCCTAGAGTGATGGGCGTATATACAATGCTCAGGGGAAAAAACCTCCTAAAGAGGGAAAAAATGCCCTGATAGTCTTAGTGTGTTCACACACATCTACACTCAAGATTTTGCAAACTTTATTTAAGTTCTCTGTGTCGGTCCATCATGCTTCAATTATTGCCAATTGTTCTACTACTTCCTGCTCTGTGTGCTTTGCATTGGCTTAATTTTCGCTCACAAATTTTGTCTTCTCCTCTAATCGACTTACTTTGATTGCTGTCAGGCTCTGTATGCCCTTGGTAATTTCTCTTTTCTAGTTCGACCTTATTCTTCTCCTCTTTTCCCGCTTCAAGCTCTGAATGCATCCAAGAGCTCTCAAATTTCTCTTTACTTCTCATGCATCTCTCCTGGCTACCTCGCTTCCTCTAAAACTCCCCTTGTTCTTATGCTTTTCTTCTTTGGATGTCGAGAGCAAGAGCCTTCACTCTGGTTATCAAACACGAGAACTAGCTGAGGACTAGAGAGAAAGAGAGAGAGAGAGAGAGTCTCTCCCTTGCTTGCTTGCCGAGGACAAGAGCGAGAGTGTTATAGAATTGATATTTTATTATTTATGCAACTAACAGGTGGAAAAGACTAGACCAAGCTAGTCCTATGCGAATGGATATATATATATATTGTACATTTTATTATTCAAGTGCTCTTTATGAGCTTTGGCCATTTATGACCGGCCGGCCAGTTTGTAATCACTTTGACCATTTAAGAAATCTATAAATGAAATACGTGCAAGAGGAAAATGGTCACTCTTGCACGAGAGGAGATTGCACCCAGTGTCTGTGTATTCTTCTCTCCTCTCCTCTCTTCTCTCTCACCGTGCTGGCGTAGCACTCCACTTTAGGAGGTGCGCTTGCACATTCTCTTTCGCTCTGTCTTGATCTCAGTCTCTCTCTGTTCGCATACGTCGCGGTTTATGTGCTATGGGAATTGCCAGGTATACCGTTTTGTCGATTTATGGCTTGCTATGTGCTATTTCGAGTATTTTGCAGGGCTCTCTGTGCTCCCGTTTGTAGCAGTGGTATTAGAGCCAGATTAAAAGGCTCCTGATAGTGCTAGATATAAGGATGCGAGGAGATTCATGACCAATCAATCCCACAACTAAGTTTACGTTTATCTTATTAGTATCATTGGTATGAAATTTTTATTTTGATAAGTGCATAAACATCGTTATATAATTCAATTAAAACAAACCTTGCTTCATTAAAAATAATAATTAATCAACACGAATTATCGTGGAATTAAAAGACGATTGAAGAAGAATTAAGTATGAAATTCAATAGAATTAGCTTGTTTAAGAGTTTACTTACGCTGTCTTAAACATCGCCCATGTATAATTATAATACGTAGTCTATGCATAGAGATTTAAAGAAGGAGGAGACATTGAACGAGCTTTTTGAATGGTGGAGTTTTGATGAAGTAATTAGAAGACGGAGGATTCTCTACCTCCCCGACATAGGCTACACAATTATCGTGAAAAAAGCGGGAGCTTTAGGCTCAATCAACAGAAGAGGAACAACTTTGGGCGCAAATACATTGCAGAGGCATCTTCGGTATTGCCTCGCCATACTACATCATCACCATTCCCGTGTTGTTATTGAAATTGCACACCCTGTAGCGACAACGACATTGGCGGCTAACATCCATCAACAACACACCTCATTTTTTCATTTGGGCTGGCTAATACCATGTTTAGAATTTTGTGTATGTGGAACATCCCGCTTCTAATTAACTAGGTCATCTCGTACACACATGCCGGAATGGCTGAGAAGATCGCCGTCAGCACCGCCTGCGCCGTCGATGTCTTGGGCTCTTCCTATCCTCCTTTTGCCGGCAGCCTCAGAGCCGATATCAGAGACTCCAATCATCAAATCGGGCCACGTGGGGACCACGTGAGGTAAGAACAGACGTTGAGGTGGATAGGAGAGGCGGTGTTTGAGAGGAACTCCAAGAGAACTGTCCAGTAGGATGCACCAAACTACCATTGGACTGCTAGTTTGAAAGCGTTTGCAGCACACACCCGGCCACGTGCAGCAGTGGCAACACCACTATATTATTTTCCGTTAATTTTTTATTTTATTAATTTTATTTTTTTTCTTGGCATGCAGAACGCCAACTCTTGCCCTGGGTGCATGCAAACTGGAGGGCCGTGTGGTGCTCGCCCGATCAACATACAGTGCGTACCTCCCTCGGTGCCACTCTGTTTGTGCATGCCAACTCCATCTCGCTCTCTTTGTCTGCCCCTCGTTTACTACAGTAGAAGTGCACTCACACACAAAACAGCAGAATTCTCTCCCTCACAAGCCGCGGCATGCATTTTCAGCCTCCTAGGGCTTCAACCACCTTTCTCTCCCTTTCTAGTTGAACATGCAGTCTCTGACTCTCCCTGCTTACTCGAGCCGCCCTCACTACTCACCTGTGCATGCGTCGCACAACCACTCATCCTCTTTGGCGCTTTTAGCTCTATCTCACTCTCTCGCTGCAGTTCCGTCAGCTTCTACCCACTCTCTCCCTTAACAACCAACGGTGCCCATATTTTCTGAGGCTGCCTTCCCATTCTAACTCTCTCTCCATGACGAGCACACTTCAGATGCTTCACCTTTTCTATCTCTTTTGAGCACCCATGCACCGGCCCTTCTCTCCTTCTTGTCCATAGATGGGAGCGCAAAGGATGCATGTAGCACTCACTTGCATGCATTCACATATTAATGTCGTGGTACCACTGCTCACTGGATATTTCATCAGAAAAAGCTATTGGGCCTACAACATCATCCTCTGGGCCCACCGTTCAGTATGCAGCTCGTCTACCTGGCAATTTACTTTCATGTCGCCAGTCCATTGAGCTTTTGCCTCTGCATGATACCAAAGTCTGCAACAAGTAACTGCTCCAGTAAGTCGGCAGTTTCCGATGCCAATGAAGTTGCATCCCACGAGGCTCGCATGACGGCCACCCACCGGCACCAACCACAAACAACAGGGCTGTAAGCTGGCTACAAAGGCAGAAAAAGGGCGCTAACCTAAGGGCGTGCAAGCTCTCACCTGGCTATTGTACTTATCTTGAGATATGACACGGACGCATCGAGGAAGACTCAATGAAGGCAACGTCCCCGGAGCTAGCTCAATTATTTGGAAACTGTTGCACCTTTAGTCACTCTTTGATGGCGGCAGACACGTTGCGGTTGGCGGCAGAGTTCCGTATTGCTGCACTTGCTTGACATCCATCTAGTTGTCATGTCTATAAGGGCTGCATGCTTGGGAATTATAGTCTTCCAGAAAGGCTTCATGAAAATATGCACCAGTTGTCTCCTCACATGTCTCATCCCTACTGGTCATATCCCCAATTGTGCCATCTATTTTTTATTTTTTATTTTTTCAAAAAGTGCTTGCTTATGTCATCGCAACTTCTTGCCTATCCTATGCTTTTCTTTGGGCTCCTACTAGGACTATAAGACTTCTGAAGCCCAACAATTGCCCACCACAACAGAGATTGTGTCACTGGGCCTCGATGAGAAACACAATGCTCCCAAATTTTCATCCAGTCACTTCTGAAGAATTTGAACCCCTGTGCTACAACAAATACTGATAAATTATCCACTGTCATTTTGTGACGAAGATTGCCCCGCATTTTATTGAATCCAATCAAATGTGTCATTCTATAAGTAAACATCCACATTATTAGAGGCGGTCATTGACGTAGCTCTTCCTTGGCTGCTGCAATACTCTCTACCACTACGCTCTCTACTGTCGCGCATCCTCGGCCATCCACGATGATGGTGGTGATTAAGTCTATTTTTTGGGATTTAGGTTTAGTATTTTTACAATTTAGTCTTTACTATACTTCATTTTCTTTTGTATCCAAACATTGGATTAGATGCATAAGGACTGTCTGATTTTGATCCCATGGTCTTTTGAAGATGAGTAATAAAATATTTCAATTTATTTCGCTATCTCTCTTTTCTCTTCCACTACGACTCCTTACAGCAATGAACATTGAGGACACTCTTCAGAGACCAATGCAATACTTTCTCAGACAATGCCCAATCACTACAACACTAAATGAAGATATCGACACGTCTATATCGACGGCCAAGCTTTTCCATGCGTATATCGACAACATTAGCGAGCGTCGCTATACACGTCGCAATGTGCGTCGATATATACGTGGAAAGGCTTTATTTGCCACGCGTATATCGACGCATATATCGACGCAAAAAAATTTGGGAGAAAAAAGCGAAACCCGCGCGCAAGGGCCATATTCCCCTGCTCGGGTCTTGGTCCATCTCCACCTCCTCAACCCCTCTCTCTCTCTCTCTCTCTACCTCTACATCGTGTGTGTGTGTGTAGGAAAGAGAGAGAGAGAGAGAGAGAGAGAGAGAGAGAGAGAGAGAGAGAGAGAGAGAGAGAACGGTGTGTGTGTGTGTGTGTAGGAAAGATAGAGAGAGAGAGAGAGAGAGAGAGAGCGGTGTGTGTGTGTGTGTGTAGGAAAGAGAGAGAGAGAGGTGCGTGTATGTGTGTGTGTGTAGGAAATAGAGAGAGAGAGAGAGAGAGAGAGAGAGAGAGAGAGAGAGAGAGAGAAATGTGTGTGTGTGTGTGTAGGTAATCAAAGAGAGAGAGAGAGAGAGAGAGAGAGAGAGAGAGAGAGAGAGAGAGAATTAATGTATGCTTAGGAAATTAAAATTAAAGAAAAAAAATTTAAAGAGAGAAATGAAATGAAATGTTATATTAACGTCTTCGAAAGGCCAAAGTGACCTATGAGACATGAGACAAGAAAGTTACAATGTGATGGATCTGATACAAAGTCAGAGTAAGAAGATGACAAAATAGAATATTATGGAATCCTAAACTGCTCCGTGTGGACTAAACGGCTAAACGAGCTAGTTGGGATAGGTAGATCTCCTCCATGGTCAGTACTCTCACCGGGCGTTGTGCATGTCGAGCCAAAATGACCTAGCTAGATCCTCTGATGCAACCTCTGTCGATGTTGTGTAGTCCTCCGCAGTCGTGGGCGTCTAGATCTCCCTAGATCAGTCGCTCGTTCGGTCATTAGAGAGATAGGGAAGTAGAGAGCGAGCGAGAGAGAGAGAGAGAGAGAGAGAGAGAGGTAAGTAGAGAGAGAGAGAAAGAGATAGGAAATAGAGAGATAGAGAAAGAGAGTTATATATATATATATATATATATATATATATATATATATATATATATATATATATATATAGAGAGAGAGAGAGAGAGAGAGAGAGAGAGAGAGAGAGAGAGAGAGAGAGAGATAGGGAAGTGGAGCTCCAGGAGTTATGGCAGAGAAATATGAAAATAGAGAAATAGAGAGAGATAGGAAAATAGAGAAAGAGAGATAGTGAGAGCGAGATCGAGAGAGAGAGAGAGAAAGAGAGATAGCGAGAGCGAGATTGAGAGAGAGAGAGAGAGAGAGAGAGAGAGAGAGAGAGAGAGAGAGAGAGAGAGAGAGAGAGAGAGAGAGAGAGATCGAGAAAGAACGAGAGATAGGGTTCGTAGACAGAGAAGAAACTATGGAACTAAAAGAGACAAAGGGGTTTTTCCTGCTACATGCATTGCCATGTACACCTGGGAGTGCACATATGTGTCTACCCATATAGGATTTGACCAATAAAGTCGAGATTTTGACCCGGTGTTCCTGATCTCCGTACACCTTTGGACCGAGGTGTACGGAGATTAGGCAAGACTAGAGAATGTGAGGTAGTTTACATTGCGAGGAGTATATATATATATATATATATATATATTAAAACAACATTCATAATAATTGTAGATGGCAACGTCATCAACGAACATGGAGGAAAATATTGCATGCTCGTGCACGCTCTGCAAGTATCAAATCCTGCGCAAGAGTAGGATATGTAATGAGCATGTGCACAAGTACAGAGAGTTTTCTAGAGAAACCATACAGAATCTGCGATACGACTCCTACGGAATGGGCATTGATTTCCGTGACATAGCACCTACATCTGAGAGAGAGAGAGAGAAAAAAGATTATGCGTGAAGGTCCGACCAATATAGAGCCACGGATGGAAGCAAAAAAGGGCTTACAGACAGAAGACGATAGCATGGAGGAGATGCTGGATGCCTTCTTCCAGACAAGCGAGGAGAACGCGAGCGAAGCAGCACCAGAAGCCGTGCGCCTATCTCCTGAAGACATGCTGAGGAAGTTGGCACGTCAACCAATCTATGAAGGTGCCAAAATATCTGTGCTTCGTACTTGTCTGGCATTTTTGAATCTTCAGTCAGTGTACGGGTGGTCAGATGCAAGCGTCACTGCTTTGTTTAGGTACGTAATTTACAAAAGAGATTTTTCGATTGCAACGGTGATGTGCTCGGAGAGATTTTTAATATAATGTGGCTTAAACAAGTTATTGCGGGAGCGACTTCTCCCAGCTGGCAATGAAATGCCCCCCTCCAGGCCGCAAAGCAAATTCTGACCTCAGTTGGCTTGGACTACAACAAGATTCATGCATGTCCAAATGATTGCATTCTTTTTCGCAATGAATTCGCAGATTGTCTGTCGTGTCCTAAGTGCTGAGCAATGCGCTACAAACAAGATGCAGTTGGGGAGACAGTGCCAGCTAAAGTGTTGCGGCATTTCCCTATTATTCCTAGGATAAAAAGCATGTTTCGTTGTGGTTCCATTGCAAAGTTAATGCGGTGGCATTCTACGAATAGATCCACTGACGCAACATTTAGGGTGCCCGTTGATTCAAAGTCCTGGAGGCACATTGAAGATACGTGGCCACATTTTAAGAGTGATCCCAGGAGTTATGGCATGGGATCGACATAGCAGATGCGGTTGAACCATTAAGACAACAACATGCAAGGATCCATGGACTTCTTATGTGGACTATGCATGATTGGCCAGAATACGGAGAAGCTTCTGGTAATGGTTATTGATTTACAAAATTCTCGCTATTCGCAAGCCCTTTGCCTTGGCCTGATTCATGCTTTGATATATGCAGGACTAACAACTTCGGGATACAATGGATGTCCAATTTGCGGGTAGTCTTTGGATGTGAGCTATTCTACCTCTCTTCGAAAGACAATTTATCAAGGCCACCACTGTTATCTTCCAGATGGCCATCACTTGGGCAAAGGCCAGCTTGGTCGCGTCGAATGTCGTCCTATGAATGTACAAGAGTGGCGTCGCCGATGGGAGCAACATGAGGGGCAACCAGTTCCAGGAATGAAACGTTTGTCCATTCTCCATAAATTGCCGTACTGGGGTGATCTACTAATTAACCATTTGCTGGATCCAATGCATATATTCAAGAATGTGGGAGAGCTCTTCTGGAAGACAATCATGGGAATGAAAGACAATCGAGCTTCACGAGATGATTTGCAGTCGGTTGGAAAGATGCCAGAGCTGTGGCCTTTCACCAATGCAGCTGGTCAAACAAAACTTCCAAGAGCGCTATGCGTATTGCTAAAAAACAAAAAGCGACAAGTGAAAAGGGTGATTTCAGAGTTCAAGACGCCAACAAGATATATGCGATGTCTCAAGACAGCATTCACCCGTGACGATCAATTGTCAGGGTTGAAATCGCACGACTGGCATAAGTTCTTGCAATTCATTCTTCTAATTGCGATCAAGGGGTGTTTAACGGAGGAAGTGCGGACCTGCATATACAAGATTTCAGAGCTAGTGCGGTGGATCTCTTCCAAGGAGATACGGGAGGAATCTATTGCAGTCGCAAGGGCTAACTCCATTGAGGCAGTTTGCATCATTGAGAAGTATCTACCCACGAGCTGCCTAACTATCCAAATGCACTTGCTCGTCCATGTAGTAGATGAGGTTGCAGTGGTAGGTATAGTCCACAGCCGTTGGATGTTCTTTCTAGAGAGGTTCATGAAAACACTTAAGGGTTTTGTTCGCCAAAAAGCGCGTCTAGAGGGGAGCATGGCAGAAGGATGGCTGGTGCAAGAGTCTCTTGTATTGACGACTGAATTTCTATCCGTTTCTAACCTAGAAATGCCTCGACTATGGAGCGATGAGGAGGATGCAAGACTGGTGGGGCATGAGACACCCTGAAACATCGACGAGATGCAGCTCGGAAGGCTTTCAGGACCAGCTCGCCGAAGCCTTCGGGCATCCCACACGAGACGTGGCTGCAGATCAGGGAGGATGAGCGGACAGCGGCCACGCGGTTCAGACAGCAGTGTGAGGCCGCGCAGGTACGACAGATGACTAGGGGGACATCTCATCTTGGCAGCGGAGGCTTCAACACCTTTCGCTATGAGTTTGTGAGTTTCTAATCCAATCTTAATTATGGCGTTTTTTAAAACGTGATGAATCATGTATTCTTATTACTTTGATTTTTGTATAAACACAGAATCTTGCGATGCATCGATTCTTATTACTTTGGTATCCATGAATTACTGAATGATCTTGAAGCTTCAAGAGAGCTTGTAGACTGGGAGGCCTTATAGTCTCGCTGATCGCTTAAGGTGAGATGTTAATATGTGTGAGTTGATTTAAGTAAGTCAGTATATGTGAACAATATCAATACTAATTTTGTGAGTTGTCCTATGTGCAGGTTGCGACGCCTAGTCATTAGTGGACCAGATTTCATATATATGATTTGTGAGACACAGACACGCTTCTGTGTCTCTTTTTTGTACAAACAGCTAGTGTTCAGACAGTTATTGTTTCCCTTATGGTTATGATTATTGTCATTGTCATTGTATAGACAGTTATTGTTTCTCTTTTTGGTTATGCTTATGGCTATGGTTATCTGCATTATGGTTTTGATCAAAGTGGTTATAGTCGGTTATGGTTATTCTTTAAGTTATGGTTATAGTTCATTATGGTTATGCTTTTAAGTTATGGTTATGGTTCGTTATGGTTATGATTTTAAGTTATGGCTATGCTTTTCAGTTGGTACGGTTGTCTTTCATTGGCCTTAAATCTCATGTGAGATCCTACATGGATAGCATGTAGGAGGCGTATACATGATATGGTTTTTCTTGAAAAGTTTATGTAAAAACAAAGGGAACTCTCCCGAAATTTCTGCGCGCGGGAGCATGGTTGATATTTTGGTGTTGCTCGCTTTCTTGGGCAGAGGGTAGGAAGTCTGGCTGTGGCTGCTGTTAAGTATGGAGCCTGATTTACCCTTGTAATTTTCTGTGGTAAAAGCGCACATTTGTAAGGCCCCCATTATGAGGAGAAGCCATCATGCGTGAAGGAAAATGACTCACCGAGAACCAAAATTTTCACGGACAAGAATCAGGGGCAACTTTAAAGGTCTCGGGGGCGGAGGCCCCCGAGACTTTTTTTTCACCGGAATATTATGGCCGGACGGCGGCCGAAAAGTGGTCGGAAAACAACCGGTCGGTTGGCCGGTGGCCGGTAGTCAATGGCCGATGGCCGGTGGTCGGAAGTCAATCGCCGGTGGCCGGTGGCGGAATTCAAAAGCGGACTTATCTTCTCAAGGGTGGCCACACATGGGCGGATTGGAGGGTCCGATTTGGACTTATTCGCACAAGGGCGGCTACACATGGCTGATTCTCATAAGAGAGGGCAGCCCTTTTGGCCTATAAAAGGAGGCCATTTCTACACACATTTCATGGTGTGAAGTTGATGCAACAAGGTGAGTGTGAGGTGGTGAGAGTGAAGCAAGGAGGGAGCTCCATTAAGGGTATAATCCCTTTGTAAAATACTTCTTGTTTTGAAGTACTAAAGCCATTGAGTGGCTGCTTTCCCGTGGACGTAGCCCACATTGGGTGAACCACGTATATCGTGTGTACTCTCTCTCTCTCTCTACTCTATAATCTCGTGTATATAAATCTGTCTCTCTCCATTAAGTAATCTACTCAATTATCTATTTAGCTACGTCTTATTTCCTAACAACTGGTATCAGAGCAAGGTTTGCTCGTAGCTAAATTATCGCAAGGAAAGGATTCCTTGAATTGAGTGGGAGTTATGGCGGAGGAAGAAAAGCTCAAGATTGAGAAGTTCAACGGCAAAAACTACCAACATTGGAAGATGCAGATTGAAGACTATCTCTACCAGAAGGACCTCTATTTGCCACTAGGCGGTCTTGCGAAGAAGCCTGCAACAATGGAAGATGAAGCATGGATTGTCCTTGATCGAAAGGCACTGGGAACAATCCGGTTAAGCTTGGCGTCAACGGTGGCCTTCAATGTTTCGAAGATGAAGACCACGGAGGACTTGATGAAGTCACTTGACGACTTCTACGAGAAACCATCGGCATCCAATAAGGTATTTCTTATGAAGCGCTTGTTCAATCTAAAGATGGCAGAGAATGGTTCAGTTGCAGAACACCTAAATGACTTTAACACAAACATAAGTCAACTTCGATAAGTGAAAATCAATTTCGATGACGAAGTGCGAGCTCTCCTTATACTATCATCTCTACCGGATAGTTGGGACAGCCTTGTGATGGCTGTAAGTAATTCTATCTCTGGCACAAATACTCTTAAGTTTGATGATGTTGTGGGTGTTCTCCTAAACGAGGAAATGCGAAGGAGAAGCACAGGAGAATCATCAAGTGCTGCACTATTACTGGAAACAAGAGGAAGGCTTAAGGAGAGGTTCAAAAACCAAAAGGTTCGTGATCGCTCAAGGCGGAGAAAGTCACGCACAAAGTCAGTTCTTGAATGTTGGAACTGCGGCAATAAGGGCCATGTCAAGAAGGATTGCTGGTCCAAGAAGAAGAAGGAGACAGAGTCTCAAGACAACAAGCCAACATCGGAGGCCAATGTGGCAGGCAAAGTAGAGCAAGATGCTCTAATTCTCTCATTAGACAATGTGTCTAATTCCTGGATAGTAGATTCTGGGGCTTCATTCCATGCGACACCACACAAGCAACATTTCCAAGACTACACCAAAGGTAATTTTGGGTATGTATACTTGGGAGATGATGAAGCTTGTGAGATTGTCGGCAAAGGTACAGTTTCTGTCAAAACTGCTAACGGAAATGAATGGAAGCTTAAAGATGTTAGGCATGTTCCTTCTCTTCGCAAAAATTTGATCTCTACAGGACAATTGGACGATGAAGGTCACAACATTGCATTCGGAAACAAACGGTGGAAGATCTCAAAGGGATCTTTGGTGGTTGCCAAGGGAGAAAAAGTCGGTACACTTTACTTGTGTACTGTTAGCACGCAACCTTCAGCTTGTGCAGCAACTACAGAAGTTGACAGTGCGGTGTGGCACTACCGACTTGGGCATATGAGTGCCAAAGGAATGCAAATCCTTCAAACAAAGAAGCTTCTACCAGGTTTGAAAGAAGTGGACTTAGAGTTCTGTGAAGATTGTGTTTATGGTAAACAAAAGAAGGTAAAATTTCAAAAATCAGGAGATGAAAGAAAAAATAAAAAACGTGAGTTGGTTCATTCTGATGTTTGGGGTCCTGCAAGTACACCATCACTTGGTGGCTCATTGTACTATGTAACATTCATAGACGATGCGACTAGAAAAACATGGGTTTATGTCATGAAGAATAAATCCGATGTATTTTCCATATTTCAAAGGTGGAAAGCCTTTGTGGAGAATGAAACAGGTACCAAGGTTAAATGCCTCAGATCCGATAATGGAGGCGAATATTGCATCCAAGCTTTTGAAAGCTTTTGTGCTAGCAATGGCATTCGGAGGCAAAGGACAACCCCAAGGACACCTCAACAAAATGGGATTTCGGAAAGGATGAACAAGACAATCATGGAACGAGCACGAAGCATGCGGCTACAGGCAGGCCTACCGCTTGAGCTTTGGGCGGAAGCTGTAAGTACGTCTGTGTACTTAATCAATCGTTCACCCTCAACGGCATTGGATGGGGGAGTTCCAGAAGAGGCATGGACAGGTAAACCGGTGAATTATGCATTTCTCAAAGTGTTTGGGTGTGAGGATTTCATGCACATAGATAGAAGCTTAAGATCAAAGTTAGATGCAAAGTCCAACAAGTGTTTCTTCATTGGGTATGGAGAAGGAGACTTTGGGTATCGCCTATGGAATCCTGAAGATGGTAAAATCTTAAGGAGTAGGGATGTAATTTTTAACGAACAAAATATGTACAAAGATTACTTGGAAATAAAACAAACAAAAGAAACAGGTGATGAGTACATGGAGCTTGAGGACGGTGAAGACTCAAGGATTGCAAACGTTGACAATGTGCAACAAGGTCAACCAAATGAGGAGCCTCAACCTATTCCCCAAAGATCTACAAGAGCAAGTAGACCTCCAGAAAGGTTTGTTCCTTCCTTCAACCATCTCTTGATCTCAGATTCTGTAGAGCCCGAATCATATGAAGAAGCTATGCAGCATGAATCCAAAGAAGAATGGACGAAGAGCATGCAAGTGGATATGGACTCACTACATCGCAACCAAACATGGGAGTTGGTTGAGTTGCCTAAAGGTAAGCGGGCACTTCAAAACAAATGGGTGTACAAGCTAAAGGAAGAAGAAGGTGGGAAGAAAAGGTACAAGTCTAGGCTTGTGGTAAAAGGTTTTTCTCAAAAGAAATGTATTGACTTCAATGAAATATTTTCTCCTGTTGTAAAAATGAACTCAATTAGGCTTGTCTTAAGCCTTGTGGCTGCTCATGATCTAAATCTCGAGCAAATGGATGTAAATACGGCATTCCCTCACGGTGACTTAGAGGAGGAAATCTACATGCTTCAACCAAAGGGGTATGAAGTAAAAGGTAAGAAGAAAATGGTTTGCAGATTAAAGAAGAGCTTGTATGGTTTAAAGCAAGCATCAAGACAATGGTACTTGAAGTTTGATCGATGGATGTTGGATCATGGATTCACAAGATGCAACTCGGATCACTTCGTCTACACGGAGAATTTGGGAGATGGGAAATTCATCATCCTAATGTTGTATGTTGATGACATGTTGATTGCAAGTTCTAACATGCAGGACATCAAAGACCTAAAAGAGGAGCTGTCCAAATCTTTTTCAATGAAAGATTTAGGTGCTGCAAAGAGGATACTTGGTATGAAAATATCAAGGGACAGGACGAAGAAGACAATAAAGCTATCTCAAGAAGATTACATCAAGAAGGTACTAGAAAGGTTTGCAATGCAAAATGCAAAACCAGTTTATACACCTTTGGTTGGTCATTTTAAACTAACGAAGGATATGTGTCCAAAGACACAAGAGGAGATAGCCTATATGTCGAAAGTTCCATATGCTGCAGCGGTAGGTTCTCTAATGTATGCTATGGTCTGGACAAGGCCAGACATTGCACATGCAGTGGGAGTTGTGAGTAGGTTCATGGACAACCCAAGTAAAGAGCATTGGCAAGCTGTGAAGTGGATACTTAGGTATCTAAAAGGGACAACAAAAAATGCTTTGTATTTTGGAGGAACTGATATTTTTCTAGAAGGGTATGCTGATGCAGATATGGCAGGTGACAAAGATACTCGAAGGAGCAGTACTGGCTATGTGTTCACGGTTGGAGGCACAGCAGTAAGCTGGGCTTCAAAGCTGCAGAAAGTGGTTTCACTTTCTACCACGGAAGCAGAGTATGTAGCAATGACGGAGGCAAGCAAAGAAATTATGTGGCTTCATAGATTCTTAGAAGAGCTTAGATTCAAACAAGACAATTGTGTCTTGTACAGTGATAGCCAAAGCGCTATCCATCTTGCGAAGAACTCAGCCTTTCATTCAAGGACAAAGCACATTGAGGTGAGATATCACTTCATACGCACTCTTTTGGAAGAGGGACAACTAAAGCTAGGAAAGGTGCATACAAGTGAAAATCCTGCAGACATGTTTACAAAGGTGGTCAACAAGGAGAAGTTGAGCTTTTGCTCATCTTTAATCGGCATTCAAGGATAAGAAGCCAGAATGGAAAGCAGTCACAGGTTTGGTTTGGAGATCAGTCTCCAAGTGGGAGATTGTTAAGTATGGAGCCTGATTTACCCTTGTAATTTTCTGTGGTAAAAGCGCACATTTGTAAGGCCCCCATTATGAGGAGAAGCCATCGTGCGTGAAGGAAAATCACTCACCGGGAACCAAAATTTTCACGGACAAGAATCAGAGGCAACTTTAAAGACCTCCGGGGCGGAGGCCCTCGAGACTTTTTTTTCGTCGGAATATTCTTTTTCGCCGGAATATTATGGCCGGACGGCGGCCGGAAAGTGGTCGGAAAACAACCGGTCGGTTGGCCGGTGGCCGGTAGTCAATGGCCGATGGCCGGTGGTCGGAAGTCAATGGCCGGTGGCCGGTGGCCGAATTCAAAAGCGGACTTGTCTTCTCAAGGGCGGCCACACATGGGCGGATTGGAGGGTCCGATTTGGACTTATTCGCACAAGGGCGGCTACACATGGCTGTCTCTCATAAGAGAGGGCAGCCCTTTTGGCCTATAAAAGGAGGCCATTTCTACACACATTTCATAGTGTGAAGTTGATGCAACAAGGTGAGTGTGAGGTGGTGAGAGTGAAGCAAGGCGGGAGCTCCATTAAGGGTATAATCCCTTTGTAAAATACTTTTTGTTTTGAAGTACTAAAGCCATTGAGTGGCTGCTTTCCCGTGGATGTAGCCCACATTGGGTGAACCACGTATATCGTGTGTACTCTCTCTCTCTCTCTCTCTCTCTACTCTATAATCTCGTGTATATAAATCTGTCTCTCTCCATTAAGTAATCTACTCAATTATCTATTTATCTACGTCTTATTTCCTAACAGCTGTGTCCATCTTTTAACTAGGCACAGGCTAGGCTACCTGCCCTCTGCCTAAGAAAAAAAAATTCTGCTATGATCATCGCTATGTGCGTCGCAATCGGCGTCACTATATGCGTGGAAACTAGCGTCTCTATACGCGTCTATACATGCGTCGCAAATAGCGACTGGTTTCACAGCGACGCGCATAGCAACGAGCTGCGTCGATAACGCCTTTTTTTGTTGTAGTGAATGCTAAGCATCCACGTACACTAGGGATAATCATGATAATTTTAATGTGGCGCTTGCCGGTTTTTAGTTTTAATCTTTTAATCTTTCAATCTTTTAATGTACTTTATTTTATACCCAGGCATTGTAATAGATACACAAGGTTTGTACTAGTTTGCTCTCATAGGTAATTTTGGCCTTTTAACGACGGTTAAGATAACGTTTCATTACATTTCTATCTCTCTTCCTCCCCTCTCCCCCTTACCTTTTGGACCGTGATTGATATCACTACTGCAACCACACTGTGGACCCTACATTTGTATTTTATTGTCCCCAACCTCGCAAGTCGATGACCTGATCTCGCCCTCCACACACACTCACTCGTCAATTTCGATGATACACACACACACACACACACACACACACACACACACACACACAGATACTTGTTTGTTGTATCCATTCAACGATGACCATCGAAAGTAGTTCCTACGAATTTTTTCACACGAAATTCTCTTTGAGAGAGCAATGGTGGAAATCAAACTTTGGATCAGAGTAATCATAGCAATGTTTTTTGATTGAGTTAGGGCTTGCCAAAAACAATTTCCCTAATTGAAGAAAATATGGGCACATGACCTAAAGCTCTTTCGGAAAATTTTCAGATATTCACACTAAAACTTGTCAAACTTTGCCAATTTACTTGAAGGAAATTATGGAATCTAGTTGATGTTTTTTTATTTTAGCTAGTTTCAATAACACTCGTGAAATTACTATCTTCTCATTTTCTTGCGACAACAATCAATGGTTTAAAAACTTACTCACATATACAATCCACCTCACCGATATCTGATACCCATCTGTATGACTTCAACTTTATGGCATATGTACTTTGGTTTGTTATGATTTGCATAACATTACTCAAATGATGAATTTTGTTGTTGACACTTGTTTTCACAAAATTGTTTAGCATTTGACGGTTTGGATACTAGTCACTTCTTCAAACCACCTCGCGATACTTTGCGTTTGTGGCCAATAATTTGTAAGTACTCTGCTACTCAACTATACTCCAATGTGGTGTCACACAGGTAGTAAATGTTTTGTCTGGTCCATTGGTCACATGCACACAGATTTACCGATTTAGGTAGTGTGTAAATGCTCACCCTAGTGTAGATTCAATGGTTTAGGCAACACCAGTCACTTATGCAGATCGGCCAATTTAGGCAGCACGATGAAAAATTGTAGATTCACAATGGTAAATGAAGATCCGCTGATTTAGGTAGCATCAGTGCAGATTCACCGATTTAGGCAGCACGTCGGGTGTAGATTTGCCGGTTTAGGCAACACCGATCACAAAATCATAGTGCAGTGGCTGGCCACCACTGTAACTGGTATGATTTTGTTACCCGGGTACTTAATGAAAGTGATTTTGATTTGGACTTATATTGTGGAATTGGAATTGGATTGGGATTTGGTATCTGATGATTACTTTGTCATGGCAGTGTTTATGTGATGAGACTTGACATTATGAGATTGATGATGAGTGTGACCAATGATATCCGGATTCCTAGGGTATGACATATACTACTTATTCTAGTAGTATGGGACACTAGAATAGGTAGTATGTGGATGACCGCAATGTGTCTAATTTTATGGATTTTATTTTACTATTTGATACAGATTTCTAATCATTGTTTTTGACAAGTATTGTTTGCAGATTTTTATCTTGCGCAACTGAGGAAAGTTGTTTTCTAATGGAGAGGTATGTTATAGAATTGATATTTTATTATTTATGCAACTGACAAGTGGAAAAGACTAGACCAAGCTAGGCCTATGCGAATCGAAATATATATATATTGTACATCTTATTATTCAAGTGCTCTTTATGAGCTTTGGCCATTTATGACCGGCCGGCCAGTTTGTAATCACTTTGATTATTCAATAAATCTATAAATGAAATACGTGCAAGAGGAAAATGGTCACTCTTGCACGGGGGGAGATTGCACCTAGTGTCTGTGTATTCTTCTCTCCTTGTCTCTCTTCTCTCTCACCGTGCTGGCGTATCACTCCACTCTAGGAGGTGCGCTTGCACGTTCTCTTTCTCTCTCTCTTGCCCTTAGTCTCTCTCTATTCGCATATGTCGCGGTTTATATGCTATAGGATTTGCCAGGTATACCGTTTTGTCGATTTATGGCTTGCTATGTGCTATTTCGAGTATTTTGCAGGGCTCTCTGCGCTCCCATTTGTAGCAGAGAGAGTCTCTCCCTTGCTTGCTTGCCGAGGACGAGAGCGAGAGAGAGACCGCCCTTCTATGCCTTCATCGTGCTCCTCTTCATGTTGCTTAACTCCCTGCCATAACCCCTTGTTGATGCCCCTTCTCACTTTTAATATCCATCCCCAATTTAGCACCGATGGCGCCGTCATTGTGGGAACAATGCTGGTGATGTGGCAAGGTGCAACTTGCAGTAGCACCAAATGTGGCGGGAGCTTGACCAAAATTGAGTGCCGTGGGAAGCTGATGATCTTTCTTCTTTGCAGCTCCCTCATCCACTGCTCGTACAAGCCGGTGCGTCTTCATCTTCCACTGCACAGTCTCTGCTCGCAGCCCTGCCCACCATGCTCCTTTTTATTTCTTTTCCACACTAATTCCCTTCTCTAATTTAATGGGCGGTCTTTTAACTTGGGTGGGCGGCCATGCCCCTTTGTGAATATGGGCGGCTTCTCCATAGTGGGTGGCCTTGCCTTTGTAAGGGCACCACATTTTGGCATAGATGTCGGCCATAGCCCTGGCAAGGGTGCCACATTTGACATACTTTCCGGCCAATCATTACACTCCATGAGACGACATTTCAACAATGAGCTCATCAAGAGATTTTTGTGTTTTCGTAACGGCACCACATTAAGAACAAATGGATCAATTGGGCGGCCAAAGTCAATTGGCTTCTTCCTCCAACTGTCCCTGACTAACAATGTCATCATGTATTTTGCTGCCGTTTCCCACGGCACAGCCTTCAAGATGCTAGTATAGGTGATTGCATTTTGAGAGAGACCCTCAACTTTGTATGTGCTTAAGTCATAGCTGTGTTGGGCATTTGCTGCTATCAACAATCTCTAATAAATAATATTCTTGCTAGGCACAACATACCAACCAAAACATTGTTGCATGACGTTTGAAACTTGGTCAAACTCAAAAACTCCTAGATGGCACTCCGCTCGAGCCGACCAGACTAGTATGGATCCGGCCCTTGGTGAATCTTTCACGGACAATATCTTAGCAACCGTAACTCTGATCACTAATCTAAAAAGACTGAGGCACTCCACAATTTATAGCAATGAGGAAGTTGAAGATGGACTTTGGCATCTAATAATACCATAGTGTAGAAAATGCAGAAACTATTTGTATTCTTTGAAAAATAATAAATTTCTTGTTTTTCAATTGCAGCGTCATCACTGCAAGAAAGTGGGTCAACTATCTGTAGGCATGATTTGAAGGAAGGTTTTGAAGCACCCAACGAACCTCATCCAAGGCCTTGTTGTATATATCAATCCCCTCCTTGTCACCTACCACTTGTTGTCAAGAATATCAAAAGAGTGCTTGTTTTGGACCTTGAAGGACTACTTTTGAAGACAGCTGAAACAAAACATGGAGGTTCTCTGCCATCTTGGGCTCAACACATGCGTCTTATGGAGGACAAAGATGAAGTTTATCATGCGGTGCGCCTAGACGCAAACATGTTTTGAATTTTTGTGGTGAATACTTTGAGCTGTGGATATGGAGTTGCTATAACCTAACAAGAGTGCAACACATGACACAAAAATGTTTCCCAAAGAATTATAGCAAGTTCAAGATCTTTATGAGTAACAAGTGTTGCCAAAATCCAAACATCATGTTAGGATTTAGAAGGGTTTATCCTAAAAACTTGATCAATATGTGGAATATGTTTGAGGACTTGGATGCAAAGAATACCTTGATTTTTGATGATAGTCTATATAGGATGATGTGGAATATGCCAGGAACATATCTTATATTTCCAAAGATGTGGATGCAAACACCTGAGCAGCTTCAAATATTCTTGCAAGAAACGATTATTCCATGGTTACTTGGATGGTTGTATGCAAGAGACAAGAGAGATTATACCCGTAACACAAGTGTAAATCAGTATAGAGATCTTGAGAAAATCATGTCCTCCATGTGTACGTGTCAAGGCAGTAACATTAAAGAAGGTTGACAATGATCCTTTTTATGGCCAGATGATTTTCTTTTAGTATGATGTGTATTTGTATTACTATATAATTCAAAGGTTATTTTAGAACAAAGATGTGTCAATTTGATGAACACTTGCATGAAGTGCACCCTACTCTAAGGGGACTTGCATGTATCTTAAGGGTATCCTATTATAAAGAAAATTATTTGTACATAGAGTGTACCCTTCTCTAAGGGTACTTCCATGTATTACTCTAGTTTATGCTATTATAAGGAGAATCCTAAGTGATGGATTGTGCTCTGTTCTAAGGGACTTGTAATGGAGTGCACTCTTATCGAAGAGGACTTCCATGTATTACTAGAGTGTATCCAATTACAAGGAGAATCCAATGTAATGACAAAGCATCCTGCTCTAGAACAAAAATGTGTCAATGAATTGTACCCTAGTCTAAGTGGACTTCACTATATTACTAGAGTGTAAGGAGATTTCAATGTAGTTCTAGATTGCACCTTGTTTTTGGGGACTCATTTTACTAGATTATGGTTGTGTTTCATCATGATATATTTAAAATATTTTATTTTTGCTCTTTAGCAATTCTATATCATTCCATCGCAAGGTTGCATCCATTTGTAACTAGGAGAAACTTATGTTTGATATCAAAATAAACCTTACAAGTATGGAATGGAGAATTCATGGATGTGCAAGAAATATCTTGGTCTTGGCATGCATGTCTGCCTAGAACATTTATTTTTGCGTCCTTCATATAAAAGAGTTTTAGAACCTGAAGTCTTTCAAAGGAAAAATATAAAGTCTAATTGTTTGCATCATGGACTTTGAATTGTGTGAGAGACCTTGTTTGTGGACAAAAATGTTTGAATCAAGAATGGTTATTTTACATCCTCCATGTAAGAGAGTTTTGGAAACTAAAATATGATGAGAGGAAAACCATGGAGTCTAAGTGCATGTATTGAGATGTCAACGTATGCATGCATATCTTTACTAGGGTCTACACATAATTGGATGCTTCTGGACGTTAACTTCCCCAATTTGGTATAAACTAACATATTTAATGTTTTCTTGTGGGTAGTATTTATTTCATTATATATGCTTTTAGCCTAATTTTCTGAAATTCAAATTAAACCTTCTATGTTGCAATGGAGAAGTACTTAGAGAACGTTTTATGTAAACACGCTTGCTTACCCTTTCACTAATTGTAGCTTAGATAGGAAGTGAACTTTGCATTCCTCCATAGCCTATCATAGACAAATGCACCTTAAAACTAGCCCTCCTATGTTGCAATTGACATATGCTACACATTTTATAAATGGCTCGTACCTTAAGTGAAGAATTCGTAGATTAGAGGTGTGTGTTGCTTTGATGTCATGCAAAAATGGCTCAATGGGTGCTAGCTTGGACAAGTGGTGGACCTTGAACTAAAAATTAAGGTACTCATTTGACCTTAGCTTGAACAAGTTGTGGGCCTTCAAACCAATGTATCCATGCTAAGATAAGTTGTAGGTAGGACAATAGAGTATAAACAATGAAAATGGAATCAATGTACTAGTCTCTTGATGGTGCAACCACCCAAAACCATAATTTTTCTTGGCCAATGTTTCTTTAGTCTAGTACAAAACGTCAATACCTTGTACATAATATATTGAAAGCTGTCCAATTTGGGAATTGGGATTTTCCCACTTTATCTAATATGTTCTTAGAGCTTTTTGGCCTTCTTCGCGTGCATTTTTTGGAGTCCACAGTTGCTTTTTTTCAGCACCGTCCCGCACGAGACATGAGGCGTAAGTTCTATACTTATCAATGATCCATTTTGTACGGCCCATAGCTAGTCCAAACCCCTAGAAAAAACCTTAGAATCTGAGCAGTGCACGAAGACCTACGACCAAAAATTGACCATAGCAACCTGCTAGCTCAATCAAATCAAATGAGACTTGAATTATAGCATGACCCAACATAATAGAACACTTCTATATCAACAGTTGACCATTTGGCAACGGTTGAGGGGGTCCCATGTAGAAAAGAGATGCCAGAATTGGATTCTGACTATACAGACAGCTTACATACAAGGTCTATACACAATGTATATGATCAGTTACATAAAATCAATCCAACCAAGGCCCAAACCAAGGCCTTGAAAAGCAGAATGGCTCGAAGGCTACAAAGCATCAAATTTGACATACGAGGTCAAACTGACTCCAAATGGGCTGCTTCAGGACTATGTAGCGAACAAGTCCATAGCCTCAAAAGTGACTAACCAACTCCACAGGTCATGTAGTCACAAAAATCGGTGATTTCAGAGTCGACAAAGCACAAAGTGATTTCGGCAACAGAAAACTTTACCAAATTCAATTTAGGACTTGTTTTAGGTGTATAGAATATGTTTAGGTCAAAATTTTCAAGTTTTGCAAGAAAAAGTTGACTGCTGTAAATAATCACGATTACTTACTTTTGCAATATTTTGGCTTGAAAATGGTATCATCACCTATCACTTGTACACAATTATTACATGCCACATTTCAAGTATGAGCCAAAATGATCAATTATAACTTGGAAAATTGCCAAAAAAATGCAAAGAAGCCCTTGCAAACCAATTTCTGAGTTATGAGTGACATTTTTTGATCCAAATCACCTCACATCACATACACAGTGTCTATAGCATGCCTAGATCCAAGTTGCACCAAAAAATGTTCATTTTGATGAAAACGTTAACACTAGAATGGTAACCTAACAGGACATAAAAGTGTCCTTTCAGGGTTTTGGAAAAAAATTCCAAAACCATAGTAGATCCACTCATTTTGAAAAATTCTTTCATGAGCTTATAGTTCAATAACTACTACATATGGAAAAAAATGAGAAACTTTTAATTTTTCTCATCCCTTGGTTACTACAAGCCTCCAAAGTTGATGGACCAGTGCATTTTACCCAAAACAACAATTTCTTACAGTTGATTGCATATAAATAAGAGTGGGGATTTTTGTAGGACATGAGATAAAATGCCCCGTTAACTTCAATGGGTTGGTGACCAAAACATATGGTTGCTTTTACCTCACTAATTTTTTTTTGGGCAAAAAAAATAGGTACAAAAAAGTTGCATTTTTGCCATTCTGCGGACCTATCATCAAAGTTTCTATAGTCACGCTCAATACAGATACTATATACATGTTTTCTTAGTTCCCTTTGGGCCTTTGGATTCAAAAGGATCCATGGATCATGTCAAAAGGATAATGGATCTATTACAATTGGAACCTTGGGGGCAATGATAAAGTGCTAAATACAGCAAACATGAAAAAACTGGGTTTAGCATTATGACCTCTAGAAACCCATAGAAACTACTCAATATCTAGCCAAGTTTGTAGTCCATGATTAGATATGGTTACTACCTACAAAATACACACGATTGGCCTAAGAAACTAGCAATATTGAGAAAGTTATACTTGCTACTCTAAAATGTATCATATTCTTCAGCAATCAAAAAACTCAACCATCATCATATACTATGCTATATAGCATATTAGGTCCCCCAAAACTCAAGGAAGATTAGCTTTATGTTATACATTACACTTACATAATCAAAATTGAATTTGGATATCAAGAAAGCCACCAAAAAAATCATAAACGTGCTAATCTTGGCAAAAAAACAGGATTATGCAATTCTTGTAAATTGGTCATAACTTTCAATTTTAACACTTAGCTCTCCTTACAAGCATCAAAACATGTTGAGAACTATGAAGGCCTAACCTCTAGCCATCTAAACGTCACAAACATGAAGTTTAGAGTGGTATAGTTGCCAAAAATTGAAAAAAAAATCCAAAAACAGGACCCGTTTTTTCACACAGTTTAGGTTCAAAAATGTTGTGCAAGAGTAAGATTAATGGTGAGATCGATACTCCAAAAAGAATGCTAAGTTTTTTTCAGCTCATAAGGCAACTTTGTGGATATATAGCACCTAGAAAATCATTTTCATACTCTTCAAATAATTCAAGCAAAATGGTCACTTAACAGGACACAAAAGTGTCCAAGGACATAAAAGCATCGTGTTACCATTCTAGTGTTAATAATCGCGATTATTTACTTTTTTGCCAAGATGTGGGAAAATTGCAACTTTGCTATCATAGGACCAAAGTACATGATTTCCTAAGCCCACTAACCAAGTTTGAACAAATTTGGAGTTCAAAATGTCAAAATTTCTTTACACCTACTATTTCAGAGACCTGAATCCTAAATCTGGCCCCATTTGCATCCTGTGCACTCAAATGAGCCCACACTTCACTCAGAGTATCTATTTGGTATATACCTTATGTAACATTTAATGGCCTAAAATCTTTTTGTGTAGCGGAATTTAGCATGAACATAGTGGGCATTTCATTAGAGTTGATTCCTAATGAGAATTACAAGAGTGCTTGGGTGGAGAGAGCAACAAAAAGCATAACACCTAGTTAGATAGCATCGACAATACTTTCAAAAGAGAGAGCAATTAAGCTATTGACAACAGTTGAGGACCGGATTTGCATGGAGCCGGTCCCCCCTCCAAAAGGCTTTGTATTATGGTTTCTCCCATCAAGAGAGACATTGTACAATACAATTCTTTGTGTTCCTTCAAGACTAGCTAGTGCAATGAAGATGGAAGCTTCATACACCAAGCAAAACACTTAATCAAACACAACTTGAATTATCCCCGTTCTCATACCCAAGACCTCACACACCTTCGAAGATGGTGAGAGCTAGCAGGGTATGAGAGTAGATTGAGAGGAAAAAGAAGTATCTTACGAGAAAGAAGTACATCTCCTCACATAATCACTCATATTAGCATAGATTAGCTTAGTAATTAGCTTGGTAGAGAAGATGAGCATGCATTGAAGCTTGGCTCTTGGTTGGATTTGCATCCACATGCCAAGAGAGTGTTGATGTAGGCTTCTATCTCACAAGCTTGGAGTAAGTGATGAGCTCTCCATTAAAGCTTGGGAGGAGATAGAGTATTTTCCCTTCACACATGGTCAAGTGTGAGAGTGTGTGTGTCAATGCCCAGCAAAAATCAGCCCCCTCTCTCTCTTGGGCGAGCCCTAGCTGCTATGTTAGTCTGGCTTTTGCCTCATTGGACCTCCCCAGGTCAAGCCAATAGGGATTAAGCAGCATAAGTGATAGCCTTCTGACATGTGTCCCCCTTTCCCCTTTTGTGAGAGCTTTAGGTAATTAAATAATTAAACTAAACTCTCATTGGACCCCTTTGCCTCCTGGCCAATAGGTATCAGGCAAGCCATGGGGCTCCTGAATGCTCATTGGACCCCTTGGGAGACTGCCCAATAGTCTTCTAGGACACTTAATTCTTATTGGTTTCTTTTATTAAATGTTTTTAAATTAATTAAACTAGATTTACTCTAGCCTAATTCTCATTGGTCCACTTCAAGGGTCTTCCAATAGGAATTGGGCACACCTTGTGGGCATCTGGCCTAGGGAGCTGACATGTGTCCCTCATTCCCTTTGTGTAAAGGGAGCCTGTGTGTGTGTGTGTGGCTTTCTCTCTCATCCCCTAGCTTTGGGGCTCGCCCCCTCCCATGTAGGGATATGCAAAGACTTTTTGAGCTCACACTAAGCATCCAATTTTCCCTAGGGTTAACCTTTGGACACAACCTTTGAATTTTGGAACTTTAGCATTTTGGAAGTCTTAATGGGCTGAACCTTAGGGTCTTTTTGGCCCATTGTTTCACATGGCTCTTTTGCAGATGGCCCCCCCTTTGGATCCCTATTTTCCCTCCTTTGGATCCCTACTGTGGCCGGTCTGCTAACTTAACCAATATTCTAGCTTTTTCTCCCTTGGCACTTCCCCACATTAAATGATCAGTTTAATATGAGAAAATCATTTAGGAGAATTAGATATTGATTATTATGACATTACCTCTCTCTTGAAATCATAGTCGTCCTCGACTATGGTGTAGAGAAGATAAAGCATATACATGAGTCCTTTTCTTAGCGGGTAGAGGATCCCTATGTTACCCTACGACATCATTCCATAATGGATGACTAGTCCATTTGGCGCTTGAGAGCCTGAGGCTGCCGCAAGCATGTCTGCACATTAGTCCTATCAGTCTTCCATAGTAGAGTGACAAGCTCTACTTGGTGTTTGGGAGACGTCGTCTCCGCAAACTTGATCTAAGCATGCATACTACTTCATTTTTGTGCACAAATAAAGAAAAAGGGAGTCTTATAAGACAAAAATTTTTGTTCATTTTTAACATTTTGTACATTTGCTTACTCTTGGGAAGCATTATAAGCATTGACAAGGTTTAGGTTATCCTTTAATTGTATGCCTTGCATCCATCTAGCATCTTCAAAAGGATAATTCTTAAACTTAATAAGATATCGTCTGATAGTCTTACCGCCTCTTAATACCTTGTCTTCATGTCGGAGAATGGACTCAGGCTGCAGCACCTCCTCGTGGTCCTCGATCTCCGGTGGGTCTTCAATAGTTGGTTCTTGAGGTGGCTCTCCTTTGTAAGGCTTTAAAAGGCTCACATGAAAAGCATTGTGTATGAGCCAATGATTGGGCAACTTAAGTTGATAGGCCATCTCATTGATTGGCCTAAGAATCTGGAAGGGACCATAGTACCTTTTTGCTAGTTTAGCATAGTACTTTTGGTGGCCCGTAGGATTCTTGCCCGTCGTGTGCCTTAATCGAGCCTTGGGAAACTTTAACAAGACCCAATCGTTTTCTTTAAAGGCTTGGGATCTTCTGTGCTTGTCAGCAGCAGCCTTTTGCCTTTGCTGTGAGATAGAGATAGCATCCTTAATCTTTTGGAAAGATTCTTGTAGGTCTCGGCTATACTCATCTGCAGCGAAGATCTTCCCATGTACCTTAAGTAGCAAGGGACTTTTTGATCTTCCCTCAATTACCTCGAAAGGTGATTTTCCTGTAGAAGTATGTACAGTGTTATTGTAAGCATACTCTACTAAGGGTAAGTACTTCTCCCATTGGGATCTTTGATCTACTTCCGTTACATAGGCTTTTAGTAGATCGAGAATAGTTAGGTTAGCTATTTCACTTTGGCCATCAGTTTGTGGATGATAGGCCGAAGAGAAGTTTAGCCTTGTTCCTAAATTCTCAAAGAGACCCTTCCAGAAATTACTGGTCATTCTAGGATCTCTATCCGACACTATGGACATTGGCAAGCCATGGTACTTGAAAATTTGTGAAATGAAGAGGGTTGCCATTTGATGGGCTTTGATAGTCTTTTTGACAGGTATAAAATGAGCTTGTTTACTGAACCTGTCTACTATCGTCCATATTCCCGTATTCCCATGGATAGACTTAGGCAATCCAAAGATAAAATCCATGGATATGCTCTCCCAAGGTGAATTAGGGATTGGCAAGGGTTGAAGCAATCCAAGTTGCTTCCCTCTATCAAATTTTGTCTTTTGACATACCACACATTTGGAAACATACTCATGTATGTTCACTTTCATGGTAGGCCAATAGAAATATGTTTCAATTCCCTTTAGGGTAGACTGAATCCCTCTATGCCCCGCATATGGGGGAGCATGAGATTCATACATTACTTTCTCACGTAGTGAGTTAGTAACGCATAGTCTATTGCCATAGAGAAGATAACCATCTTGTAAAGTAAATGGTTCTTCTTTCTTCCCTAATGCAAGGGCTGAAATCACATCTCTAAAATCGGGATCAATAGCATACTCATCTATCATTAAAGATAGATCATTGTGGGTTGCTATGGAAACCGCATTCACTCTCGGTCGTCTTGAGAGTGCATCGGCTACTTGATTATGCTTGCCAGCAATGTGAGCAATATGAAAATGAAATTGCGAAAGGAAATTTGCCCACCTCATTTGTTTGTCGGAGAGCTTGGTCTGCGTCATGAAGTACTTAAGACTTTGGTGATCCGTTCGCAGAATGAAAGGAGTCCCCAATAAATAGTGCTTCCATGAGTCTAAGGCATGTAGAACTACAAGGAGTTCTTTTTCGTATATGCCTAGAGCTTGCTCAACAGGGTCGAGCCTTCGACTCTCATAGCCTATGGCGTGCCCTTCTTGGAGCAAAACAGCCCCAAGGCAATCACCACAAGCATCACATTGGACCTCAAATGGTTTTGAGAGATCCGGTAGTGTAAGCACAGGTTGAGAGATAAGCTTTTCTTTAAGCTTTTCGAAAGCATTGTTCTCCTTAGCAGACCACGTATACCTAACATTTTTCTTTGTTAGGTCATGTAATGGTCCCGCAATTTGTGAGAACTTTTCTATGAAGCGTCTATAGTATGCACACATACCTATAAAGCTTCTTAGTTCATGAAGATTCCTTGGTTTAGGCCATCCTTTTATTACCTCTAACTTGGATGGATCCATTTGGATTCCATCTTGAGAGATAATGTGACCTAAATATTGAATCTCTTGCAAGAAAAATTCACTTTTCTTTCGATTAACATAAAGTTTATTCTCTCTTAAAACTTGAAATATTACCTGGAGGTGTTGCTTATGTTCCTCTAATGAATTAGAGTAGATGATAATATCATCAAAGAACACTCCAGTGAAGGTTCGATGAGGTCTGAACAGCTTCTCCATCAAGCGGTTAAATGTGGCTGGTGCATTAGTCAAGCCAAAAGGCATGACAATGTATTCGTAAAGACCAAATGTAGTACGAAATGCGGTCTTTACAATGTCTTGATCAACTATCCTTATTTGATGATAGCCACTTTTTAGGTCAATCCTACTGAAGTAGGTCGATCCTTGTAGCTTATCAAATAGGTCTTCTACCCGTGGAACGGGAAACCTATTTTTGATAGTGATCCTATTTAGTGCTCTATAGTTGACACACATACGATATGTGCCGTCTTTCTTTTGCACTAATAGCACAGGTGAGCAAAATGGAGATGAGCTAGGCCTAACCATGCCCTTCTCAATTAACTCATGCACTTGCCGCATAATCTCCTCTTGTTGAGCTTGAGAAACTCTATAAGGAGGTTTGTTAGGCGGTGAACTTCCTGGAAGAAGTTCAATTGCATGGTCGTCATTACCTCGTTTAGGAGGTAGCTCACAAGGGATGTCGTCAATAAAGACATCTTGAAACCCCTTGAGAAAATTGGATAACTCTAATTCCTTTTGGTTGCTTTTATTTTCTTTTGCTAAAGCATTAGGTTCATTTTGAGAATCTTTAACAAAAATCATGTACACGGAAATAGAGCTCTTTATTGACTTGTTGAAAGCTGGTGTATGTACAATGGGGATGGTGTTACCCATCTCCCTAGCATCTATATACATGTCCTTTTCCCTGAACTTAAAGGAGATTCTCCTTTCAGGAAATTTAACATGGGCAGCCAGACGGTCAAACCATGGTGCCCCTAGGATTACATCCTCATGCTTGAGAGGAGAGATAAAGAAATCCTCTTTGTCCACATAGCCTTGGACATGAAGCCTCAATTTCCCGATTAAGGGAGTGACTAAAGCTTCTTGCCCCTTGAAGGCACTGTCTGCGGGTAGGATATCTCCCATCTCGTAGGATTGTATGCCTAGCTTGGTGGCTAACTCCATAGATATAAAATTGTGAGTAGAACCAGGGTCAAAGAGAATAAAAGCATCATGTTCTCTTACCTTTCCCCAAGCATGGCATAGAGGAGATCCTTTGTGGTGAGTTTGGGGAATCTCCTCCTCTTGGATTTCAACCAAAGAAGCTCTAGGAGGATCTTGGCGGTTGTTCTTTTGGGGACAAGCGCGGTACGCATGCCCTTGTTCGCCGCACTTGAAACACCGGTTATCTTTACGATAACGCTCAAGCTCTTCAGGAGAGAGTTTATTCTTTCCTTTGTAAACTCCCTTCTCTTTAGCTTTGTTGGAATTGCCCTTAGGAGACTTTTGGACATTGTCCTTCCCCTTAGGCTCATTGGAACCTTTGTTTTCCGGGGGCTTATTATTTCTTTTACCCCCCATTTGGAAATTGATTCACGAGGCCACCATAGTATGGTGTATTACCGCCGATATGGTACGTGGCCTTTGGGAGTTGACATACTCCGCCATTTCTTCGGTTAACCCCGCACAAAATTGTTGCTTTTGCTCTCCAAAATCCAACTTTTTGAAGACAGTGGCTTTGAGTTGTAGGTCCCAAAACTTGTCTACATATTTGTGGATGGATTCATTGGGAGAGAGCTTTAAGCTTCGCCATTCGGTGAATACTTTGTCTTTGGCATCGGTGGCCAAAAACTGCTTCATAATGGAAGCTCTTAAAGCCTTCCATGTTCGTGGAGCTTCACCGTTGGCTCGTAGGCTAGACCACCATTGTCTGGCGGACTTTTGAAAGTGCATAGATACATGGCGTAGCTTAGAGGACTCCGTGAAGCCCTCATCTCCAAACGCCGCATCGAATTGCTGGATAAAGGCCAAAACCTTGTCTGTAGCACCGAAGGTGCCATCATAGGTAAGGAAAGAGATGCTCTTCCCTCCCTCTTTGAATTTCTTCAGCTTGGACGACCTCTTCCATGCGGCATAGGATTTTCTATGGCCTCTTCTTTTTGATGGTTCAAAAGTTGCACCATCACTTTCTTCAGAAGATGAAGAATTTGAAGAAGGTGGAGAAGAGGGTGACCTCTTTCTCGCCTTTTTCTTATCTTGATCTTTGTCGTCTTCACCATAGCTTTCATGAGAGGAAGAGGATGAAGAAGATGGAGAAGAGGGTGTCCTCTTTCTCGCCTTTTTCTTCTCTTGCTTTTTATCATCCCTCTTTGAATTATGGCGTGGAGAAGAGTGTGATGGTCTTCTCCGCTTTGGTGGTGATGGAGAGCGTTTAGCCCGCCGTCTTCGTGGAGCCATCTCCGCCGAGGTGGCGGGAGACTCGCTTCTTTCTCTTTCCTTCGGTGGGGGCTCTTGAGTTCTCCTTTGGGAAGGAGATGCATCATCAAGAAGTAAGTTCTTGAGCCCTTCATATGGATTCTCTTCTTCTTCCCGAATCGGAGAGAGACCTCTTTTGGTAGTCTCACAAGGAGGCTTCCTAGGTGTTCTCTCGTCATGGTGATGAGCTTGGAGAATCCCGTGAGCACGGAGTTGCCGTTGCACTTCACTTTGGAGAGATGGATTGCCCATGGCTTGTTGAAGCCTAGAAACAAGATAATTAACAAGCATTGAAGCATCATTAGTAGCTTGCTCATGAGCAAAATCAAAGTTATCAACATTAATTTCACTCTCTTTAATATTGTCAGCCATTCTAACAACTTTTAGGTGTAAACTTTTTAGGTGTACTTTGGCACTTCAAGCCCTAGTTGCTACTCCTCTTTACCCCTTTAGAAAAAGCACTCAAGCTACTGTACCCGCGGCTCGAATACCATTAATTGCAAGGAATAGAAGAGAGGGTCTTTCGACACCAAAACAGCACCGGCTCCTGTCAAGCTTCTAATAGCTCAATAGTGGTTAAGCCATAGGCAAGCCCCGTAGGACTCCACTATTAAGACCATAGCTCTCGACGGTGATACCCCGTTAACTGCACAAAGGCAGGCGCACTGCAAGGCTGAAAAATCCCTATTCTACTTACTCACAGGCAATTAATAATACCAACCATTTGTAGCTAGCTTGAGGACCTACCTTCTTGAGCAAGAAAAGAGAAACCTTGAGCTCTGATACCAATGTAACATTTAATGGCCTAAAATCTTTTTGTGTAGCGGAATTTAGCATGAACATAGTGGGCATTTCATTAGAGTTGATTCCTAATGAGAATTACAAGAGTGCTTGGGTGGAGAGAGCAACAAAAAGCATAACACCTAGTTAGATAGCAGCGACAATACTTTCAAAAGAGAGAGCAATTAAGCTATTGACAACAGTTGAGGACCGGATTTGCATGGAGCCGGTCCCCCCTCCAAAAGGCTTTGTATTATGGTTTCTCCCATCAAGAGAGACATTGTACAATACAATTCTTTGTGTTCCTTCAAGACTAGCTAGTGCAATGAAGATGGAAGCTTCATACACCAAGCAAAACACTTAATCAAACACAACTTGAATTATCCCCGTTCTCAGACCCAAGACCTCACACACCTTCGAAGATGGTGAGAGCTAGCAGGGTATGAGAGTAGATTGAGAGGAAAAAGAAGTATCTTACGAGAAAGAAGTACATCTCCTCACATAATCACTCATATTAGCATAGCTTAGCTTAGTAATTAGCTTGGTAGAGAAGATGAGCATGCATTGAAGCTTGGCTCTTGGTTGGATTTGCATCCACATGCCAAGAGAGTGTTGATGTAGGCTTCTATCTCACAAGCTTGGAGTAGGTGATGAGCTCTCCATTAAAGCTTGGGAGGAGATAGAGTATTTTCCCTTCACACATGGTCAAGTGTGAGAGTGTGTGTGTCAATGCCCAGCAAAAATCAGCCCCCTCTCTCTCTTGGGCGAGCCCTAGCTGCTATGTTAGTCTGGCTTTTGCCTCATTGGACCTCCCCAGGTCAAGCCAATAGGGATTAAGCAGCATAAGTGATAGCCTTCTGACATGTGTCCCCCTTTCCCCTTTTGTGAGAGCTTTAGGTAATTAAATAATTAAACTAAACTCTCATTGGACCCCTTTGCCTCCTGGCCAATAGGAATCAGGCAAGCCATGGGGCTCCTGAATGCTCATTGGACCCCTTGGGAGACTGCCCAATAGTCTTCTAGGACACTTAATTCTTATTGGTTTCTTTTATTAAATGTTTTTAAATTAATTAAACTAGATTTACTCTAGCCTAATTCTCATTGGTCCACTTCAAGGGTCTTCCAATAGGAATTGGGCACACCTTGTGGGCATCTGGCCTAGGGAGCTGACATGTGTCCCTCATTCCCTTTGTGTAAAGGGAGCCTGTGTGTGTGTGTGTGGCTTTCTCTCTCATCCCCTAGCTTTGGGGCTCGCCCCCTCGCATGTAGGGATATGCAAAGACTTTTTGAGCTCACACTAAGCATCCAATTTTCCCTAGGGTTAACCTTTGGACACAACCTTTGAATTTTGGAACTTTAGCATTTTGGAAGTCTTAATGGGCTGAACCTTAGGGTCTTTTTGGCCCATTGTTTCACATGGCTCTTTTGCAGATGGCCCCCCCTTTGGATCCCTATTTTCCCTCCTTTGGATCCCTACTGTGGCCGGTCTGCTAACTTAACCAATATTCTAGCTTTTTCTCCCTTGGCACTTCCCCACATTAAATGATCAGTTTAATATGAGAAAATCATTTAGGAGAATTAGATATTGATTATTATGACACCTTAAGCCCATAATGTCAAATTTGTAAAAAGTTGAAAAAAATACTTAGCTGTAGATAATCGCGAATATTTACTTTTGTTGTAATTTTTTGTTTGGACTTCAAGAATTTGATCTTTACACGTTTTTATGCATCTATGCATGTTTAAAAATTTATTTGAAGCAAATTGAACTCAATTTGTCAGCATTTCAGACTGAAGGACATTTCAGGGCCAAATTTGTCAAATTTTGTAGCTTTGACACTCTATTCACTTAGCGGGAGCCATGCAAGATGCAGAGAAGGCCAAGAAGAGGGTTTCTCAAAAGGAGAATCTGCAAGAGCTACCACCATACTAATTGGACCCTAGTTCAGTAAAGACGGCCAAAGCAACCTACTTGTTGAAAAAACAACTTGAGGAGAATAACACAACGGTTTTCACAGGTAGATTCAAAAGCGAAGAAGGACATCAGGTAGAACTACAACTTCTACCAAAAGAGGTCTATGATGTCACAAAAAATCCCGAGACAAAGAAGCTTGCAGAAGGCTTGCACTCAGAGAGTTCTACGAACAAGAGCCACGTGGAGTAGATGTTCAGAAAGATTATGATCTCCTATCCACAATCAAGGAAGATGGAACAACCTAGATATTTGACCAGCAAGGGAACAAGGTAGAAGTGGTCATTACAAAAGAGATAGTGGCCGAAGCTCTCAAATTGCCGACAGAAGGAATGACCATGAGGAAACCGCTGTTGCAACATTTGCTGATCTCATCTAGAAATAGGTGGAAGAAACAACAAGATTATATCATCAACACTTCCACTTTCTCGGGAAGAGACCGCCAAGGTACACAACACCTAATCATGCAGTTGTGACTACATTTACATGTGTTAAAGTCAACAACCAGATAACCAATCAACCACGCACAGTACGTGTTATCCACACTGAAGGGAACAAAGAAAGAGGGCAAGATAACATATCTGGGATCCCCTGAGGTACTTACAAAAATTACCTACCATGATAGCGGTATAGCAGATAATTTGCCACATGCCAAAGATTAGAATACGTGGATCGTTTCTGCACAACCATCCCCTCTGTGAGGTTCCCCACCCCGAGAAGATTGGGGTGACTTGATAGATGGCCTTCCTTTATTCTTGTTTTCCGTTGACGACACCCTACTCTGTTTCCACAAAGTAGAGATACAAGCAACAGAAGAGAGGAAGTCCTCTATCCATCCTTTACATGGTTATAAGGGTCATACGCCACAAGCCAGGTCGATAAATCTAAGATTCCAATGAAAGTTGTTCCTAACATAAAGATGAAATCCCATTGACATATTTACAATCCATAAAGAACGCCTTTTTTTCCATGTTTAAGAGGCACGGCCGCTATCCATAAACCATAAATATGATATGAGACTTAGTCTAAACTAATTGGTAACTAGTAATCTTGTGGGCCTGTAGATTTGGTACATCTCCACTCTTGTCACGATGAGTCTTTAATTTCACTTCTCTTAATAAGAGGGAGTGGAGAGTTTCTCGACTAATCGAGAACACCGGCCATCCTTGACTAGAAACTTGAGCCAGCCCCCACTTTCCACTCCACACTCACACTTTTTATCTTGTTTTCTAATTACTATCACATTGTTTTACATACACAAACAATGTTCCTTAATTAATTCCAGACACATGTTTTTTTATATAGCCCTTCAAACAATACCAAAAAAATTCAAACAAAGCTTAATGAAGACAGCCCTATAATTCAACAAAATAACTTTCCAATTTCTAATAAGTTGCCGCTACCCGCGAAATTCCTCTGTCTAACCAACAGAGCCTTTACAAAGGATTTATTTACTAACCGTGAATTGCGCAACCTTCCCATCTCGCTAATCGCGAGGAATCTTGCTAACCGCCAGGCATCCCGCTACCCGCGAGGCATCCTGCTAACCGCAAGGAATCTTGCTAACCTCCGGGCATCGCACTATCTACGAGGCATCCTGTTAATGGCGAGGAACAAAAGAGAGCCCATAATCTCAGCTTAGTCTCCGCTAACCGCGGAATCATCTCGCTACCCGCCACGAGGAACAAAAGATATTCTTTCAACAATTCTTCTCTTTAAATCATTCTTCAAACATGATTAACCAATCCTTCATATCAATCAGAATCCACTTATCAAACAATAACATTTTGTTAAGCAATAACAATTCAACAAACAATGACAATTTATCAAACAGTTCTTTCACTAATCTATGAAAATATATGATTGTTTCTTGTGATAAATCACGTTTCTCGAACAGTTTAAGGGAATCCCTATGCTTAGTTTCCCAAGTCAACATGAATAGCAATACATAATTATAGATTTGTCTTACCAACTTAGGGACATGTTTGATTTCAACCCGTTTTTTGAGGCTGGATGACTTCAACTTCTTCCGCAACTAATACCTACACTTGAGCAACATTTGGAGTAGTTGATGTCTTCCTTTGCACCTTCCTTGGAGGTGGAGCGACATGAGAGTCCTTTGAGCTTCAAGTCACTGGCTTTGGGGCCATCTATCGATGTAGAGAAGAGGGAAACATAGAAAGAGAACTCAAGAATCCTAAGGGCAATACGATGATGGTAGAGAAAGATTTGGATATGGAGATGGTTTGAAGGTAAAAGCTCGAGGGAGAGAGGTTGAGGGAGAGAAGGTAACTCCAACGTCAAGGTAATAGAGCTTCCGCTTCTGAGAGTGTGTGTTTGTCTTGAAGGTGAGGGGAGAGAGGTCTTTATATAGGCTCTCAAGGCCAGCTAAGAATAGAGGGGTAAGTTCGTGTACGTTCGTGGCTCGGAATTTATTATTATTATTATTATTATTATCATTATTATTATTATTTACAGACACGGATTCCGATGCACGATTTTGGTTCTCCAATTTTAGAAGAAGTGGGCTTCAAAGCAAGAACTCTAATCTAAGCTCTTCCTCTCTTTCTTTCCTAAAAGTACTCCTCTTACTCCTTCTCTTCTAAAATTACTCTTCCTTTCGTAAAATTACTCTCTCTTTCCTAAAGGCTCAACTCTTATCTTTAGATGCAATCTTGAGGCTCAAGTTTCGCATTGACCTATTGTTTTCAAGTGAATAAGGGTCATAACTAATAGTCCTAAAACCCGATTTTTGGTCCAATCGCTCCATTAGAATGCTCTTTGACTTAATAAAATGCAAATCTCAAATATTTGTGAAGTAAATGAAATACTTTTATTAAAAAATGTTGGGTACATACTACATTACAATCTCTCCAACTCAGGGATTCGAGATGTCCTCATCTCGAGAGAAAGTGAGAATACTCCTACTCTAATTATTAACAACCACCATTATGTCAAAAATGGTGATGTCCTTAGCCTGCTTCACTTGCTACTACTGCTGCTCCATTAGCCAATCGTGGACAAGAGTTCCGATAATGTCCCAACTCTCAACATTCAAAGCATTGAACATTTAAACATCGAGAATCTTGTGCATTAGCAACATAAACCCTTTGTGGTTGTCTATTGTTGAAGCTCTGATTATGTTTAGTTCTTCTTGTAATCCCTTGTTTCTTCATCAAAGGTTTAGCTTGTAGTAAAGCATCTTGTACAGTGGTAGGCTTCAGGGCTTCTAATTGGTTCTCTGAATCCTTGAAAAAAGCGAGCTACCTGCTGCTCTATGGTCATTGATGGTGCGTAACGTCTAAGCCTTACAAAATTTGAGTAGTACTCTTCCAAGGATAAGTTGTATTGTTTGAAGCTAAAATACTCATTTATCTTTATCGCTTCATAGGTAGGGGGTAAGTATGTTTTCTTCACCGCTTGTTTCATTTCCCACCAGCTCTAAGAGTTATCCAACACTCCCATGTCATTACAATGTTGTTTCCACCATAATTTTGCTTCCCTTGAGAGACGAAACATTCCTAACATTGCTTGATTTGTAGGTGTGGTCCTTGTAGTAGAGAAGTAATCATCCATAGCTTCAATCCATACTTCTACATCTTTCTCAATGTCATCACCCTCTCCTTTAAAAGAAGGTGGTTGCATTTTTTTGAGCAACAACTTCTTCTCTTGAATCTCCGTATAAATATTATGAAGGTTTTCCAACGTAGAAGTGATTTGAGGATTCCCCTGAGTGTACATCAATGTTTATAATAACTCAAATCATTAGGGTACTTTTCAAACTTAGACTTATCAAGTCCACTAAAAGCTTAATTGTATGACTTAACCAATCATTACTTATCCGATTCATTAAAACTCAATCACATGAGTTAACCAATCTTGACTTAACTAGTCTATCAAAACTTAGTCACATGACTTAACCAGTCATGACTTATCCAGTCCATCAAAACTCAATCATATGACTTAACCAATCATGATTATTTCAATCACATGTCTTAACCAGTCATGGGTAATCTCATCACATGACTTAACCAGTCATGAGTCATCCAAACACATGACTTAACCAGACATGGCTCATTCAATCCACACAAATAAAATTCACTTACATGACTTAACCAGTCAAACAATTTCTTTGTAGAAAAACAACTCAATCTTCTTATCATAAAGTCATCAAAATGTCATATCGGGGTCTACAAAATATATCTCCATGAGCAAACATAATAGAGTTTTCAACCATAAATATGGTACATTTCAATCGTCATAACGTAATATCTTTGCGAGTCCAGTAATGGGTAAAGAAAACCATACACATGCGGAAGATTGAAGTAGTCAATTTAATCTCTTTAACCTAGGCTCTGATACCAGTTGTGAGGTCCCGAACCTCGAGAAGATTAGGGTGACTTGATAGATGGCCTTCCTTTATTCTCCTTTTCCATTGACGACACCTTACTCTGTTTCCACAAAGTAGAGATATGAGCAAGAGAAGAGAGGAAGTCCTCTATCCATCGTCTACGTGGTTATAAGGGTCATACGCCACAAGCCAGGTCGATAAATCGAAGATTCCAATGAAATCTCTTCCTAATCTAAAGATAAAATCCCATTGAAATATTTACAATCCATAGACAACGTCTTTTTTGCCACGTTATAGAGGCACAACCGCCATCCATAAACCATAAATAGGATATAAGACTTAGTCTAAACTAATTAGTAATCTTGTGGGCACGTAGATTTGGGACATCTCGACCCTTGGCACGATGAGTATTTAGTTTCACTTCTCTTAATAAGAGGGAGTGGAGAGTTTCTCGAATAATCGAGACCACCCATCCTTCACTAGAAACATGAGCCAACCCCCACTTTCCCCATTTTGTTAATTAATTCCAGACATAGATTCTTTTATACAGCCCTTCAAAATATACCAAAAAAATTCAAGCAAATCCTAATGAAGACAGCCCTATAATTCAATAAAAATAACTTTTCTAATTTCTCATGAGTTCCCACTACCTGCGGTGTCGGGGGATATGTGTTCGCTACGTGAGCTCGGGTGGCGCCGGGATTCTGGCTATGGGAGGTGTGAAAGAGAGAGAACAAGAACAACAAATGTCTTTTCCAATCACCGCAATCATCAATTAATTGATTATTAACTTGAGTACAACTTAGTCCTTAGCCAAGGCGGACTGTTAACAACGCCGTCACTTGGATCATCTACTAACGAGGAGTTTAAGCTCCCGCTTTACAGTATTACCCGGGCTGGTAACAACACCGGACTTATCAGAATGTTAATTCAATCTTTAACGGATGACGGTGATTGAATTTTTCCTTTGTCACTTTATCTGCTTAGATTGCCCATGGATTCTGGAGTCTTCAATTCATTTCATTGCCTCGATCATCAAGCTTCACTTCACTCCATTAATTGGCGTTCTCCTGCTCTTGACCTCTTGATTCTTTAGGTTGAGTCATTTGCTTATGCACGAGAGAGGAATAGCCATATCCTGCTTCAAATAATCCCTTGCCGGTTGCTCAAGCTTCTAAAGCTTCTTGGTCAAGCTCCTTGCTTATCTCGAGGACGAGAGCGAGAGAGAGGGAGATTTTATTGCTCCGAATGTCTTCCCTCCTTCTTGACTTCCTTCTAACCTCTTTCTTATCTCCTTCGCTTCCCGCTTCTCCCTTCCTCCTTTGTTAGTCGAGAATGAGAGCGAGAGATTGGGAGCTTTTTCTTCCGAGCATGAGAGCGAGAGAGAGGGAGCTTTCCTCATTACCCGAGCTTATTGCTCTTCTTACCTTTGCTTAAGTTCTTCCTCTCCTTGCCCTCCCTTTTTTGCATCGAATACCCTTGCATGCCATAAAATCCCTCTTGATGTTTTTGCCCCACCACGCAGTCACCGCGCCGTGACTGACGTGGCGTGGGAAGGAGATTGATGATGTGGCATCTCGAACCTCAGACCAGTGCAAAAGCTGACGCCAATAGTGCCGAATTGGTTCGCCATAGGCTGAAAAGAGTTTTTTGCTTCATACACAAGCTCGCCCGAGCACTATATAGCCCTGCGCAAGCGATTCTTTCCCTTCTTCCTGCTGCTTGTCGCCCCTGGCTGCTTCACGCTTTTCTTCTCCTTTTCTTTTGTGTTTCACATCCTTTAAGCCCTTAAGTTACCCATTGGGCGGGAAGCCTTATTGATTTAGCTTTGGACCGTTTGAATTTGGCCTCTTTGGGCGGCCTTTGCTTGGGTGGCCATTGGCTCACCTGCCTTGGCAGACCTAGTGGGTGGCTTTAAGCTCTTGGGCGGCCATTGAGCGTCATAGTGGGCGGCCTTAATGCTCCATTAAGTGGCACAGCTACTTGGCATACATATTGACTGGGAGACCATTGATCACAACTTTGGGCGGCCCTTAAAGAGCATTCCATTAAACATACATGCCGACCAAGCAATGCCAAGTAGTACAACTTTCTTCAGCAGTCCTTGACTAACAATATCATCGTGAATTTTTATTGTCCATTCCGACATTTTGAATAATGCCAAAATAACCCAGCTGAGCATTGCCGATAATTGACACCGGACTCTACCTGCCAAGCCGTAGACTTCTCAAACTGCATAGAACGCATACAAACCCTGATGAGGAGGCCAAAATTCCCAGATGGCACCCCGACGGAGCGGACCGGACTTGTACGGAACCGGCCCCCGGTGAATCTTTAACTGCCCATATCTTGGCAACCATAACTCTGATTGTTGCTGATCTGAAAAGACCGATGTGCTCCACAAAGTGAGCACTTCAGGCCCGTGCATTCATTTCATTTTTGTCACCTTAGCTGCAGTTGCCCAATCTGGTACGGATTTGCATTAACTCAAACTTCAAACTATCATAACTTCTTCACCGTAGCTCCAATCGACGAGCCGTAAAGACAGGCCGATAGATCACTTCAAGCACTGTAGTTTTAGATCATAATCTTCCATCTGTGCTCACATCAAGCATAATCCTTTTTGGAATCATTAAGGCATCAATTGGCCCTTTAAAGCCGCATCTGACATACATTAATCATTAAACTGGGCCTGTTAACAAGCCATGCTCACTGACCATTAAATGTGTAGGCTTCAAGAAGCTTAGCTTGCATTTCTATACTCGTTTTCTCTACATGGCAGCGTAGCTGCATGACATTCACCCCCTCTGAACCTGCACAACCTCCGGTCCATGCCAACTACACTTCAATCTGTATCTTCTAAAGGTACCTTAAGTTCTTTCCATCATCAGACTCGCATAACTAGGAAACTTACCCAAAAAAATAAAATTTAAAAAAATGAAGAAAAGGCTTATACCCTATCATAAATGTTCTAGCTTAAGCATTAGGTAGCTGGTCATAAAAAACCTTTGAACTTTATCTGCCGTATCTTCAAAGCATTCAATTATGGATAACATGTTTAGTGAACCCCGCCAGACTCAAGTGCTCCAATTAATGATGCACACGGCTTGACCATTAAGTTCTCTCTTATAGAACCCTGTCAAGCTCAAGTATGCCTTACTCTGTCTGCTCACGGAATGGCCGTCAAGTCCTTTACTTCAAGTTCTGTTAGCAGAACCAACTCAATAGATGTGAAGATACTTCATCAATTATCCAAAAAAGTCCACTCGAAGCCAGCCATGTAATCTTATTGACTGCATAACCGAAAACTCTTATGACTTAGCATAGATCTAGAAAACAAAATCTTGTACCATGGAACCTGCTACAACAGATAGCTAGTACTCTTCAAATCACCAACTTTGGACTTTAATAGTCCCCCAGGATCAAATGGGAAACTAATCATTTGCCCAACTGTGAGCATTCCTTTAAAACTTTTGCACCATCCTCCAGGATCATAGGGATAATACAAGAATTCCAATCATTACAGCATAAACATAGATTAGTCCACAAATCTTCATATAAACCGCCTAGATCATATGGCATATAAGTCAATTGCCCAGGACCATGCATATATTTGTCACCTCCTGGGTCAAAAGCTAGCTCAAAATCTCCTACATCGTAGGGTAGCATCAGATTCCATATAGCATCAGGTAGCATCACATACTGCCATATCCCCCGTGCAACTGGCTCATCCAATTGTCGATCATCAATCACAGGTAAAAGCATTGGCAGTGCACCTTCACTCTCACTAGTATTGGAATCCCAATCATGCATATGTGAATACATCAAGTCTCTGGTAAAATCCTCTTCATTAGGCTCAAAATATGCATCTGAAAACAATCTTCTATATTGTAGAGGCTCAAAATCAAGTAGTGCATCATCTAACAGCTGCATAAGTTCATCATCAGCTGCATCTGGACAAACTTGCTCATGCATGATTTTGAATTGATTGGTATCCTTAGCATCTGTATTTGAGAACCCTTCTAAAGCTTTGTCCAGTAAGCACATAAGGTCTAGGTCCAACACTTGAGAAGGTTTCTCCATCTTACACATCTCAGGCTGCTGTAAACTAAGATTCCACATGTGACATGCATAGTAAATGCTTCTGCTGTAAATTTCTCTTTAAGTCTTTCACCCTTATCCAGATATCTTTGCACTTCTGTAGCACAAAGTTCAGCATGCACATTGAAAATTTCATCTACTGCCCTGTCTGTATCATCGGCACAATGAAACCAATCATATTCGACATCAAGAGATTGCACTTCACTATGCACCCCCTTTGAATCAACATCATTAAGTTCATGATCATTCTGCCATAGTGTGAGCCGTGTGTCGCAGATTGTTCGATAGAGAAGAAGTTTGCTCCCTCTGTACATCACCATCATCAAATTCAGGGTCAGTCTGCCAGATTGGTAGCCCTAGGTCACAGAAACTTTTCAAAGAAGGAGTCTGCATCCCCTCTGATTTGTTACCATCACATTCAAGACCGATTTTCCACTTTTGTAGCTGTGCTTCACAAAAACTTGTGATTGAAGGAGTCTGCACCCCCTCTGAATCAAGCACATACTCTTGCTTAGCCAAGTCCTCAAAATCTGGTACATCCAAATTCGATAATTATGGTATACCAAAATCCATGGTCTTGCTGCTCTCAACATCAGCCCTGCTTTGACCCATAACATCTGTATCATTAATTAACTCTTTGGAAAAACCTGTACCAGTATCTTCAATCACCTCTATGGTAGAATCTATACGAGAAACATTTTTCTCTAATTCTGGTTTAGTAGCAAAATTATCAGCTGTAACTGAATCTTCCTGCATGTCTACTTGAATTTGGTTGCACTCATTTACCTGCAAAATTTCTTCTTGAGCTTTAGCCACTTCACTGTTTTTATCCCCTGCTTTCTTTTCTTCATGTACTGCATGGATAGGTTCTTTGCAAAATTCATTCTGTGTATTCTATGTGTAGATTCTTTGAAAAATTCATCATGTGTATCCTTAAGCTGTAAAGCCTCACCCTCAAAGCCTTCTACTTCATGCACAACATCTGCAAAACCCAACTTTGCATACACAGCTTCAACTATGTCTTCATCATTAGCCTGTAAAAAAGTAGCATTCTGCATAATAAACTCATCAATCACAGCTTCTAACTTTAATCGTACTTATCCTCGACTATCTGCGTAATCTGGTGGACTTGCACTCTATTCTTAATAACATTCATACTGCTCATATCTTACCTGTACAATAGCTTCTTTGAAATACTCCTAGTTGTCGTTGCAAGCTCTGGTAACCTCTTGAATCTTCTCCTTCACATCTGAACTCACTAAAACTGCTCAAAAGATTTGATCATCAATTCTTCTGGTATCCCTCTTACCTTGGTCTCCAGCTCATAGCACTCTAGGTAGCCCTTTGGATCGTATCCATCAAAGAGTCGTCTCTCATCGTATACTGCATCTAACGCTGCATCCAAAGCTTCATCGATTTGATTTTTCTTCTTTAAGGTCTCTATTTCAAGCAGAGATCCTTAAACAAATTGAAGCATCTTTGAAAAATCTGGAACTGTTGACTTATCATCAAACCTGTTCGCACTTAATTCTGCAATCATCTTCATCGTCTGCTCTAAATTCTCCATCTTTACCTCCCACCCCGGATCGTTTCGCGTCGGGTTCACCAAAGATATTGGGGGATATGTGTTCGCTACGTGAGTTGGGCAGGCGCCAGGATTTTGGCTGTGGGAGGGAACAAGAACAACAGATGGCTTTGCCAATCACCGCAATCATCAATTAATTGATTATTAACTTGAGTACAACTTAGTCCTTAGCCAAGACGGGCTGTTAATAGCGCCGTCACTTGGATCATCTGCTAACGAGGATTTTAAGCTCCCCCTTAACAGTATAATCCGGGCCGTTAATGACACCGGACTTATCAGAATGTTAATTCAATCTTTAACGGATGACGGTGATGGAATTTTTCCTTTGTCGCTTTATCTGCTTAGATTGCCCATGGATTCTGCAGTCTTCAATTCATTTCATTGACTCAATCATCAAGCTTCACTTCACTCCATTAATTGGCGTTCTCCTTCTCTTGACCTCTTGATTCTTTAGGTTGAGTCAGTTGCTTATGCACGAGAGAGGAATAGCCGTATCGTGCTTAAAATCATCCCTTGTCGGCTTGCTCAAGCTTCGAGAGATTCTTGGTCAAGCTCCTTGCTTATCTCAAGGATGAGAGCGAGAGAGATGGAGCTTTGATTGCTCCGAATGTCTTCCCTCCTTCTTGCCTTCCTTCTAACCTCTTTCTTATCTCCTTCGCTTCCCTCTTCTCCCTTCCTCCTTTGTTAGTCGAGGATGAGAGCGAGAGATTGGGAGCTTTTGCTTCTGAGCATGAGAGCGAGAGAGAGTGATCTTTCTTCCTTGCCATAGCTTCTTGCTCTTCTTACCTTTCCTTACGTTCTTCCTCTCCTTGCCCTCCCTTTTTTTCATCGAATACCCTTGCATGCCATAAAAGCCCTCTCAATGTTTTTGCCCCACCACGCAGTCACGGCGCTGTGAATGACGTGGCATGGGAAGGAGGTTGATGACATGGCATTTCGAACCTCAGAACAACGCAAAAATTGATGCCAACACTGCCGAATTGGTTCGCCATAGGCTAAGGAGAGTTTTCCGCTTCATACGCAAGCTCGCCCGAGCACTATACAACCCTCCGCAAGCGATTCTTTCCCTTCTTCCTGCTGCTCGTCGCCCCTGGCTGCTTCATGCTTGTCTTCTCCTTTTCTTTTGTGTTTCACACCCTTTGAGCCCTTAAGTTACCCATTGGGCGGGCGGCCTTATTGATTTAGCTTTGGACCGTTAGAATTTGGCCTCTTTGGGCGGCCTTTTCTTGGGTGGCCACTAGCTCACTTGCCTTGGCGGCCCTAGTGGGCGGCTTTAAGCTCTCGGGGGGCCATTGAGCCTCATAGTGGGTGGCCTTAATGCTCCATTAAGTGGCACTGCTACTTGTAAGGGCACCACATTTGGCATACATATTGACTGGGCGACAATTGATCACGACTTCGGGCAGCCCTTAAAGAGCATTCCATTAAACATACATGCCGACCAAGCAATGTCAAGCACTACAACTTTCTTCAGAATTCCTTGACTAACAATATCATCATGAATTTTTATTGTCCATTCCGACATTTTGAATAATGCCAAAATAACCCAGTTGAGCATTGCCGATAACTGACACCGGACTCTACCTGCCAAGCTGTAGATTTCTCTACTAAGTATGGAGCCTGATTTACCCTTGTAATTTTCTGTGGTAAAAGCGCACATTTGTAAGGCCCCCATTATGAGGAGAAGCCATCGTGCGTGAAGGAAAATCACTCACCGGAAACCAAAATTTTCACGGACAAGAATCAGGGGCAACTTTTTTTTGCCGGAATATTATGGTCGGACGGTGGCCAAAAAGTGGTCGGAAAACAACCGGTTGATTAGCCAGTGGCCGGTAGTCAATGGCCGATGGCCGGTGGTCGGAAGTCAATGACCGTTGGCCGGTGGTCGAAAGTCAATGGCCGGTGGCCGGTGGCCGAATTCAATGGTCGGTGGTCGAATTCAAAAGCGGACTTGTCTTCTCAAGGGCGGCCACACATGGGCGGAGTGGAGGGTCCGATTTGGACTTATTCGCACAAGGGCGGCTACACATGGCTGTCTCTCATAAGAGAGGGCAGCCCTTTTGGCCTATAAAAGGAGGCCATTTCTACACACATTTTATAGTGTGAAGTTGATGCAACAAGGTGAGTGTGAGGTGGTGAGAGTGAAGCAAGGCGGGAGCTCCATTAAGGGTATAATCCCTTTGTAAACTACTTCTTGTTTTGAAGTACTAAAGACATTGAGTGGCTCATTTCCCGTGGACGTAGCCCACATTGGGTGAACCACGTATATCGTGTGTACTCTCTCTCTCTCTCTCTCTCTCTCTCTCTCTCTACTCTATAATCTCGTGTATATAAATCTGTCTCTCTCCATTAAGTAATCTACTCAATTATCTATTTAGCTACGACTTATTTCCTAACATTCTCAAACTGCATAGAACGCATACAAACCCTGATTAGGAGGCCAAAATTCTGAGATGGCACCCTGATCGAGCAGACTGGAATGGTACGGAACCGGCCCTCGGTGAATGTTTAATTGCCCATATCTTGGCAACCGTAACTCCGATTTGCTGATCTGAAAAGACCGACGTGCTCCACAAAGTGAGCACTTCAGGCCCGTGCATTCATTTCATTTCTGTCACCTCAGCTGCAGTTGCCCAATCCGGTACGGATCTTCACTAACTCAAACTTCCAACTATCATAACTTCTTCACCGCAGCTCCAATCGACGAGCCGTAAAGACAGGCCGGTAGAGCACTTCAAGCACTACAGTTTTAGATCATAATCTTCCATCTGTGCTCACATCAAGCATACTCCTTTTTGGAATCATTAAGGCATCAATTGGCCCTTTAAAGCTGCATCTGACATACATCAATCATTAAACTTGGCCTGTTAACAAGCGATGATCACTGACCATTAAATGTGTAGGCTTCAAGAAGCTTAGCTTGCATTTCTCTGCTCTTTTTCTCTACATGGCAGCGTAGCTGCACGACAGCGGACTTCCTCTGTCTAACTAACAGAACCTTTGCAAAGGATTTATTTGCTAACCGTTGTCGAGAGTTTTTTGGAGCAAGGGATTGTGCATATGTACATACACATGCATGGTGCATCAAATAAAGAATTTTCCATTCTCCAGAGCCAGGTGGTTATGTGGGGCCCACATGTGTACAAGTAGGACACCATGTACATAGTGCATCGATTTTCACTATTATCAGTACCAGTGTGTTTTTTCTACAATAAGGAGGAGTTGGTAGTGCGTAAAAATTCTCGAGGAAGCTATCCGCGGGACATGAGGTAAGCGAGTGCGTCAGATGGCATCTAGTGGCGTTAGGAGGCCGAATGGGGTCAATATTTGCACGTGGATGAGTACAGACACAACATGGGTGTTTGCTTGTGAGAATTATGTAGAAAGGTCATCATGAGGATCTTTTTTTGGGGCCACTTCATGTGGTGGCGAGATGCATTATTGGAAAAAAGTTCAGTGCCAGGTGTGCGAATGATGCAAAAAGGTGACAACTATGCACTGCAAGGTCAGTTCGGGGTCCGTTTGAGGTCATCTAAAAGGCCAAGGGTGACCAACTAATAAAGCTAAGTGTGGGAGCTGAAAAAACAGAGAGAAGACCAGAAAAAACATGGAGAAGAGAGGAGGAACAGCTGCAGGTGTGTTTTTGGGGTTTTTGGACATAAACTGCTCATCCGAGGTCGGATTTGAGCACTTTGACATTTCCGGACGCGATGGCGCTGTCCATTTTTCCAAATTCCTCACTCTTTTTCTGTTGTTTTTGCTGTGTAAGTTTCTCCTGTGAGCGAAGCTTCTGCTCCAATTCGTGATTGTATCTGGCATATTTTACCCATATTGTGTGAGCTATTAGTCCCATTGGTGTTGGCCCGAGCTCTATTGTATCTAAACATTAGAAGTTCTCCTCTTTTGAGCTGAGCTTTGTGTGTGTGTGTGTGTCTCTCTGTGTGGAGTGGGCAAGTGGATAGTCTCTCTCCTCTCACTCCATAGGTGTGTATCCTGTCTCGGCCAGGTGTGCTGTGTAAGCCGAGTGGTGCCCCATATTGTGTGTGTATATCCTTCCAAGAGTGTGTGTCGGGTCGTTATAGAGGCGCTGTGTGTGTTTTCATCCCGCTCACATTCTTTAGGTGCCCCCACGGAGGATCTTCTTCGAGTACCTTCTGGTTCGAGCTTCAAGCTTCGAGATTCGGGGCTACTGGTTACAGGGACAGGTACAGGTACAGGTACAGGTGATTCACACAAGTACAGGTAGTTGGAGTATAGTGATATACTAGCAGTGATGTCACTTGCAGTTGTTGTGGGTATGCATCACTTCGCGCTTGTTTGAGCGCATTGTCTGCTAGATTGTACGTTACTTGTGGAAACTGCCATTGTACACATTTGTGGAGCCATACTTGGTTGTATTTGGCAGTCCCAGCCATTTCTGAGACTTGGTCTGGAAGATAATCATTTCTGAGACTTGACTATACGCGATTTGCATTAGCCTTTGTGTGAGGGTCGATAGCGTGAGGTTTTTATTGAGCTGGGGGATTCTCAAATGTGGAGATCCTTTCGGTGATACAGGTAGTTGGAGCACCCTTTTCGTGACCTCGCCATAGGCTATGTACTAGTGATTCTTACTTGATGCTGGAGTTCTATTGTTGGCAGTTTATGCATACATATATAGTCTATATTTTGGGTTCCTACTGCTCTACTTCTGGGGAAACTCTGTCAAAATTTTTCCAAGTTATGATGGCTGGTTTCTTGGTCTTTTGAGCCATTTATGCTGTTATGCTGCTGAAATTCTGGCAAAATCAGAGGATAAGTCAGGTGTGCCTTCTTGGGAGCTGCATGGTTGACTTTAATGGATGATCAAAATGGCCCTCAATTCACTCCTTTTCATTTAACTCATAGAATCCAGATAGATGTTCATGTGTCCAGGAAGATCTTTTTCCAGCAGCGCATAGTCTTTATGTTCGGGCCAAGAAGATTAAGGGAGATACTGGAATGTCCTTTGCCTGTTGTAATTCCGATGATCAACTATGAAAACTCATTTGATGTGCATGTGTTTGTCCTTATCTAAAACTAAGCTCCATTGAAGTTTCTTGGGATTGGGTAGTGAAGTCTTGGGTTCTTGCATGTGTGTTCAAAGGGGTTCTCAAAGCATAGTAGCTTGGGTAGCCATGGCTTTCTCTTATCCGGAATTTCATGGAAGAAGTGGTGAAGATGCGGAAGACTTTCTAGAGCAAGTCGAGGTGGCTTGCATAAGCAACAATATGTGTGATGAGGAGAAGATTTTGAGGCTATTTGGATTGCTTTTGAAAGATGAGGCCCGTGTTTGGTTCATAGATTTGGAAGCTAAAGAAGCAGTGGCTTCTTCTTATGGTTTGAGTCTTGACAAGTTTATAGAATCTTTTTTAGAGCATTTCCAGTTTTTAAAAGATGCAAATGCATTATGGAATGAGCTCAATGCTCTTAAGCAAGGTTCTTGTCAAGGTGTTGATGCCTATGTACAAGGTTTTACAGATTTATGGACTGGTTGGTGTGTTGCTCTTAAGGATGAGACTCCCCCTTGTTCATTGAAGAAAAGTTCTTTTGTTGATGGTTTGTCACCTTGGTTGCGGTTCGAGGTTGAGTTGAAGAGGCCCGAGTCTTTTCAAGATGCAGTATGCATTGCAAAGCACAAGGAATGGAAGTTTAAGCGTCTTGAGGAACATGGTATCAGTACAGGTATGCATGTGCAAGATGGATTTGACATGGAAGATGAAGTTAAGCCTAAGCAGGTGAAAAGTAGCCTATCCTATGATGTTTCTCGTTTCTTCCCAAGGTCTATTGTGAAGCGTAAAGAGTTCTTGCAGGTTGACAGGTTTATGGAAGAGCCTAAAGAGGTGAGTAATGCTTTTCATACAGGATTGAAAAGTCTTGAAGAGGATGCATTGGATACTTGTGTACCTTGTGATTTCGGGTGTGAGTGTGAGGTCGAGGTTATTGATGATGAGCACGTATCTTTGGATACTAGTTCCTTGAAAATTAGGGAAGAGGGCAAGGTTGAGAGCCATTTTGTGGATTTGTTGGATGTGGAGCCTGTTTGGAAGCCATATTTTGATGTATGTACAGTGATTGAACCGATTTGTGAGCATGATTGTGGTTTAAAGCAGGGATTTGTATTCTTGGAGATTGATGGACCCATACTAGAAGCTATGGATAGTGGTGCTAGCCATGATTATGATGTGGATAAAGTTATGTGTGATGATGAGTATGCTTATGATGATGAGATGGGGTTTGGCATATATGAGTCCAATCTCAGCTATGTGGATGCCTATGCTAGGGATATGTGTGCTGCGGGGATACTTTTGTGCTTTGGATATCAACAACTTTACCTTCACACAATGCTTTTAGCTACTTGGATGCATGATTTGCAGGTTGTTGCTATGGCTGGTGAAGCCAAGATGCCAGGTGATGAGTCACTTGAGTTGTATGTATCGGTTGGGTTGAATGTGGCATGCAATATTTATGCTTTTGGAACTCCAGACAGGATGGATGTATTAGTTGGATATGCCTTTGGTGCATTTTGGTTAATTGGTGATAAATATATGTGTGGTGTTATGATGCTTCTTGTGAATCAGGCAACATGCCTTTGGCCTTTTGATCCAGGTGGAATGAGCATCTACTAGTGCTGCTGTTGAGCATGAATGCTCTAGCAGGCTAGGGGGTGGGCAAATTATGTCAGGAGTTTTTTGGAGCAAGGGATTGTGAATATGTACATACACATGCATGGTGCATCAAATAAAGAATTGCCCATTCTCCAGAGCCAGGTGGTTATGTGGGGCCCACATGTGTACAGGTAGGACAGCATGTACATAGTGCATCGATTTTCACTATTATCAGTACCAGTGTGTTGGTAGCGCATAAAAATTCTCGAGGAAGCTATCCAGGGGCCGACGACTTGAGGTAAGCGAGTGCGTTAGATGGCATCTAGTGGCGTCAGGAGGCCGAATGGGGTCAATATTTGCACGTGGATGAGTACAAACACAACGTGGGTGTTTGCTTGTGAGAATTATGCAGAAAGTTCATCATGAGGACCTTTTTTTGGGGCCACTTCACGTGGTGGTGAGATGCATTATTGGAAAAAATCTGAGTGCCAGGTGTGCGAATGATGCAAAAAGGTGACAACTATGCACTACGAGGTCAGTTTTTGGCCTGCTCGGGGTCTGTTTGAGGTCATCTAAAAAGCCAAGGGTGCCCAACTAATAAAGCTAAGTGTGGGAACTGAAAAAACAAAGAGAAGACCAGAAAAAACGTGGAGAAGAGAGGAGGAACAGTCACAGGTGTGTTTTTGGGGTTTTTGGAGCCTGTTTTGGCCATAAACTGCTCATCCGAGGTCGGATTTGAGCACTTTGACATTGTAGACTGGGGTTTTGGGTTGTTCCGGACGCGATGGCACTGTCCATTTTGCCAAATTCCTCACTCTTTTTCTGTTGTTTTTGTTGTGTAAGTCTCTCCTATGAGCGAAGCTTCTGCTCCAATTCGTGATTGTATCTGGCATATTTTACCCATATTATGTGAGCTATTTGTCCCATTGGTGTTGGCCCAAACTCTATTGTATCTAAACATTAGAAGTTCTCCTCTTTTGAGCTGAGTTTTTTTTTTTGTGTGTGTGTGTGTGTGTGTCTCTCTGTGCGGAGTGGGCAAGTGGATAGTCTCTCTCCTCTCACTCCATAGGTGTGTATCCTGTCTCGGCCAGGTGTGTTGTGTAAGCCGAGTGGTGCCCCATAGTGTGTGTGTATATCCTTCCAAGAGTGTGTGTCGGGTCGTTATAGAGGCGCTGTGTGTGTTTTCATCCCGTTCACATCATGAATTGCGCAACCTTCCCATATCGCTAACCGCTAGGCATCCCGCTACCCACGAGGCGTCCCGCTACCCACAAGGTATCTTGCTAACCGCCAGGCATCCCGCTAACTGCGAAGAACAAAAGAGAGCCGATAAACTTAGCTTAATCTCCGCTAACCGTGGAATCATCTCGCTACCCACAGGAACAAAAGATATTCTTTGAATAATTCTTCTCTTTAAATGATTCTTCAAACATGATCAACAAATTCTTCATATCAATCAGAATCCACTTATCAAACAATAACAATTTTTTAAGCAATAACACTTCAAGCAACAGTGACAGTTTATCAAACACTTCTTTCACTCATCTATGAAACCATATGCTTCTTTCTTGTGATAAATCACATCTCTCGGACGGTTTAAGGGAATCCCTATGCTTAGCTTCCCAAGTCAACATGAATAGTAATGCAAAATTATAAATTTGTCTTACCGGATTAGGGACATGTTTGATTTCCTCTCGTGTTTGAGACTGGATGACTTCGACTTCTTACTCAACCAATATTGCTGCTTGAGCAATGTTTGGAGTAGTTGATTCCTTCCTCTGCACCTTCCTTGGAGGTGGAGCGACATGAGCGTCCTTTGAGCTTCAAGTCACTCGAAGAGGGAAAGAGAGAAACAAAGCTCAAGAATCCGAAGGACAACACGGCGATGGTAGAGAAAAGACTTGGAGATGTATCGATGTAGAGAAGAGGGAAAGAGAGAAACAAAGCTCAAGAATCCGAAGGACAACACGGCGATGGTAGAGAAAGACTTGGAGATGGAGATGGTTTGAAGGTAAGAGCTCGAGGGAGAGAGGTTGAGGGAGAGAAGCTAACTCTGACGTCAAGGCAATAGAGTTTCCTCTTCTGAGAGTGTGTGTTTGTCTTGAAAGTGACGGGAGAGAGGTCTTTATATAGGCTCTCAATGCCAACTAAGAATAGAGAGATAAGTTCGCGTACATTCACGGCTTTTTTTTTTTTTAGGATAAGGATTTCGATGCACGGTTTTGGTTCTCCAAGTCTAGAAGAAGGTCTTCCTCTCTTTCTTTCCTAAAACTACTCCTCCTACTCCTTCTCTTCTAAAATTACTCCTCCTTTCCTAAAATTACTCTCTCTTTCCTAAAGGGTCAACTCTTATCTTTAGATGCAATCTTGAGGCTCAAGTTTCTCTTTAACCTATTGTTTCAAGTGAATAAGGGTCATAACTAATAGTTCTAAAACCCGATTTTTGATTCGATCATTCCATTAGAATGATCTTTGACTTAATAAGATGAAAACCTCAAATATTTGCAAAGTAAATGAAATACTTTTATTGAAAAATGTTGGGTACATTACACCCTCGAGCCACAAGGTCCACCAAAAGAACTTACAAATCTGATGAAGATTTTGCCAAGAGGTCTCCAAAAAGGCATAGCAGTGAAAGCTTCTACAATGAGGAAAGAAGAGCCCGCATCAAAGAGATGAAAAGAAAAGCAATGGCCGCACATCAGGAGGAGCCTTAACAGAAACAGGCAAGGTTTGAGAGAGAGAAGCACTCTTATGAATGAAGCCACCAAGCTCAAGGAAAGGACCCTGCTAAGTGGGAACCTATAGAAGTAAAAGGACCAAGAACAAAGCATCGTGTACGGAGAGAACCAGAAGATGCAAAGGATCTATTGGAAAGAATGTATTAAGAGACAGAAGCTCAAGAAGCAGAATGAAAAGCTAAAGAGCCAGAGAAGCAGCAAAAACAAGTTGAAGGAACACACCAAGGTGAAGCCCAGCACGAAGAAGGTGGGATGTCACCCAGAACATCCTCACCATTTACAGAACAGCACGACCACCCCATGCCAAGCCCACCACCTTCACCAGCATATAGAACCACACAGGGAGAGCCCAATAAAGAAAAAGAGCCTGAACAGAAAGAGATAGAATAATCTGCAACACAGGCAACAACTCCTTCTGACCAATTTAAAGAAAAATAACCAGAGCCAGAAAGGGCATCAAGTCCTGTACCAGAGGAGTCAACAAGGTTTGAGCAAACAAAGGAACAGGAAATGAAGGAAACCTCGTCTACCTTGGCCGAGGCATCCACAAAGCCTCAAGATGACAAAGCAGAAGAGGGCCAAGCACAGCCTCAAGGGCAAGAACAAACCGGGCCGCTACCACAACAAGCCGCCATAACCCCACGAAGAGAATAACAAGAGACTACCGAAATGTCTAGGTAGCTCACAAGAAATGCAGACTGGCATACAAATGATGAAGTGATTGTTCAAGTTACTAAATATGCAAAGCAAATGCAGGATATGACAGAAAAACTGCGACCATCAGCACTTAGCCGCTACACAAGGGCTAAAGAATTGGAGATGGTGATTGACGCTCTCCAAGGAGAGTTAGAAGATAGACTGAATGTCATCACTAATCTGCAAAAACAAGTCCAGGAAGTGAAAGCTAAAGATGAACAACACCAGATAGCAAGAGACAAACAGAAAAAGGATGGAATAATTAGGTGAACTTCTCATGAAGTTGACAGATGCTTGCAAAACCAAAGACAAATAGCTGATAGAGGTTACTAATTAACTCTTGAATACAACTCTGCTAGCTACATTCAAGCGCAGCTAGATGTTGCGAATGCCTCCTTGCAATATTCAGGGTAGATGATCAACGATCATGCAACCTTTTTATTACAGATTAGAGAAAATCCCTGAGTTGCCTCAATCAAAGGTATAGACGAAGTGTACAGAGAACTAGAGAAAAAGAATAAAGATCTCAAGCTAGAGCTAAATCTAGAGCAGTCACAACGCAGAGACCTGGCATTAATGCAGGTACAACAAGAAGGAGAGCTGCTAAAGGAAATAGCCGAGCTGAAAAGAGTCAACCAACTATTGCTAGATGGACAATAAGAAACACATGAAGAAGTAGTACTTCAGAGCAGTCACATATTGATATTCCCTCAGTCCCTTTCGCTTGACTAGGTGGAAAAGAAGATTTCCAAGTACCATGCTCATGAAGTGCCCATGGTCCAACTATCAAAAGCTGAGGAAGATGCGCTTAAAGAAAATATTACCAGGAGGCAAATGAGCAGCGAAAAGCAGCGATAAATTGGGAGTTGAGAGTTCTTCACTCTGTCAATGTTACTCAACTCACTCCCAATCAAATCAATGCACAATGGCATCAACAATCACTGCCATATCCCTTGACAAAGGTAGAGTTTGCTCCAGGTCAAGGAAAGACTTTATAAAGACATGCAAATAGAAGGCGCAGATGAAGTCCACCCCAAGTGGAGAAAGTTTTGGTTGAACAAGAATCTTAGATGCCTGATTTGTTCACAGAACACCTGCACCACTTCAAAAGGATCCAACTTTTTGTCATGTACCAAGAGTAAGGACATGGCAAACACATGAGGCAATCACAAAGAAGCGTCCTACATGGCTAAATTATCCAAGATTGCCAGCTCTAGAAAAGGGATCATCGATAGAAGAATACATGGTGAAAACCCTAACGAGCATCATGTCATTCTTCAAAAGTCTACCTGATCTGTCATGTGCTATGCTTTACAAAATCTGCCGAATGCTACTCGCCTGCATTGAAGTTTTTCATAAGCCAGAGCAAGCAGAAGCCCCGTGGATGTCTTTCCTCGAGGGCAATAAGGATTTATGCTACGATCTTAGTGGCCAACATTCCAAAGAAGTCCTCTATGGCTTCTACGTCGCTGCATGTTCTTACCTTCTCTTAATATGTTGGCGTTTTGAGGAAGCGTTCTACACAGGATTTTTCACTTGGAAAAAACGAAGATTTTTGGGCCAGTGATCAACAACCTAACTTCAAGATTTGTTGGCTACTCCGAAGTCGAGCTTAAAAACAGAGTCACTATGCAGTTTTAACAGGTGCCAGACAAAGAGAGAAAGATCCAATACGAAAAGGATCTACATGCACTTAAAGACCGCATTGCCAACCGTCAACCGGAAGACTATTTCAGCCCATAAAGCTGTGTCACGGGACAACACAGGTGAGGAGGTGGGGAATGTTGGCAGCAAGCTAACTTGGATATCATTTTTTGAAGCTCTCATTGCAAAAACACTTATTATTTTGATAAATTGAGAATATTGTAACTCCTATTTTTCAGATAAGCTTTGTAATTGATGAGCCGGGGATGGAAGCTTCCAAATTGTATCAACCTGTCCCATCTTTAGTTAGAGCTTCTAGATTATTAGTTTTACCACCAAAAACCTTGGATAAGGTATACAAGCCAATTTTTATAAGTTATTTTTAAGTTTTGGATAAATGAAAGACACAGGTGAGCTAACAGCGCTCACTTTTCTCCCTTTCGTGCTTCCTACTCCCTCCCCGGTTGTCACATTGCAGTCGCGTCTGTTGCATTGCAACCGCAGGTAAGAGCTCTACCCATTCACATAAGCATTTCACGATATTTTGTAGCTTCTGGTGTCGTCGGCCCGTGGCCTAATTTCATCTTAAGTAGGAATTTACACTTCAAAATCAAAAACTAAGTATAGGCAGGGTATTGGGACATCATTGCTAAGGATTTAGATGCATTCTGGGTCAAAAATGACTAAGTCCAAAACTCACTGCTATTAATAATCATGAACTTTGCACTTGACCTAAAGTGGGAATTGAGACCATATGCATGTGTGCTTAGGTCTCATAAACTTGTCCTAGAAGTTTTGTTACATCCAGATGTCGTTTGATTACGGCTTCAATTAAATTATGTCAGATTTTGTCACATAACGTGCTTCTGCAGACTGCAAAGTTGAAGTCCCAGTTTGATTTCAAAGCGTGGTTGTCTGGAAGTTTCTTTATTGGACAACCTCTCCTGCTGCTCATGACCAGGTACGGATGGGTTGGAGTCAAAGACCCATCCCAGCAACTAACGATGTTGATTTATTCTCAGATATGTTAGGTAATCAGTTAGCTCTCACTGGATAGAAGAGAAAGGCCACACATGAGGAAGCTGGTAGTTCGAAGAAACCAAAAATTATATTAGCTAAGAGTAGTACTTCCTTGAGGCAGTTAGAAAGTCATGTCAAAATTGTGTGTACTGAAAAATCTATAGTAGACCAGACTTCAGTTGGCCAGGCAGACCAGCCTCTAGTAAAGCTTACGGTTGGGACCAACCAACAAGGAGGCCAGTGTTTAGCAAACACCAGTGCAGACAAAGACCAGCCAGACAGGACCAATGCTTAGCGGTTGGTAGCTCATACTGATAAGGAAAAAGGCCCAGCACTTGCTAGTCCAATTAGTAAAATTCATATCCCTTTCAGGAAATGGATTTAGCCTTAACTAAGAAGGACATATTACAGCAGCGCAAACACATCCACTCACAAGACAATTAGTCTTTCACAAACCTAACTTTGCCACATTATTATATATGGCTCCTGTTACGGTTTATGAGCTAGTTGCCTCTGACCCAGCGACGGTCAATGATGGCTGCTGAGTGCTTATCCAATCATCCTAGAATACAATTTTTCATGCTTTAGGACAAATGTTGGATGCCTTAGCATCTAATGATGAAGTGACCAAGTTAAAAGCTGAATTGAAGAACAGTGAGTAGCAAGTTGAAAAATTGAAACAGGATATAGGGGCACAATCATTGTAGCATAGTATTCTTGAAAATCATTCAACCGTGACAATTTAGACATTAGAAGGAAAGCTATCCAAGCTTGAGTTTAAGACGAGGCAGTTAAATGAAGAAAAGGCAAAGGCTGAGAGAGCTGCTTGACAGATTTGAAACTATGCTAAGGATGAAAAGAGTTGACTTCAACTCATTGCTGACCAACCATACTGCATTGACAGCCTTTTCATAGAAAGATACATATACAATAATTTGGCTGATATACTGAATCCAAAAGGCAATGCTATCTTCAACATGGATAATCTGAGGGTGCTCATGGAAACAATGCAAAGTGATTTGCAGGATAAACTTTTTGAATATAGCAGTGCTTTGGCAAATCAAGCTAGTTTGGAGCATATTGATAAGCAAAATGAACTCGATGAGGATTTTGAGAAAGCAGAGGGGGAGGATGAACCAACAGATAGGCATGATGATAGTAATGATCCTCCTCCATCTCTGACTTCAAGATTTGGTGCTGGTGGATCAATTGACACAGGGGGCAGTCAACCCAACACTGACTAGCCAGACCAGTATAGGGATCAGGAGTCGGGAGATCAGCAAGCTAGAGATCAACAACCAGGCAACACTGAAGATTCACGAGTACACCAGTCACAACAGAGTTTAGATGTGAAAGGAAAAGGTAAAGCTGTGACTGAGATCTTGAAAGGTGATGAGCAACACTCATTACAGGTCATCATGATATACAAGAGGCTAAGACATCACGAAGCTCCTATAACTTGGATGTATATGGAGGTTGATGTTCTACTTTCTGATCTGGTGCGGCTTCAGTGACTATATGTCAGTGCCAGAGAAATGATCCAACATTGGAAATCAGCCGCTTTTCATGATCAAGAGTTGTGCCAATTACCTGAGAGTCCTAGCAGAATTTAGCTGCTAGAGAGAGTTCATGAATGGGCACTAACCTCTGATGATAAATTGGTCAATCCACACTGATAGTGGCAATCTACTACAAACTCTCGATCTCTAGACATTGAATTAGAGCTCCTTCTTGGGAACAAGCCGACATATAAATGTATGAAAGAGGTCAGGATTCAACTAAAAGATTTCCTACTCTAAATGCAAATTGCCAGAGGAGTCCTAGACCAGAGGGTGCAAGCTATTATTGAAGATCAGACTTCCAGTAGTATGGGACCGCAAAATCAAATGATAGTAGGGGAGCATGAAACTGATCTCTGAAGACTGTTTTAACAGGTTCAAGTCACAAGGAAGATGATGCAGCAAGAGAACGAGGCTGTTCTCAAATTTCTAGAGCTTGTACTGGGTTCCCCAGTTCTCTTGTATCCATTGCCGACGAAGGATACGGAGGTGCCTAGGTTTTTCCCAGCTGTATATCCTCAATATCTAGAACGAGTAGATTAGCTCACATACTATAAAATCACTGATGATATTTAGGATTGGCATGAGCGAGCCACTGTAGAGTGGAAAACCTACAAAACACTGATCAATGATGCTCTCCAATTAAATGATGTTTTGGAACTACAAGGCAAAATGCAGAGGATTAAGCTCTGTATGGGACAATGGAAAATCCAGCTCAAAGGTCTCACCAAGATCACAAGTTAGCTGCTTCAACTTACTGTGGAGTGAGTCTAAGATTCCTGAAAAGGATATTACGGCTAAACCAAGTCTGGGGCCATAGTATAGAGAAATGGCTAGATGCCATCTGACAAAGAGTAGACGCACGTTGTATGATCCCGAAACCAAGACATATGATGCTCTCATGCCTTACGAATTGGAAATGTCCACAACAAGGAGGGAGCATGTTGAGTAGGAGGCCATTTATCGACTTATCCAGAAGGACAATGCTCGCGCTGGAACTTCTAAAGCACCAGTACAAAAGAAGGCCAAGAGGAAGCGGGTTCAGTGGAAGGATACTGGGTAGTTCCATCTCAGAATTAGACGGAGGATATTTCCAGTAAGGCACTGGAATTTTGTTGGCTAGACACCCTTGGAATTACAACTATAGGGGTGTGAAGCACTCAACAAGCATGAAGTATGGCATAAATCTAGAAATACCAAAAAGGCTAGCGACTCCAGTGGAGTACTATCATGAGGAACATCGGCCAGCCCATGAGGAACATCAACCAACTCAGCAACAAACAGATAAATGGGTTTAGGGTTTAGGGTTTGGACCTCAAACAGAAATCCACATGGGTTCCTCAACGCCATTTCAGAATGAGGTGGTTGGTTTTTTAGAAATTTTGGAGTTATACCCAAAATTCAAGAAAGGAGGGAAGGATGTAGAAGGCGAAGACAATCCCAACAGGTGGGAACTATCTCCCGGAATCCAAACAGGGAATCAGTTACACAATAGCATATCTTTATAATCCCCCTTTTGGTTTGGCTCAAGAGTGGGTAGTACATTTCTTCTTCCATAGGATGACCTCTTATTTCATTAGTGATATTGGGATCATGTCATGGAAAAAATTCTTATCACTTCATGTGGCTTGATCATGAGTAGGGATGCAAAACTTCTTATCACTTCATCTAGCTTGATCATGAGTAGGGATGCCGATTCCAATAACTTTAGCTCATCTCTCTATGAGAAGGATCTAGTACTTCGAAGATCCACTTCTTGATTTCCTCTTGGTCATCCAATGCCTCTTCGCGGCTTCAAAGTCATGGAAATCTCCCTCAATAGATGTGCTTCACAGCTCTATTGGGGGTAGGTCGACCCATGTGAATTTTATCTCCATTGCTTGTGCTGGTTGAGCAAGCAAAATTGCTTTGGCTTTTATGACTGCCATTTATTTCTTTAGCTCCAAAGCATATTCCTCTTTTTGCATAGCTAACTTTGGTCATGCCTTTGCTAGTTGCTCTTTAACTTGCATAATTTCCTGATATTTTTAGGCTTGGACAACCCTATGTCCTACTGTTAAGATTTGTCGATCATATTTCTCTTGTGCAAGTTCTTTTCTTGTGATCTTCAACTCTTCTAGAACTTTAGTTGAAGGTCATGATGTTGAATCTTGGAAAGGTGTGTCTTGGATGGCTAAGAGCTATGTTAGTGTGTTCTTGACCACACTGTATGATTCCCCAAGGTTTGTGTTCTATTGTTGTTCTTTTTCTAGATCCTCTTCCAGCTTTTTCTAATCCACTTCGAGTTGACTATTTGCCTCATTCAAAGATTGAGCTTCTTCATAGTATTAGACGGTGTCTTAATTTTCTTTATTTAGCTCTTCCTTGAGCTCTATTTGGATTTCTTAATGGGCTATAACCTCACTTTTTCTATTTCTTGAAGTTTTGCTTCAAGGTGTAGACTAATACATAGTCGCCCTTCTAAAATTCCTTGCTTATCACATGTTGGTAATGAAATTCTTTTATTTTCCTTTTTTATGTGTAGATGGATAAAACCAATTTGAGTCTCAACTAATCTAGCTGGGTTAGATATTCTAGTCTACTAGACAATTTGTGTCCAATCCATCCCAATTCTTCTACAACACATAGTGTAGGAATCAAGAATTCCATGGGTGGTATGGCATTTTATGCCAAACACCAAATTGAAAGATATTGTGTTTTGTAGTGTTTTGTATGCTATCTGATATGCCCACAAAGATGAGTGTAGTTTTTGTTCCCAATCTTCTCTTGATTCACTGTCAATTTTTGTGAGCGTCGTGTATGGAATTTTATTTGTACTCTCGGCTTGCCCATTTTCTTGAGGGTGGTATGGAACTTACTTTGAATGAATCACCATAAATACTTGGAATAGAAAGTCAACCATATCGTTGAGGAAATGAGTTCCTTGATCAATCACTATCTCAATCAAAAGCCCACATATAGTGAAAATGTTCTCATACACAACTTGTGTTGTCATTGTTTCCTTGGCTTCTACCCATTTGGACAAATAATCTATGGCCACTATGATGTATTGAGCATGCATTTGATCTGATAGTGGCAAGATAAGTCAAACAAATTCTATCTCCCATTTGGAAAATTCCCATGTTCCCATCATTGGTCTTAGTAGAATATCATCTTATCACATTGTTACTTTTTCTCGTTGGAAATCATCACATCATTCGACATAATGTTTTCCATCCATGTACATAGTAGGCAACCATAGTCATACAAAGAGTATTTCTTTTGGATTTTTTCGACCAAAAAGTGACCTCCTACAGGTCTGATACGTGCTTGCTCAAAAATTAGTAACTACTTTTTTTTGCTGCACAAATTCTTAAGTTCTCATCTATCCCTCTCCAATAAAGGTTACGTTCAATGATGACATACTTTTTTTCTTGTCTCTAGATAGAGCGTAGTCTTGAGCTGCTCATGTTTGTCAGCAAGACTCCTTGTTCTATGTAGCCCACATTCTATTTTTTTAATTTGGGTGCTTCTATTATCTTGAATAGTGTGGCATATTGGTTTGTCTTTTGAATGGCACAAGTTTCACATGAACTAACATAGTCATGGAATTTTTTTTACATATTAGTCCAATAGACTCCAAGTCTCATCAGTCTATGGTATGTCTGCTTTTTATGTTGTAAAAACCATCGCTTGTATGTGAGATTGTCTCAAGTACAATTCTTTTTCGGACGGTTCTGTACATAGCCTAATTATTCCATGATTTTTTTGCTTATATAGCCATCCAGCTATAAGCACACATGAACATGATTTCTCAATGATTGATGGTTGGATTTATATTTGTAGAGCAATGGTATCACATGTTCACTCCTCCTTGATAGCATTTGTATGTCGAAAAGGTACAATTTGTGTTTGGAAAATCATCATCTACACTGATAGATGCTTCCCCATGTATCAATTGTAATAGATGGTTTTTCCTTGATGATTAGTCTCTTTCTTAACCACTAGGATGAAATCAAACTCCAAAAACATAATGAACCATTGAACTATACGGCCAATATTTCATGGTTTATTCACTAATTACAATAGTTCCGTGTGATCCACAAAAATTACAAATTTGTTTGTAAGAAGGTAATGCCTAAACTTTTTGATTGCATAGATCGTTCCCAAACAGACTCTTTCTGTGGTCGTATAATTTGCTCCACACTATTGAATTGTTTACTGGAGTAGCCTATTGAAAAATCCATATTGCTCTCTCCAAGTTGTGCTTAGATGCATTCCATAGTTTAATTCAAAGCATCTACATGAACATGGAAGATCTTGTTCCAATTAGGAGCTTTCAAAATTGGAGAAAAAATCAGTCTCTACTTCAATTGTTGAAATGCTTTCTCACACTCCTCACTTTACTCAAATTTTGTGATGAGAGCATAGTGCATTCCATAGTCTAATCCGAAGCATCTACATGGACATGGTAGATCTTGTTCCAATCAGGAGATTTCAAAATTGGAGCAAAAATCAGTATCAAATTCAATTGTTGAAATGCTTTCTCACACTCCTCATTTTACTCAAATTTTGTGATGAGAGCATAGAGAGGTTTAGCAACAATTGTATACATGTAAAAAAACCTTTGATAAGTGGCCCAAAAAGGCTTGAACCTCTCTAACTTTGGTGGGTCTTGGAAGAGCAACAACTACTTGTATCTTCTCAAGATCTATAGAAATGCCATTTTTGGACACAATATGACCCAAAATCTTACCTTGTCTTACCATGAAGACATATATTTCAAGGTTTAGACAAATACATTAAGTTTTACACTTCTCAAAGATCTTCTTCAATTTTTCAACATGCTATCTCTTCATTGAGAATGCACACAAAGGTCATTCATATAAATCTCTAAAAATTATCTTAGATACTTTGAACGTGTGACTCATTGGTCTCTAGAATGTCGCAAGTGCATGGGTTTAGCCAAAAGGCATCACCCAATAAGCAAATATGTCCCTATCTTTAGCAAAGGCCATTATGTGTTGATCCTGTGGCTTTATAGGAAAATGATTGTAGCCAAAAAATCCATGAAGAAAGATGTAAGATTCCTTGCTCATGAATCTCTGTATCATATGATCTATGGTGCAAAAGGGATAGTTATGTCTAATCGTGGCAGTATTCACCTATTAAGATTTATGAACACTCACAATTTACCATTATTTTGGGTTACTACCACAATTGGTTACACCCACTCCGTGCACTCCATCTCAAATATAAACTTCTATTCCTTAAGATTTTCTATCTTCTCTTTGTTTTTTCTTTACAGATGTCTCATTATAGGTATAGGGATGTTGTTTGAGTGCCTTAGAATCACTCTTAAGGGGTATCATATGTTGATGTATACTCGGGTCCACTTTCTTAAGATCTTTGCACGACCAAGCAAACACCTCTATATTGTTTAGAGTAGTTGTCAAACACTGCTCTTCCTCTTTTTCTTGGTTCTTTCAGTTCCCTTATTGGTTGCGCAATCACAATACACTGTCATGACGCTTTGGGGGCACATGGTGAAAGAAGAGAATTTGCATGCATTTTCAAGGTTTTGCCAAACTTATGATTTAAGTCAAAAGCTGTTTTGACATCAAGATGAGGTAATATATGCAAAATGTGGGTTTTGAGGCCTGTAAATGAAGCTGGTGCTTGTGATCCAAGTTGCAATAATGCTGCCAAAATGTGGTTTTATAGGCCAACATCATAGTGATTAATGTGCTCTACATGCTTGTCTTTACTAGAGCTATGGTGTGACAGTTATGGAAGTTTGAAACTGGGACAATAGATCCGAGCCAAATTGGGCAATTAGAGATGAAGGGTCAAAAAATGGTATGAGTGCATGGGTCTAAAGTGCTGCCATATGGAGAGAGTTGGTGTTTTGGGACTGCTAATCAGAGCTCAAATGGCCAAGATATGAGAAATCTAAGTTTCATCAGGGGTCGGTTTTATACCAAGTTGGTAGCCTTGGTCAGTGTGCAATCTGGTGGGTTTCGGGCATCAACAAGGTTTTGAAATATGGTGATCTGGTAGTGCCTGGCTAGCAAATAATGAATCTTTGGTGCTCTTTAACCAAATGCAAAGGGGTGAAAGCAAGTTAACTTGTCGTGCTTTTTGTGCTAGATAGCACTTTCAAGTTAGCACATCTTAAAAAAAGTTGGGCATCCGGTAAATTTTTACAAATAATATCAAATTTTTTCGGAGGTCGTACATTTGGATTCCTTGTTTCAAAAGATTTCTACTGATATATCATATTTCATAGATCTTGGAGATGTAGCTCATGTTATTGTACTAGTTAGCATATGTCAAGATTGTGCTAGTTAGCATTGTTTGGGACATGAAAAAGTGTGTGTTAACATGCTTTCACCCAAAAGAAGGTCTTTCACCAAATGTAATCACTTACACTTGCATCTTGATACATTTGGCACTATCCAAGAAACTGATATTGGCAATTAAATTTGCAAGGATATTGCCAGTCAAGGGCTGTTGAAAACGGATTTGGTGATATGCAATGCTTAGTTGATATATATGCCAAATGTGGTGCCATTACAAAAGCACGTGAAGTTCTTAATGAGCTTTTAGTTGAAGACCAACTCTTAGAGAGATTTGAATGCAAGGAATGCCCAACATGCTAGTGGAAGGTAGTGTTGGCGATGGGTTGGTCATTGTGCATTCCAAATAGGGTGTCCATTGAGGGAGTGGGAGCCTAAGACGTGTTGGTCCCCGAAAAGCACAAGGAGAAGGGCCGCCCAATGGAGGCCGCCGGAATGAATAATGAGTGTGAAAACAAAGGAGGAAAGGGGAGTCCTAGCATGAAACAGGAATTGACGTAGAGAGGGAGGGAAAGAGTAGATTTCAGCTGCTGCTATGGGCCTTGGGTGGTGCAGAGCATGAAGCGAACTAGGCTTAGTGGCCCATGGTAAACTTTTTTGGCTCTCACTCCGTCGTGATTGGTGCCACTTCCAACCCGAGATTTCCACATTATCATACCCTTCTCATGCCACATTAGTCACGGTGGTGTGAGTGCTGTGGAGGGGGATGAAAAAGGAAGTTTTTGGGGCTTCGAGGGGTGTATGGTAAAAACTAGGGGGCTTCAAGAAGGAGAGGAGGAAGCGTGAAAGGGAAGGAGAAAAAGGGGTGCTTCGTTTTTATGCTCTCGAAACCTCAAAGAAAGGGAAAAGAGGATCAAGATTGTCAAGTAAGAGGGTTTTTCTTTTTGGCAAGAACAAAGGGGTGGAAGGCATGAAAGGAGGAGGGGGAGGTGATCAAAGACGGGGCCTTAACTTCTTGTGCTGGAAAAATATCAAAGATATCTCTCTCAAGCTTGGAGCCCACCAATAAGGCACGCAAAAAACAACGGAAGGATCTTTCTTGGCGGTTCTTTGAGACTTCGAGGCGGTCATTACCGTGGAGATTAGGAAATATAGGGTGGGATTCAAGGTGTCTCGATCTCCCTTGACAAATCAGGGCAATCAAGGAGGGTTATTGGGAGGTGTGCGAGAGCAAAGTTGAACTTAAGAAGCAAAAGCCAATGGAAGTTATTTAGAAGGCAAAGCATTGCCATGATAAAAAAGGGATGTGTTCTGCAAGATAGAGAGCATGCCAAAATTCGATCCGATAGAGGTCAGAAGGGAAAGTTGTGGGAATTGAAGAGCAAGGAAATTGTATAGGGTGGGATTTGCTTGAAAAGGACAGACTGCTTCCATCGAGTTGGGCATTTTTTATTTGGGTTTACAAATCAATAGGCATACCAACAATGGCCTATGCAGCCAAATTGTAACAATGTTTTTAGATATAAACTATTGGACGCATCTATTGATAGTCATCACCAATTTAGTATTGGTATCTTTTTTCAGGTTATTTTTCAATGTTATTTGTGTTTCGAGTCATGATTTTCTCTTATGCTTCCTCTATAAGCATATCTATATCTTCTTACTCTAACACTAAATCGTCCCTATTAACCGCACTGGTTTCCCTTGGTTTGAGGCTACATTGACTGTGTGTCTATAGCTAGAAGCCCGACGCTTTCTCCATCGGCCCCGAAGACGTGACCAGGGTAGACGAAACCTACCATGTCGGCAAACCAAGATAAAGAGGTGCATGAGATTTTGGGGTTCATGGCCGCTGTTTTGCGACAACAATATGCAAGGTAAGTGCAAGATATGAATCAAAATTTGATAACCGAGAACCAAGAATTGCAACAGTGTGTAGAAAGTAAATTGTGTGGATTTCAAGAGAAGAATAACACAGAAAGTTTTCAAGTATTAGAGTCAGCAAAGGGAGATAGGGAATTTGAAGAGCTAGAAGAGTGGAAGCAAGAAATTTTGCAGCAGATGGGTGTGTGAAGATCATGTGTACCCAATTCTAGCAGTTAGGTGGAAAGTGTGACACTCAAGGTGTCCAACACATTTGTCTAAACCTCGTATTCTAGCATGGCCAACTGGGACTAGGATGCTTTAATAAAGCCTTAAAGAAGGAAAAAATGCGATTTTTAAAGTCTACGATAGATTTTTGACCCTAAGATCTACACCAAGGATAATCTAAAGGTTGCACATAAGTAAAATGGATAAAAGATAAGCTTATGAATCCAAACTGCACACAATATTTTTTATATGGGCTCCTTGTACCATAAACTATAATATATATCAAATCCATGAGAACATATATATATTATTTTACTTATTATAATTTTTTGAAGAGTTGTATTTCATTTATTAACTTATGTAAATTTTTCAAGGAAGATCTATCAAAATTCAATCGTTGAAGCATGGTTATTTTCATCTCACCACATTTTGCATAACTATATCTATCAAAGGACCGTATGATCTTGAGAAATTAGCCTTGCATCCGATAGATATCTTGTGTAGAAATAGTGATGTAAGAATTGATGAAGTTTTTTACAAAGATAATTACTAATAATTTCAAGAAATGAGAAAAAAGATCCAATAATTTCAAATATTCTCTTTAAGCATATGCAAGATCCATGTGCAAGTTTATTTCAAAATTAAGTAAGACTTGATAGTGACTTATATAAGAACCTATGTTAATCTCACAATGTTGTGACAGACGTGACATGTCAAACCAAGAGATTCTTTACACATGGAAAGTACTATTTTCTTTAGTTTGTCTAGAAATTGGGCCTTTCTGGTATGTTAGTACTTATACCTTTTATGTGGCAACCAATTCTTGGCTCTTAGAAATGAGTATAGCTAAGGTGTCATGCAATAACATTTGCATAAAAATCTTGTTTGTTTGTAGTCTATTAAAGATGCATAAACTACCAAAATTATGTACACCTGATCTTGCATACACCTAGTTGGATCTTGGAAATGCCAAGTGCTCACTTTTTTATCAATTGAACATTTTTTATGGCTATGATCCAACAGGCTACTTGGCGTGCTATGAAGAGGAGATGGAGTTGCATGGGATGTCGAAAGAGAAATGGATTCTAAAGTTTTATAGTTTTGTGATCCCAAATTTTATTGAGAAATTTCTGGAGCTTCAACAACAACATATCCATAGTTGGACCAAGTTTAACACTCTAGTTATGTGAGAATGTTGGGATCCAAGTATGTATGAAGATGACAAATATTGTGTTAATATGCCTACCTAGACAGAGATTTCCAAGGGCTAAGCTAGAAACTGCTATTAATGAATGATTTCTTAAGGATGATAGTCTATTATAGGATAAAGATGATAAAGAGGTTGTCCAAGCTATCTACGCAAAGCTTGGAATTGCAGACTCCATGGTAATGGCTGAAATTGAAGACCTGCAGAGTTGAGGGAAGCATGAGGATTCAGAGGGTCAGTACACACATGAGGGTTCACATGGTGTACCAGATTTTCAGGGTTTGGATACACCAAAATCTAAGGGTTTGGATGAGCAAAACTATGTGTTTGAGGATATACAAAGTGATGATTTAGAGGGTGTCTAGACTCCCTCTTTATCAATATTATGCAGTGAAAAGGTCACCTTGTGGCAAAGTGATCATGAACTTGATAATGCTTATTCAGAGGGGGTGTATAGTAAAGTGCAATCCCTTGATGTTGCATATAATTGGATTTGTTGTGATGATAATATAGATAGGGAAGTAGATGCAATCTTCAATATGCATGTTGAACTTTGTGTTGCAGAAGCTCAAAGATATTTGGACGAAGGGGAGAAACTTGATGACCAGTCTATAGTAGATGTGGCTAGTATGCATGCCATATGTGGAATGCCTAATTTGCAGCCTAAGATATACAGGGTGAAAGATTGTTTTGAAATGGTGGACCTAGAGCTTATGTTCTTATTGGATGAAGCTTTGTAAGACTTCTCAATTATGGATGCAAAGGGTCCCGAGAAATCTGGTTTCATGCATAAGCACGTTTATCCACATGTGGTTGATGATGACCTTATGCATGCTCTATTTGGTTTTGGACATATACAAAATAGGGAAATGTTTTTTTATGTATCTTGGGAGCCTAATGAAGAGGATTTTTCCAAAGACTTGATATATCCAGATATGCATGAGCCAGATTCCAATACTAGAGGAGGTGAATTTGCGTTACCAATGTTCCTACCTATAATGATGATCAACAATTAGATAACCATGTTGCACAACGAATATGGAAATATCAAATGTTATTGGATGCTATATGGGATTTTTTGTTACCAGATGATGTAGGGGATTTTCTACTAGATTTTGATCCAAGAGGTGACGGTTATATGCATGGTCCAGGGCAATTGATTGATATGTCATTTGATACAAGTGGAGATGATATGTGTGTGGTCTAGGGTGGTTGACCTATATGCCATATGATCCAAGTGGGGGTCATGATGGTTTATGGGTTAACTCATGCTTGAATGCTCTATTGTTGGAAAATTCTTGTGTTTTCCCTATGATCGTGGATGAGGGTATATTCTAATAAGGCCACAAGCTAGAAATGTTTTCAAAACATGCTCATAGTGTGGAAATGCTTATATGTTTACAGGTTTTTGCTCGGGGGGTTCACTATGTGTAAAACTACCATATCACGTGCGTTCAAGACATGTTTGTAAAACCCCGTATCTGTCAATTTTGTTAAGAATATAATGTACCCTTTTACTTTAAAATCTGTAAGTTTTTTTCAAATTTGAAAAAATAATGCCCTTATGTATATATATTTCTTTAAGTTTTAAGAACTTTAAATACCCTTCTGTTGAACTCACGTGATAGGTTACCTTTTTATTAGGTGACCTCCCCGGGGGTTTTTGCTTGGTGTTTGGAATAATGATTGGCACATACTAGAGGATGTGCAGGTTTAGAGGGGCTAGATTTCGTGCTGCTTTGCGGGCAAATGGTGAAAGAAGAGAATTTGCATGCATTTTCAAGGTTTTTCCAGACTTATGATTTCAATCAAAAGCTATTACGACATCAGAATGATGGAATATATACAAAATATGGGTTTTGGGCCTAGCAATGAAGTTGGTGCTTGCAAGTCAAGTTGCAATGATTCTCCCCAATTGTGGTTTTATAGGCCAACATTATAGTGCTTGACATGCTCTCCATGCTTGTCTTTATATATGGCTCGTCAATTAGAGATATGGTGTGAAAGTTATGGTAGTTTGAAGCTCAAAACAATTTGTTCAGTGCCAAATTGGGAAGTTGATGAAGGATCATGAATGATATGAGTGCATGCGTCTAAAGTGCTCATCATATTGAGAGAGTTGGTGTTTTGGGATTTCTAATTAGAGCTCAAACAGCCAAGATATGAGCAGTTTAAGTTTCATCGGGGGCTGATTCTATGCCATGTTGGTAGCCTTGATTAGTGTGAGATCTGGTGGGTTTTGGGCTTCAGCAAGGTTCTGAAATATGGTGATTTGGAAGTGCCTAGCTAGCAATAATGAAGGTCTAGTTATCTTTAACCAAATGCAAAAGGAAAGGTTTTTCACCAAATGTAATCACTTATATGTGCATCTTGAATGCATGTGGCACTATCCAAGAAATTGATACGGGCACCTAAATTTGCAACGATATTGCAAGTCAAGGGCTCCCAAAAATGGATGTGGTGATATGCAATGCGTGGTTGACATATACACCAAATCTGGTTCCATTATGAAGACACGTGTTCTTAATGAGATTTTAGTTGAGAAGACCTACTCTTAGAGAGCTTTGATTGCGAGGAATTCCCAGCATGCTAGTGGAAGGTATGTTGGTGATGCATCGGTCATTGTGCATGCCAAATATGGTGTGCATTGAGGGAGTGGCCGCCTAAGAGGGGCCGACTATCCAAAACCACAAGGAGGAGGGCCACCCAAATGAATAATAAGTGTGAAAATAAAGGAGGAAAGGGAAGGCATGGCCTGAAACAGGAAACAACATAGAGAGGGAGGGAAAGAGTGGCTTGCAGCTGCTGCTATGGGCCTTGGGCCGTGTCGAGTATAAAGTGAACTAGGCTCAACGGCCCATGGTAAAAATTTTTGACTTTGACTCTGTGGCGATTGACACTGATACAAACTTGAGATTGCCACATCATCATACCCCTTGTCATGCCACGTCAGTCACGGTGTCATGAGTGTCGTGGAGGGGGATTAAAAAGGGAGTTTTTAGGGCTTGGAGCGGTGTATGCTAAAAACTAGGGGAATTCAAGAAGCAACAACAAAGGAAGCATGAAAGGGAAGGAGAAAAAGGGGTGCTTCATTTTTATGCTCTCAAAACCTCAAAGAAAGGGAAAATGAAGAGCGGGATGGGCAAGCAAAAGGGGGGGGGGGGGGGGGGGGGGGGGGGGGGAGGGTTGGCAAGCACGAATGGGTGGAAGGAATGAAAGGAGGAGGGAGGTGATCAAAGAAGGGAAGCTTAGCTTCATGTGCTTCCAGAATCTCGACGAGCTCTCTCTTTCAAGCTTGGAGCCCACCGGTAAGGCACACAAAAACAAGGGAAGGATCTTTCATGGCAAGGCTTTGAGACCTTGTGGCAGTCATTAGCCTGTAGATAAGTCAATACAGGGTGGGATTCAAGGTGTCTTGATATCACTCAACAAATTAGGGCAAGCAAGGAGGGTTATTGGGAGGTGGGCAAGAGTGAAGTTGAACTTAACAAGCACAAGCCAACGAAAGTTCTTTGAAAGGTAAAGCATAGCGATCATAAAAAAGGGATATGTCATGCAAAATACAGAAGCAAGACAAAATTCGATTGGGTAGAGGGTGAAAGGGAAATTTGTGGGAACTGAAGAGAAAGGAAATTGTATCAATGTATAAAGCTTTCATCATATATAATAATATATTTTTCAATCAACTTAATGACGATAACACCAACACAACAAAGGAATTAAGGTAAACTTATGCACCATCGCATGCACTCAAGTATGTTATAGGGTCACCTTTGATGAAGATCATAGAAGTCTCTCTCTCTCTCTCTCTCTCTCTCTCTCTCTCTCTCTCTCTCTCTCCAGACATACAGCTTGAGTTAAAGAAGACTTATTGTCTAGATCTTTGAGGTCACTTGTAACAACTCTTAATTTCAACACTCCTCAGATAATACATAGGTTCTATTAGTGATTTTCCAATGAAGCTCGCTCTCTCTCTCTCTCTCTCTCTCTCTCTCTCTCTCTCTCTCTCTCTCTCTCTCTCTCTCTCTCTCTCTCTCTCTATCTATCTATATCTATCTCTCTCCCACCAAGTCCAACACTTGAGTTCAAGATTTATCAAGTGCCACTTTGAAATCTTTTGGGATTGTTCCAACTTTGTTGGAATATATTTTCTTCTCCCCCTCCCCCTCCCTCTCGTCTCTCTCTCTCTCTCTCTCTCTCTCTCTCTCTCTCTCACACACACACACACACACACACTTACACACACACACATTGCTAGGGATAGTGGTTTAATTTCTCTATATTGACATCGGTGCTACTGGTATTGAAGGTAGGTCTGGTATTGGTGCTACTTATGGAGTGGTATTGATATTGATACTATATTTTACTAGATTGATACTGGTACTATACTATACTAGACTGATATTGATGCTACATATGTACTAGTGCTGATGCTACGTATGTAATGATACTATACTGTGATGATGCTATGTGTGTATTGGTACTATACTTTACTGATGCTCGTATGATATTGTACTAAATTGGTACTGCTACTACTTATGTGATATAGTGATACTGTAACTTGTACTATAATTGGTATTGATTCTACTTATGTGATATACTGGTACTGTAACTAGTACTATTTGTGTACAAAATTATACCAGACTGACATTGGTGCTACTTGTGATACTGGTACTAATACTACTTGTGCGTTGATCCTATATCCTATATTGGTATTGGTACTAGTATGGTTTTTGTACTTTAATATACTAGCCTTGTGATACTTATGTACTAGTACTAGTGCTACTTGTGTACTAATATTATATTGGTACTGATACTGGGATATTGGGCTGGTGATTCTGGAAATGTTGTAAATATGAGTGGTCCTTTTTCCCGATTAGGATAACATAAAGATAAAAATGTTAAATTCCTTGGATGTTATTTACTGGGGCTAATTGACCTAGGGGACTAGTCCTTGGTGAAATATAAAAGGTAATTCAATAGTAAATGAAAATTAATTAACGCCTTAAATGCCACCACACACACACACACACACACACACACACACACACACATGATCATTTGGTGGGTTTCCTAGCTCTGTAAACCCTATCATTTTTTTCTTAACTTCACGGTTGCTCCCTCTTGACAGGTCCGCACTACAGTACTTTCTAAGTGCTATCTCATTCTCTCTCCTTAGATCTCTTCTCTCACTTGTTGTTATCGTTATATTCTTCATGCATATGCCATAATATACATCAATGGCAACTTCCAATGTATCATTTACAACACTATTTCACCTTACAAGTTTAGGAAAGGATTTTAGTTTATGATTAACTTATCTTTGCAATATATATGTGCATCCTTTTATTTGCGGCTGAAAAAGTCCTTTTGAGTTTAGTGATAACTGGTAATACATATCTACGGGATTTTCCATAGATATTTTTTTTGAAGAAATTTAAAAGGTGGTATCTTCTTGAAAACACGGGAAAAATATTGCCTTTGGTTGTAGTTTTTGCTAAAATATAATGACAAAAGCTCTTGGAAATGGCCCTATATGATAGGGTTGACTGAGGGGTTAATATACGGCTTGGTATACTTGGTTATGGCTGGCGTGGCTGGTATGATACTGATGTTGAGCCTCTGAGTTTGTTATTGACCTTACCATTATCTTTCCGTTTCAATCTATAATGTTATAGTGTTATGGATATAGAGCTTTAACATTTTCTCACTTAGCCATGAATGGGTAGTTGTGTAGGGTTATGATTGATTGTGGGCAGAATAGTTAGTCTAATGATGTGTACTTATTGGTTGGTACCAAGCTTACCATGCTTGCTCAAATATGGTCTATGCCGACTTAGTGTTATGTATATTGATCCTTTGTAAAAGTGCTAACTTGGCTGAATATGGTTATGAAGTTGTGAACAGGGCTTTAACTGATTGTGGCCAATTATTTAAGATAATGGTTATAAAAGGGTGTGGATTATGGTAAATACGATTGTAAATGGGCTACTCATGAAGTTGTAATTGGTTATTTATTGGATCAAATTTATTGACCATGGCGTCTCACTTTCCTAGCTTTTTGAACAAATGTGGAGCTATGGAATATCCCAGCTATATGCTGTATGTTTTAGGGGAGTAGCACTCATAAGTACTACCTTACGTGTGGTTTTTGACTCTGTCTAAGGAAATATAGGACTTAATTACTAACAACTTTTTATGTTATTACAGGTGTCTCAAGTTTAGTTTGACTGCATGTATGAGCACTACCACTAACCCTGAATAAATAGTGGCAATTAATGCCAAACTTTGTAAAGTCATGAAACAGGTATATGTGGAGCACTTCAAGGCTAAATTGCCTCATAAAACTCGTTACCGGACTTATCTCATGAGAGCTTGCAAAGCTAAAGGGGCTCCAAATTGTTTTGTCCCTTGTAAAGGAAAACATCACTGGATATATGAGTAGATTCACATTTCTTATTATTTCTCTTTGAAAAAATTTTAGTTGGGTGACATCTATAACATGTGAGAAACACACGCATCACCTGCATATAATGCCAATACTAGCTGAAAGCTGTGTTGTTTCCATGGGTGCATGTGAGGGTTACCTTCTCAGCTATGGTTTTCAAAGTTCTTTGGCTTGAAGATGGTAGACTATTATATCTTCAAGCTCTTGATTTTAGCACTTGTGTATCATGTCTATTCTGTACTATGGATTGGATTTATACCACCTTTTCATTCACATAGTTTCTAGTGTCTTTTGTAATCTAAATAGATTCTTTGGTGTATATGTTATATCATTATTGAAACACACACACGCCAAACACCAAGAATATTAGTGATACTATTCAAAGACCTAGTTACTATATTTTAATTCCTTAGTGTCTGTCCTAGATACTTTATCTTGGACTGATCTTTGGGGATGGGGCTCTCTTCACAAGGCCCTTATAGGTTCGCCTCGTCGGTTGAAGGCTAAAGAAGCTACCAATTTTTACCTTTGTTGTTATACTTCACTAAATAACATTTTATGAACTATGCAAAACTTAGTACTATCTCAAAGGTTAGAGCTTCCTGTGGAGCCTCTTTCTATACTACATCGGATATACTGTAATGAGTTTCTTAGAAAAGGAAACCCCTTGTCACGTGACTCTCATTTATGGAATGGGTTTACAATGGAATTTGGCATTCTTGGAATACATGTATGTACCACGTATCTCACTATTATTGCGAATAGCTCTGAGAGATGCCTCCTTTCCAAAGGACTCAATCACACACCTCCTGAATCACTTAATCCTCATATTGCTTTAAAAGAACTTACTAAATGTCTGACTGACTTGGTCAATAAAATCCAATTGGATTTATCAATTCAACAAGAATTGAACAAACATTGATGGCTGTCTTTGACAGACTGGTACACAACTCTTTCTCTAATGTATTTTTTAGCCCTGGAAGAATCAGGGGTCCTTATTAGGAAGGTGCAAGCTAAAGGCTTCAATAGAAGAGTTTTGATTTCCATCATAACGGGTGCTCTGAGTAAAAAAATGGCATGGAGTCAAGTTTGATGCTGCATTACTTATTCTTTTCCTAAAGAAGTAGGCCCATAACTAATGGGCCTACTAAACTCATTAGTTATGGTGCGTGGGTAAGGGTGGGTGTGCACGAACACACACACACACACACACACACACACACATTGCTAGGGGTAGTGGGTTAATTTCTCTATACTTACACGGATGCTACTGGTACTAGAGCTAGGTCCGTTATTGGTGCTACTTATGGAATGGTACTGATACTAGTACTATATTGTACTAGACTAATACTGGTACTATGTTATGCTAGACTGATATTGGTGCTACATATGTATTGGTGTTGATGCTACGTGTGAATAAATATGATATTGTACTGATGTTGGTATGATATTGTATTGAACTGGCTATGTTGCTACTTATGTGATACACTCATAGTATAATTGGCACTGTTTGTGTACGATATTATACTGGATTGGTACTGATGCTATTTCTGAAACTGGTACAAATACTTCTTGTGGATTGGTACTGATGCTACTCGTGAAACTAGTACGAATACTTCGGCGGGTTTCTTGGCTTTGTAAATCGTGTCATTTTCTGCTTAGCTTCACGGTGGCTCCCTCTTGACAGGTCCATGCTACAACACCTTCTAAGTGATATCTCATTCTCTCTCTTTCCCGGTTTTCTCTCTCCCCCCTCTCTCTTCCATTGTCTCTATACTAGGTGGTGCTGCTGTATTCCTTGTACCTTGATGATGGCCACTTGCTTCAAACACTATAAAAGGTGACCTCCCATGCTCACTTAGCATTGGTACTGTATGTGTTTGTGGTGTGTATGTGTGTACTTGGGAGTTGTTATCTATACATTGGGATTGTCAGGGTGTTACCCACAAGGGATGTTGTGTTAAATTTGTTGGCTCTATGATAAAAGGAAAGGATAACTAGGCTATTAGGGAGCTGGTTGCTCCGACACAATCTCAGGTGACCTATGGCATTGATATGGAATACTCTCCATACTATTTGGTTGTGATTCACTTGTTCTTATGGTTATATTCTTCATGCATATGCCAGAATATACATGAATGGTAACCTCCATTGTATCATTTACGACACTGGTTTCACCATACAAGTTTAGAAAATGATTTTAGTTTATGATTAACCTATCATTGGCATATATATGTGCATCCTTTTGTTTGCGGCGGCTGAAAAATTCCTTTTGAGGTTAGTGATAACTGGCAATACATATGTACGAGCTTTTTCATAGGCATTTTTTTTGAATAAATTTAAAAGGTGGTATCCTCTTACAAACACAATAAAAATGTTGCCTTGAGTTGTTGTTTTTGCTAAAATATAATGACAAGCTCTTGGGAATGGTCCTATATGATAGGGTTGACTGATGGGTTAACATATGGCCTGGTATACTCGGCTATGATTGGCGTGGCTGGTTTGATAGTGATGTTGTGCCTCTAAGTTTGTTATCAAGCTTACCATTACTGCTTGATTTCAATCTATATTGTTATAGTGTTATGGATATAAAGCTTTAAAATCTACTCAGTTAGCCATGAATGGGTGGTTTTGTACATGGTTATGACTGATTGTGGGCACAGTGGCTAGTCTACTGATGTGTGATTATTGGTTGCATTAGGGAATTTGGGAGGTCATTTGGAGGGCCCTCTAAGAAAATACAATTTTTTGCCTTCTCTCTCTAGAGAATTGGTGTGGTAAAAGAAAATGTGTCCTCATCAACCATTCAAAAAGTGTACTTCAAAGTGGACTCTTTTCATAGATTCATACAGTCGTAATGATTGATGAAATGTCCCTTTTCAATTATATTGAATGCACCTCATCATATAGGAAGGAATTTCTTTTCCATACAATGTATGTAGTAGGATGTAGTCTAGGGAGTAATGGTGCTATACTCTTCTGTTTCTTGATTTTCATGACTGCATATTCATGGCTTCTTATCCACCACCTCAAACCTTCTCACTAAACGTCTTAAATATCATCTACACGTTGATTTGAGTCCTAAATATGAGCCTTTATGCAAACGAAGTAAAACAAACACAAACAGAGAAAGCAAGACTCAGAGTAGAAGGAGCAAAACACATAGATTTATGCACAAATGGCTCCCTCTATCATTTGAATCCTACGATCAATGCTTCCCCTGCATTTGTAAATCCAACCCTTTGCAGGTGATGAAAAGAATGGTTTACTTGGCTACTGCAAAGCTCTAACTAGGAACTAAAAATTTCAGAAAAGCATGGTTCACCATCAAGAAAATGAGATTAGACTTTGCATTGTGAGGACCAAAAAACCCTTTTGTAGTGCACACAAGAAATACATATATTTTAAGAAAAAGTGTATAACTTACAAAGGAAAGATACAAGCTTAGGTGCTCGTGTGAGAAAGAAGAGACTACGGAACCTTGAAGCCTTGAAGGTTGGCTCTAGAGGTCTCAAGAAAAGAATACAAGCATTGAGGTCAGGATTGTGAACCTTTTAATTTATTTCAACTACACATTGGTTTTTCTTATGTCTGCTATATTTTCTATGTAGACATGCTTTTTATCCAGACAAAGAAAACATAGATCCAAAGGCGAATGTAGTAATGCAGTTGAAGCCTTTGATAACAAGTGGTCTCACAAAGGATATAATGCATGATAAAAAGTATAAGTTTTTGTAGTGGGATGTTGTTGACCATTTTATTACAAAGATTGTAGTGCCTCCAAGTAAAATACAGGCACACTTGACTCCCTTGGTGTGAGTAAGAGAGGGTACTCAGCTAATCATCAATCTATCTTCTCCATTTTTTTGAAGAATGGAATAAAGTATAGACTTCTACCAACAATAGCAAGTGTCTAGAAAGAGAGACTTCAACTCAACCATGCATAGACAGATTCCATTGGATGCCCTTTTGATATTGATGGTATTTATACATCTCAAGAAACAATTGTAGCCTACGACGAGTACAATAATATCTTCATGGACCTCACTTTGTTGCAAACTAGAATGGTTGAGTTCTACAACGTAACATTCTGCATTTTGTTTTGAAGCTAGATGAGTGTAAGATCCTCAAAGAGAATAAGCCAGAACGAGTCACAATAACATTGATGAATAGTGCTATTTCAAAGTTCCCACTGATGATCCTTCATACTTGAGTGTTCAATAAGAAACAAACATATGGTGGCTTGGTGCTTTTCAAGTATTCCATTTCCACTTTGTCTTTAGCTTTGGTGAGCCCTCTTGAGATTAAATTTAGATGTACTTTAACGTCTCATGCGGATTTAATCTTGAAGGAAAAGATAGAAGACCACGACATTTTATATTGGGTGTTCCATCAAACCCCTATCCCTGAAATCATTGAGTAATGAATCAAGGAAAGGTGTTGGTTGTCAATGGGAGGAGAGACTTTCAGGTCCAATGGCATCTTGTAAGTGATCATAAAACACTGAAGTGTATGTATAGTTGTGGATTGGGTGCTATGATAAAGGGCTCCATGCTTGTATTGTATGGAGCTTGCAAAGAGGATGGACCCAAAATGGTGGAGAAAGGAACCTACTCACCACAATAAGGATCCTAATTTTCACCCAGTTCTAGATATTCCACTTTGGCAATGTCCACATTTTCACAATGCATGCATGCTCTTTGTAGAATTGTGGAGAATTTGGTGTATCTGTACATTGGGTTTTCTTGGAAAATCAAGAACTCAAAAGAACAGAAGGTTGCGGTAGCGGCGCTTAACTAGTTTTGTCAGAGATGGGTCTCCATGGGGGCAATGTGAAAATCTAGCGAGACGAGAAGAGGTCAACCAATGATAAAGATGTACCTTGCAAACCATCTATTGGTGGGATCAAGGCACGTCGTTTTTTATCAAAGCCAACAGGAGTCAAAGATAAGAAGCTAAGCAAGTATGGAAGGATATATTAGTCCACTTATGTCAGAAAAATTGAGTTTCAGCAATGGAAAAATCTCCATATGGCAGTGAAGGACCAGGAACCCACCACTCGCAATGCCAAGGGTAAAGTGAGGCGTTCCAATGACGTTCTCTTCAAATGTGTGACAAAGATGAGTGGACACAAAATGATATAAACAAGTTAAGTAGAACCTTCATCTCTAAAGAAAGCATTTAGGTCAGCTTAGATTGAAACTCAGATTACTCATTACATGGTATTGTTAACGAACCATTTTAAATGATAAGGGCTAAAAGTTTGTTTAAAATTCTTGACAACTTGTTTTATTTGCAGCACATCAGTTTCAATCACTTACGATACTTCATCCAAAAGTATGGAAACCGAGGCATATGGAACACCCAAGGGTTGGAAAAGTCTCATTACATGGCTAGGAATGCATATTTCTTCAGACACACACATCATGGTGGCTCTTGAGATAAGGCAAACAATTTGAAAGAGTTGTTCCAGTGTTTTTGTTGCAAAACCCTTCATTGGCTCCAGCAAAAACATGTATTAGACTGTTTGGCAACATCACAAGCAATTGGGCATTTGCAACAAAAGAAACGGAAACGAGTAGAGGCATTCAACAACTCCAATGCTCGTGAAGGCCAGAGAAAGTGGAGAGAGACAATGCAATATGGTAACCATAGGTGGATCAAGAGATTTTGATTTTAGGTAACAACATGTACAAGAGATGCCTAATGAGCTAATAGATACGTACATTACAATTTACAAGTCTTTGAAATTTATGACAGATTGTGGATATCTTTTGGCATATTACCCTTGTATCGGATCATTAAATGTTTGCCATAATCTAATATTTCATTTGGGTTTTGTTTCCCCAAAGTGACTGCCATTGCTGTGTATGTGTAAGAATAAGTTTCACGACCACCAGTGTACCCCAAACAGTATCCAAAACATTCTGTAGCAAGCACTTTATCGATGAGGATAACTTTGTCTTCATTCTATGGTAGCATTGGTCCACCTAGGAAGCATGAGAGCATCTTAGGGTGAATGTTGCAGTACTTCCCTCTTGGGTCATTCCACTGTGAAATACTAGTATAGGTGCCTCACAGAGTCTAGGAATGTATTGTCCTAGTGCTACATCCCTTCAACAATACTCTCTTGTCCAATGTCAAATACAATCATCATTTTCAGCAATCCATGACTGTACATAAAAGTATGAGTTAGAGAAAGAAAATGAAATCTAGATTTTTTTATTTTCTTTTGTGTGTGTGTGTGTGTTGGGGGGGGGGGGGGGGGGGGGGGGGAGCTTACCATGTAGCTCTCATCTTGCATATATAAGTCATCCTTCCATGGGTCCACTGACCTCGTGAACCCTTTTGAAGGACGCGTAAACCAGTCCTCTAATTCTTGAGTACTGGTTGATGTCCTGAGGTTGTTTCTATAGCTTGGAATGTGGCCTCATCTGCGAGTGTCTCTCTATACTTTTCTGCCTTGTCAAAGAAAAAATTGAGGCACTCCATCGGGTTACTAGAGGTTTCCATTGCCTCGTCGTCACTGTCCTCATTAGATACAAATCCACTCCTTCCCTCTTAAAATTTGGAGAGTGTGGCAAGTGCAAAGTCCTCTCTTAAAGAAAATATACTTTGAATGTCATGGAGGAAAATGTATGATCTCTCACTAAATTTGAAGTCTGCCAGACCAGGCAACATCAATGTGGCTTGTTTCTCATTAAAGCCAGAGACACCTAAAGGTAGTTTGATGTCAGATGTTTTAACTGTAAGTATTTTTCTTTGTTGCACCTCTTTAGCCTCTACCTGAAGATTAATATCCCCCTCAATCTCAGGAACCTCATTGGACTCCAAGTCCTCATCATCTTGTTCATCGGGTGGTAGATCCTCCTCATCCATTACCTCTGAAGGATCATTCAATAGACTATCAAATAGAGAATTTAAGAATAGAAGGAACCCAAAGGATTCTTTTATTAGCTTTCAATCTTGTTCTTGCATAGGACACCGTGAGGGTCTATAGATAATAGGCAGTTGATGGTACTTCTTGTATGACCATCTTGTGGAATCACAATCTTTTAAGTGCACCACCACCATGTCAGCAAGAACCACCCTACCCTTGTGGACCTCAAGCTCAGACTTGTCTCTTTCAGACTTGAGGAAATTGTTGTGTTGAGCTATAAGGTCATCCAGAAAGAATGGGGCATTGAAGATAGAAGAGACCTTGTCAAAAAATTCAGTAGCTCGTGCAGATACTGCAAAATCAAAAACTCTTTCATCCACACATGAAAGATTTTCAAACCCTTGCATACATTTTGTAGTTGATTCACTCGCAGAAGAATGATTAATGTTTCTCTTTTTGGTGCTAGTGAGGTCCCAGTCACTTGAAGCTTTTGGATTACAGGCACTTCTTCTTGTTCTGAAGCTTCTGAGTCATTGGGGGGTTCCTCTGTCCCCACAACATCATCTCCAAGAAATGTATATTTAGCAAGATCAAAGTCCACATATCTCTTTAAAGAGCCTCTCTGCAACTTAGGTGATCTCTCTTTTGATTCCTGTTCACCTAAGACAACTTCTGGATCCATCCTCTGTCTCTTCATTTTGTGGGATCTTAATCCTAACAAAAACAAAATACTGGCAAAAAAAGGTAACTATTGGTAAGTATTGCCAAGGTTGGTTGGTTCAACTGTCTGTGTGTGTGTGTGTTTGTGTGTGTGTGTGTGTGACAAATTGGTCTTTCAGGTCATTTTTTTTTAATAGAGGTTACTTAGAGAAGCTCATTTTATTTGAGTTCAACTCCTCTATCTCCCTCTTTTTTTACCCCTTATATGCTCTACGGGGCGTGAAGAATGATCAACAGACCAATACTACGTTTGTGTGCACCATAGGAAAACAAATAGAGGGAGGGGCTTCTCTCTGACTCTATGTTGGTCTTATTTGACTGCTTATCACCCAACATAACCAATTCGTCCTCTATGGCGCACAGACAAATTTCGGCTTACATAAAAACTGTGTGCTAAAAGTCCTCCCAAATTGTCGCATCTCTCTCTCTCTCTCTCTCTCAAAATCATAGGGGTTACCTTTTCTTGGGCTTGGCATTACGACCTTCAAGATGCAATTTTTGCATACCTGTCTCTCTCTCTCTCTCTCTATCTATCTCCACAACCCCCTCCCTCACACTCTCTCTCTCTGCACAACCCTCTCCCTCCCTCTCTCTCTCTCTCCCTCTTTATCTCTCTCTCACTCTCTCTCAACCACCCTATCCCTCTGCCTCTCTCTCTCTCTCTCTCTCTCTCTCTCTCTATGTACAAATAGTCTTACAAATTTTGCAATCTACCTAAATAAATCTCTCTCTCTCTCAACCTAGTGATATGTGCATCACCGTCTCCCTCTCTCTCTCTCTCTCTCTCTCTCTCTCTCTCTCTCTCATATCATTCACACTACCATTGCCGACATGCATGGAGAATAAGTACATGCTTTACACGTGGCAAACATCTAAAACTAACTAGTGAGAATTTATTGCATCGTATACTTTTGATTGAGAGGTCACTTTCACACTTAAATGGTTGCACAATATTTGATGGCAGGCTTATTGTAGCACCTTAGGGAGAGAGAGAGAGAGAGAGAGAGAGAGAGAGAGAGAGAGAGAGAGAGAGAGAGAGAGAGAGAGAGAGAGAGAGAGAGAGAGAGAAAGGGAGACGGAGAAGAAGATAGTGCAAGCATCCATCACTAAAGATAGGGGGAGAGAGAGAGACAGTGAAGCACAACAGATCAAAGAGCAATGCAGATAGTATTGCTATCCACATATAACTACAAGGTATGAGGGTGAGAGAGAGATTAGTGTTGTGGGTGTATGTCAGAAAGCTTGACTTGAAATGGTATGTTATTGGGACTGATACATAAGCCAAAATAACAAACTTCCCAATATTTGTTGATTCTGCACAATGGCGCACAGGAACTTCTCTAAGTTAAGATAAACATTGATAGCGTGCAAACAAGATGGAAAATGAGAACCTCTATAGCCTTGCACACACCACACCGTTGGAAAGAAACATTGTTAAGCTGCAAAAAACACCTATGTCGAACACCTGTAAAGTCAGGCGGGAGACATATCTAACTCAAACCATGATTAAAATTTCTAAAAAACAAGACCATAAAGAAAAATCTTGTGTCATGTAGACCTCTATAGAGTATCCATATGCTTGATTCCAATAACAGATGAGAGAGTTACAAGCTTCCAAAGATGGGAGTCTCTCAAAAAGATCCAAGCAACAAACAAGTCTCTGTAAGCAAAAAGGGTGTGCAGAGAATGCAGGTATTAAAAAGGGGTCTTCCTAATATTTTATCCCCTAGATTTTTCTCTCTCTTCTTAGCGAAAAGTTTCTCTCCTTAGACACCTTTTAATTGGTCCATTGTTGGCCTTTTTTGGTGAAAAGTGAGTTGTCGATGACCATTTGACCAAGGAATGGGGTGGGGGCAAGTGTCCTTCCCATTAGTCCACGATCCCCCATAGCCAAACCTTGTGAGAGCTCCTCTCACCTTTGATACACCATAATGGGCACCCAAAGTGCCCTATATACCCCCCACTTTCCCCTTTCCTCTTCTCATGTGGGATTACCCCCATACCACATGGAAACTCTCCCCAAGCTTCCCAACTTCCCAAAAAATTCCATGACAGATACCCTTTTCAATTTTCTCATCCTCCACACATACATTGGCTTTTAGTTGAGCCTTCTTTGTTACTTCCTCATAGTAGCTCAAAGCTAGAACTCTCTCCAATTGCAAACATTGTAAATCCAACAATATTTTCTCCCAAGCATTTGCTTGCTCTTCATCTCCCAATGACAACAACTTGAGTGCAGTAAGTTCCACTTCAATTGGCAATAAAGCTTCTTTGCCATAAACCAAGTGGTAAGGAGAAAATCATGTGCTCGTTTTGATAGCAGTCCTGTTGGCCCGTAATGCACAAGGCAATTCTGAATCCCAAGTCTTTCCATGTGTCTGGGTCATCTTTATTTAAAATATTTACCAACTCTCCATTGAACCTCTCATTGAGACCATTGCATTGTGGATAATGAGGAGAAGTGTACCTATGCTGTATATTGAGCTTCTCACATAAGAAATCAAACAACTCTCCTCTAAATCCTGGTCCTCTATTAGGAAATAGCTCTAGTGATACACCAAGTTTGCAGCATATATGCTCATAAATGATTTTTCCCATATCCTTACTGGTAATCTATTTGAAAGCTTTGGCTTCGGCCCATCGTAACAAGTAATCCACTGCTGTCAAAATGTAAGCATTTCTTTTGCTAGTCATAGGTAAGGGTCCAATAGTATCAAGACCCGATTTTTCAAAACACATCAAAAGCTAGAATTGTCTTTCACAATTAAGATCTCAAAATTCTCTTTCCCATCCTCTAGCAAGGAAAACACGACTTGCACCAATGATTAACATCCAGCTGAATGCTTGGCCATACATAGCCTTCTTGCAAAATTTTATGCAACATGATCTTCATGGCAAAATGGCCTCCACAAGATCCTTCATGATTTTCTTCCAAAATCTTGTAAATTTCCTCTTTCTAGGGTACATGGTGCAAAACCAAATCACTTCCTTTCATATACAGCACATCATTGAGCATTTTGTATTTCCTTGCTTTTCTTATAAGCGCATACTTTTTGGAGGATGGTAAACCTTCAGGTAGAATACCTGTCAATATAAAATCCATTTCCTTTGATAACATTTCCCTTCCATGATATAAAGGAGTACCTGCCTTTAGCACAAACACACAAGTGATCATTTTTTGGGCAGCATCATGAGCTTCCTCATTTTGAGACCTTTCAATATGCTGCAGACTCCATGCTTCAAATTTTTTGAGCAACAATTTCACCTTGAAGCATAAATTATTTAGTTTAGGGTTCTTATTCTTCCATACTCCCAATAATTGCTTCACAACCAACAAAGCATCTCCTTTAATTTGCAAGCGTCTACTTTTCAATTGTAAGAAAATATGAAAACCACCGTGAAGAGCCATGTATTCTGCTTCATTGTTGTTACTTTTTGCATCAAGTTTTAGCCCTTGCTTTCTCATAAGCTTCCCTTGGGCATCATAAATGATAATTCCTCTTGAAGCAGCATCATGACTTCTTGGATAAGAACCATCAAAGTATAACAGTGAAGCATTAGAAATCGCAAGAGTCTCGACTTTGTTTTTTTGCACCACCTCTTCTTTAACCAAAACAGGAGTGTCTTTATAAGTGAGAAGATCTACCAGGGTAGCCCGAGTACTTTCTTCCACCAACAAAGTGAACTGAAACTCCTGAAGCTCAATAACCCATTTCATCATTTTTTCTGCCATATTTGAATTATTAGATAGCTAGGGAAGCAATGAATAACTGGTGAGAAAGGTGAATGAGTTTTGCAGCAAGTAGTGTCTGAATCGGTTGCAAGCATAAACCATGCTGGTGATCACTAATTCAATTTCAAAAAAATCTCGTTCATGAGGAGTATTCACTCTACTAGCACAATGAACATGCTTCATATATTGAGATTCCTTCCCCTTTTGCAATAACATGGCCCCAATGGCATCATCCCCCACTGATGGGTTAACATAAAACTCCTTTCCCAATGAGGATCTTGCATAATGGGAAGCATACTCAAAACCTCCTTAACTTTGTCGAGAACATCATCATAATCATGAGACCATTCCAAGGGATCATTCTTAATTGTTTGCTGCAATGGATACAATAGCTATGATGCCAAAGGTATAAGAACGAGACATATATTTAACCTTTTGTAGTGGCCAACTGTCTGGTATCTTTTGGAGATGACAGTAACAACAAAGCCTCCACTTTCTCTGGATCTGCTTCAATCCCATTTATTGAAATCACATGCACAAGAATCTTCACCCGTGGCTGTGCCAAATGACATTTCTTAGGATTGAGCTGACCCCCCCATTCATCATACCTTGCAAAAGTCATTCCAAGCTTTTAAACATGCTCTTTTCTTGAACTGTATACACAAAAATCATCTATGAACTCTTTGACAAACTTCCCAAGAAATGGGGTAAGGACCCAATCCACTTTCCTTTCAAAAGCTCTAGGCCCATTTGTCAACCCAAAAGGAAGGCAACAAAAGCAAAAACAACCCCCTGGCATATAAAAGTAGTATTTTTCCGATCTTCAGGAGCAAGGATAAGTTGAAAATATCCTGAATAACCATCAGAGACACTGTATCTTTCAAAACCAACCATTGTGTCTAGAAGTTGATCAATGAAAAGCAAAGGGTAAGGATCTTTCTTGGTCACTACATTCAATGGCTTGTAATCAACACAAACTCTCCAATGCCCATATTTCTTCGGAGTGACCACTACAAGGCTCACCCATTCAGTAGTATCAACTGGCACAATGAACCCTGCATCCAATAGTTTATCCACTTCTTCCTTTAAAGCACTCATCTACTCCTTAACCATCCTTCTTAATTTCTGCGGTATTGGCTTTGCCCCTTCATCTAGCTGGATCTTCACATGATCCCCGAAAAAACCCCTTATTTCCTGATATGAGGTGGTGAAAATATTTGGAAACCTGTCCAACATTGCTAGGTACTCCCTTCTTTCTCCTTGTGTCAAATGAGTACTTAGCATATTTTAATATAACTCTTTCTTCACTGGCAATTCTTGTTTAGGTTGCATCTACTCTTCTAGTTTCTCTAAGTGGCTTGAAGCATTTATATTCCGTGATAATTTCAATACTTCACTAATTTCTCTAGGTTCCTCGTCCATCAACAAAAATGACACTTCACCCTCGTCATTGGAACTCAAAGAAGTGCTACTTTCTGAGTCTTTAGAACTATCATCACTGGTAGTTTTGGACTCATCATTCTCACTCACATATTCAAGTGCCATAGGTTGTTTGGTAGTCATATCAAACATTTTCTTTTCACCCTTCTTGCCATACACATAGATTGTGCCCTTGCCCCAATCTTGCACGGCACCAACAGCTCTCAATGAAAGTCGTCCCAACATGAGAGAAAAAGCTCCCAGACCAGCTGGCATAACATGAAAGTTTACTATAACCTTCACGTTAAAGACCTCGACTTCCAGATTCTTGATCATCCCCAAAACGTTCACCTTGGCATGGTTTACTAGTTGAATCCAAAATTGACAGCTTCGCATGTAATGAGACCTAGTCTCTCGACACATGACTGTGTGATCACACAAACTTGAGCACCTCCATCAATGTAGGCTTCTCCCATGCCCACACCTTTGTGCCAAGAATTCACCATAGGACAAATGTTGGGTAACTCTCCCACAGACAACACTCTAACTTGTCCATGCTTTGGCTCTTTCTCAAGATTCACTAATGACTTCCACTGCCTTTTAAGTTTGGGCACCATATTCATCAAATATCCAAAAGTACAATCTACTTTCCTCCCAATCAGGTCTTCCTTTAAAATGTAAGTTGTTTGGCCTTCTCTCAAAGGCAAATCTTCCACTTCAAATCATCTACGAGGTTTTCTCTTTCTCTTGGCTTTTGTATCTTCACCCTCCTTCTCCTTCCCTTTCTTTCTGCTAGTCCCTGGCACGGCATAGCCTTCCCTCTCTCTTTTGCCTACTAGCAACACATCTACGTCTTTGTTTTCAACCCGCACAATACCCACATGACCACCAGAGGTTGAGGCTTGATTTTCCTAATTAGTACCTTGATCATCCCGTATATCCAATGCATAATCATTAGCCTTGTTAGGAATATATTGAGGAAGTGGAAACATATCACCTCCCATCCTTGATGGCTTTGAACAATAAGAGCTAATATGACCAAGTTCATTGCAATTATAACAAGTGGGCGTGAACCTCCTCTACGGCTCAAGACCACCTTGTCCACGACCAGCATTTGCATTAGGATTATCTTCACATGACGGAGCCACTCCTCTACCACGCCCATGACCACGACCACAACACCTCCTCCAAGAACACTAAGTTGCAATTCTTGCATCATGGTCATCATGTCTTGCATATTTTACTGTAACTGTTCAGTATTAGCAGCCTTTGAATAGGTTGGCCTCTAGCTTTTGCATGATTCTCCTCCTTTTCGCCACCATTATTTGCAGAGGGACCGATTTTCCATATTCATTAAGTCTTTGAGCCTTACATTCTTTCTCTCTAGCAATAACAACTGCCTCCTCGAAGATGACAAGTCTTTTTAGCTCAACTTTGAACTTCAAGCTTTCTTATAGGTTTGCCACAAAACAGTCCTTCTTTAACATGGATGGTGGGATCTCATTTCCCAAAGCCGGAGCCCATTTATCCTATAAATGGGTGAACTACATGACAAAATCATCAACACTTTGATTAGCCCTCTAAGTGTACCCCAAAATTTTATGCCAAACTTTATCGGGTACTTCAATTGATTGTGATGTGCCGGGAAAGCGTGCTTCACAAGATTTTAGTCCAAAACTACCCTTGGATTTTGTGTCTGCATCAACTCCTCATAATTGTGTAACCAAGCTTTTGCCTCATCCTGTAAATTATATTGCAATAGCCGCAACAATATAGCTTGGTCTAGTATATTTCACAGTAAGAAATTGACTTCCAACTTTAAAAAGAAAGTTTGTGCATTTTCATAAGGCAATCCATGAAACTGTGGGAACTCGTCTGCCATGTTTGATTGCCACAAAAACACTTATATGTGACGTCAAAAAATCAAAGGATGCCAATGGATCGCTCCAGTACGTAATCCACCTAACATTGGGTAACCCGACCCCTAGTGCTTGTCTTCACAATAGCTCATGAACCTCTAAAGATTGCAGTCCAATTATACGAGCCCCTCAAGTGCTAACCACAATTTGCACATATATAGGCAGGACACACATCCCTTTTACATTCACTGACTGTAGAATAAACATATTTTATAGAAATTGGAGCATAAGAGCGCTCGCTCCTCCCAAGGGGCACAAAAATGATGATAGATTGTAAAAAAGATGGAAAATGAGAATCTCTATAGCCTTGCACACACCACACCGTTGGAAAGAAACACTGTTAAGCTGCAAAAAACACCTATGCCGAACACCTGTAAAGTCGGGCGGGAAACATCTATAACCCAAACCATGATTAAAATTTCTAAAAACCAGGACCATAAAGACAAATCTTGTGTTGTGTACACCTCTGTAGAGTATCTATATGTTTGATTCCGATAACAGACGAGAGAGTTACAAGCTTTCCAAGATGGAAGTCTCTCAAAACGCTCCAAAAACATAAGTCTCTGTAAGCAAAAAGGGTGTGCAGAGAAATGCAGCTATTAAAAAGGGGGATTTATTATCTTTTATCCCCTATATTTTTCTCTCTCTTCTTAGACGACAAGGTTCTCTCCTTAGGCACCTTTTAGTTGGTCCAATTTTGACATTTTTTGGGTGAAAAATGAGTTGTCTGTGACCATTTGACCAAGGAATGGGGTGGGGGCAAGTGTTCATGGACCAAAAAAGTGGCGAGGCGCGTGCCGAGGCAGGGGGAACTCAAAAAATGCACCATCTCCTTGCCCATGAGCCCACGAGTCCCCATAGCCAAGCCTTGAGAGAGCTCCTCTCACCTTTGATACGCCATAATGGACACCCAAAGTGCCCTATATACCCCCCACTTTTCCCTTTCCTCTTCGCATGTGGGATTACTCTCATGCGACATGGAAACTCTCTTCAATCTTCCCAACTTCCCCAAAAATTCCCAGCTTGTCCCAAAGCATGAAAGGACTTCTCGGACAATTTTCCCTGAGGCATACCTTGCTGCCCCAATCATCGAGTGACGTGCCGTGACACACGGCTCGAAGCCCATCACCTCGGCTATCTCCAGAAATATAAAACTTCAACATTTCTAGTATTAGACCCCCAAGTTCGCCCAATTTCCCTTGTCACATGCACCCACCAATCACCTTCTAAGTTAAGACTTCCTACTTCGAATGCTCATAACTCATGATGTACAAGTTTGAGTCACAAGCTATAAAGCACGGCTAGAAATACTTATTGAAAACCATATTTTTGAGTCTTGAACAACCCTAAACATCAACATTCAAGCTTGGAAAAATCATACCTTGGTCCAAGGAGTTTTACATGGTCACTTCCAAGACTTGCAGGGCTATGTAAACATATATACATGAGGCTAGTGGGCAAGCTTTTTGGCATGACTTAGTGACTTTATGCTTATTCAAAAAAATTCTTACAACGTCTTTTACAAACCACATTGAATTTTTCCTTATGTGTGATAGAATTTTTTTAATGTTGTGGTTGAAATTAAAGCCCATGTGTGCACAATGGCACGTAGATTTCATTCTATCAGTCTCTAAATCATTCCCAGGTGCCATAATGCCACTCGAGGGGGGGGGGGGGGGGGGGGAGACATTGGTTTACAGTTGAATGGCAAGAACAAAGGCGACTACGAGGAAGGCAGGTAAAGGACCAGATTTGGGTGCTAAAGCAGGAGGAAGGTCTGCTAGTAAAAAGAAGAGACTAGGGAAGCCCATGAAAATCTTGAAAGCTCCAAGGAGGAATGGTATTCAAAGACACATCAGACTGTTTAAGGAAATCATTCATGTAAAAGGTATGCATTCTGCACAAAATTACTATAACATTGTGACAGTTTGGAACAAGTTGTGTCTCAACTCCTTTGTGTTTTCTTTTTTCCTTTTGCAGAGTGCATTAGCGAAGTACACCATAGAGTATTTGAACCGATATCATGCCACCCTAATCCAACATCTACTTGAAATTTCACATACCATGAGCATGGATGTAGAACAAACCCTGTTGGATGACCACGTTGTAGAGTTAATGATGACTGATGATGGACTATAGCATACACATTCCATAAGGGCAGCTCAAAAAGGATGGGAGCAAGAGGAGGGAGGGACTTCCAAGATGGGAAATAGTGTTGAGGGAGAGTTTGATGAGGAGAAAAGTCCAAATGAGGGGAAGCCCGGCACACAGGAGCAAGATCACACAGATCAAGGGGCTGAGAAATAAATAAATTTTGAAAGTCCCTCTGTACTTGGAGGGTTTCAAAAGGCATTAGGAAGAGGATGGGGTCTAGGAGGGCCTCTTTATTTTCCATGAGATTACAGAGGTGATTAACATTTGGACGAATAGTTATATGCCGTGTGCACAAGAATGGTGGGTGTGTAAGAGTGGTCAAAGGATGCACTTTTCCCTCCAAAAAGGGAGAGAACAAATTTACAATTTTTGGCCTTCCACAACTCCTATATATCATCTTTGATTTGAGTGGAGATTATAGATCTAGAATTTACACACCAAGATCTTTCCATAGATATGTTACGTGATATACTTTTGCTTGCTAGATTTTAAATTTCATTTTTGGGGGAATTTTGAATTCAAATAAACTAGCCATTTTACATGTTTGAATTCTGAAGTTATCCTTTGATTGTTTTTTTAATACTAAAGGTTTGACTCCCTTAAACTGCCAAAATAAAGAGACCCTCTTAGACTCCATTCTCTTCCTAAAGGATGAAGTTTATGTAGAGGATGGGCCAGAAAAGAACACTCTAACCCTCAAGTGGAGCATACCTCTACCACACCTCCACCTGTTGAGCTTGAAAATCAAGAGGCTTTTATGCCTGACACACAAACATATCATAGCTCATTAGAATCAAATTCAAGTGCAATGGATCCCTTCACACTGGAGACACAAGAGGACCTCGAGAACAACAGAAGAACAAGAGAAGACGATCACGGATTTGAACACCAGAGAAGACAACCTTGATGGCAGGTAAACCTCGTATGGACCGTTGCTAGACATCCCTATGATTGTTCCGGTAATAACCTATATTAAAGAATATGAAAGTCAATCTATTGTCTAACTACTTATTTATTTTACAAAATGTTTACAGAGACTGATTATTCTGGACGTCACCGAATTGTTGGTGTTTTGGGAGCCCTATGATCCCCACGCACAAACTATCAACCTATGCAACTTTAGGATATTTGATCGTATAGATGTATTGTGCATCCAAGAACCAAGGAATTTATACAATTTCTACCTCCAAGGTTCCGGGTTGCCATACGGTCCTCTATGCTACAGAGAAACCTCAATCCCCTTGTAAATATGGTTTGCAACATAGCGGGAATGAAACGTTAGCAATTTTATTTTTTGTGTTCGTAAAAGGAGTGTGTTTACATTGAAGGCCACTACAACCTACACAACTTCAAGATATTCGATCGCAGATGTATTGTGCATCCAAGAACCAAGGAATTTATACAGTTTCTACTTCCAAGGTTTTGGGTTGCCATATGGTCTTCTATGCTACAAAGAAATCTCAATTCCCTTGTAAATATTGTTTACAAGCAATGTGATTTTTTGTATTCGTAGAAGGAGTGTGTTTACATTGAGGGCCCCTACAGCCCTACCAAATTAAATGTATTGCTATTCCTGTTAGCAGCAAGCTAACTCTGTTGGAATTAGGGTTGCAGAGAAACACACACAGCTTGGAGAAGATGAAGGAAGCTCAAGGCACACAATAGAGAGTGTGTTACTTAGTGTGCAATGGAAAGATAGATAGCCCTAGAGTGATGGGTGTATATACAATGCACGGGGAAAAAAACCTCCTAAAGAGGTAAAAAATGCCCCAGCGGTCCTAGTGTGTTCACACACATCACCACCACATTCATATGGTAACAAATCCCCCCTGGAGTGATGCGGTGAACAAGAGCTGGCACATGAGTAAAGGGAAGTGCCATGCCCTAAGGACAGGATCAGTCCACAAAGGGGAGTAAGCCCAAAGCTTTGCAGAAAGCTTCATGCTTCTCACGAGACAATGCCTTTGTGAAAAGATCTGCAAGGTTATCCTGTGTTGGCACTTAAGCCAAGCTGATCTCTCGTGCTGAGAGCCTCTCCCTGACATAGTGGTAATGCACCTCAATGTGCTTTGTGCGAGCATGAAAAACTGGGTTCCTAGCAATTGCCAATGCGCTCTGACTGTCAGTGTAGATAGTGTTGGCAATGTCCTGTCCAACACCCAAATGAGCCATAAGGCGTCTGAGCCATACACACTCAACCATAGCTGTGAAGACTGCCCTGTACTCAGCCTCACAACTCGAAGTGGCCACAGTAGGTTGCTTCTTGCTCAACCATGATATACATGAACTGCCAAGCATGAAACAAAAACCACTTGTGGACACTCGCGTGTCAAAACAACCAGCCCAATCTGAGTCCGAAGAAGCATGCAAGTCTGGAGGCAATGATCCCCCCTTGGGATAAAACAAGCCAAGATGTAAAGTGCCACTAAGGTAGCGGAAAATCCTCTTGACAGCCTGCCAATGCTTAGACCCTGGGCTATGCATAAATCTGATGACCTGTGAGACTGCAAACTGAATATCCAGCCTCGTGTTGCATACATAAATGAGGCAGCCAACAGCAGTTTGGTAAAGAGTGACATCAGCAGGATTGCCAGCATCATGTAGACTCAATTTCAAACCTGTTTCCATGGGAGTGGAAATAGGTTTGTAGTCCTTAAGTCCAAACTTACATAGCAATGTCTCTATGTAACTATTTTGACACAAGGAAATACCACCATCACACTACTTAAACTGTATACCCAAGTAATGATGCAGCAGCCCCAAGATGAAAGTAGCATTCAAATCAGACTTAAATTCAGCAATATGTCTCTCATTTGGTCCAGTGATCAACAAATCATCAACATAAAGAACCACAATGAGAAGTACATCACCCTCATGCTTTACATACAATGTGCTTTCTGTTGGACTGTTACGAAAGCCTTGTTTGACCAAATGAGTGTTAGATTTCTCATACCAAGCACGAGGAGATTGCTTCAACCCATACAAATCCTTGTTACATTTGCACACTTTGTCCTCTTGTCCTTTTATGACAAAACCGCGAGGCTGCGTTACATAAACTTCCTCAAATATGTCACCATTCAAGAAAGCAGTAACAATGTCTGATTGATGTACATCCCAACCAAAATGAGCTGCCAATGCACATAGAAAACGCACAGTAGTCATACGACAAGTGGGAGCAAAAGTCTCTTCATAATCTATGCCTTTTTTTTGTGCATAACCCTTTGCAACAAGTCGAGCCTTATGGCGATCGATCTCACCATCCGGCTTGCGTTTCAACTTGTAAACCCACTTAGTACCAATGGCCTTTTTGCCAGGAGGCAAATCACATAAAGTCCATGTGTCATTTTCTATAAGTGCATCATATTCTGATTGCAAGGCAGCCATCCAATTTTCTGAATTCTGTGCTTCATCAAAAGACAGAGGCTCCTCAACATCATGTAAACTAGACACAGCCAAAGCATAACAATGTGATGCATAAGATGCATGGCAAGAGCCTGAACGAGTACGACTAGACAAAGGTGCATCCAATTTACTGTCGCGCAAAGTGTGCACCAGCCATTTTGGCATACCTCTAGCCTGCTCATTTTCAGCCCTTTCCTCAGCAAGTACATCATGTACATATGCATCAGTAATAGGCTGATCTAAAACATTTTCAGAAACCCCCGTAGGCTGTACATTTTCCTCATTGGAACTTACATTCGTATTTCCACCACTGAAAAGAGGCAACAAAGTGTCATAAATGTCCTGTGAGCTTACATTACTGTCTCTAGTACATGACAGCAAGGGCTGAACCGAATCTTCCACAAACACTACATCCCGAGAAACCAGAATACGTTTTGTTTGTGGATGATACAACCTGTAACCTTTGCTTTCAGCACTATAACCAACAAAAATACATTTGACAGCCTTATCATCCAAATTTTTGCGCTGCACTTGTGGCACCAAAGCATATGCCAAACAGCCAAAAACACGCATGTGCTCAATAGAAGGCTTTCTTTCATGCTATGCTTCATATTGAGTAATAGATTGCAAAGCTTTCGTAGGACACCTCTTAAGTACATAAGTGGCACACATGATGGCCTCAAGCCAAAAAGAATGCGGTAAAGCTTGACTTTTCACCATACATCGTGCCATTTCCGTCAATGACCTGTTTTTCCTCTGAGCAACACCATTTTGCTGAGGTGTATAAGGCACTGTACATTGGTGTTTTATCCCACGACTAGCCAGAAATGCATTAAATTCATGAGACATATACTCCCCCCCTCGATCGGAATGGAGGGTGCCCATAGTACATTTCAGACATTTTTAGCCATAGCCAGAAATTGTTTGAAGCACATAAAAACTTCAGACTTCTCTTTAAGCGGAAATACCCATGCATGCCTGGAGTAATCATCAATGAAAGTCAAGAAGTACAGGTAATTGCCCAAGGACGGAGTTTGCATGGGCCCACAAACATCACTATGCACAAGCTGCAACCTTCATGTGGCCCGAACTGAACCATCCTTTGGAAACTTAGAATGCTGCATCTTATCCAAAATACATCATTCACAAACATGTTTGATAGGTGCTTCAAGAGGCGGCAAAGAAGCAACCATATCAGATTTCTGCAAACGCAGCAAGCTGGCAAAATTCAGATGACCAAAACGTGCATGCCAAAGTTTTGCATCTCAAATAGCCCTTGAATCTGTGACAGAATTTGCAAAATTTGTCCACACTTGTCATACAAAGTGAGCTTATACAGCCCACGTCACAAAAGCCCAGATAGAACAATTTCATCACCAAAACTGAGATCATGAACTGTACATCTGTCATCCACAAATTTGACTACATGTCCACTCGCAGCAGAACCATAAGAAGTGGCTGCATTACTGTTACCACCCTTTCTTTGAGAAGCAATAAAAGCCTGTTCAACTGCACGCTGTCTAGTCCTATTTTTTCTGGACAGTGACTCTTGCAACAGCAATGTGCATAATGCATCAAACTTGACAAATTCTGGATTTCCTTGGGTCATAAATCTCCAAGTACTAGCAAAAGTCTGGTAAGAATCTAGTAAGGCATCAAGAATAGTCTGCACAAGTGAACTGTCTGAAATGACTTCACCTACAGAAATAAGCTGCTCATTGATATCCTTGACACTAGCAAGGAAAGTGTCCATATCATCTTCCTCATGCATAATCTTCGACTCCAGCTCTTTACGCAACAAAGCAATTTTAGCCTCATTGCAGCTTGCATAAAGACCTGCTAGAATATCCCAAGCCTGTTTTGCAGATTTTGCTGAACAGATGTGAGGAACAATGGTGCACTTTAGAGACAACGCAATCAATGCATGAGCCTGCGCATCCTTAACATCCCAACGAGCTTGTTCTGCCGTAGGCAAAACAACTCTAACAGCTGCAATCCTTGCAGCAAGACCTGCAACATCCTCAACGTCGCCTACATCCTCAGAACTAGGACGTACATCAATGCCCTGCACAATGTTCCAGACACCCTTTGACACAAGAACATGTTGCATCATATAAGCCCACATAGGGTAGTTGTCCCCATCCAACCTGTCCTGAGCAGCAAACATCTTGAACACATCTGTGTTGTTATTGTCAGCCATGGTACATGCTGTACCTGATGTGAAAACTGCCCGAAAATAGGAGAAACGGAGAGGGAACAACCTGTGCTATATAGCACAAACTGTAGAAGACTATAAGGCACCTGTTATACAGAAAACGGCACTGACAAAAATTCTGCACAAAATGACGAAATAGCCTGTGCAGTACTGCCTGTAGTGGGAACGGAGGCCGAAATGAGCCCAAAATATTTGTCAACCTGCGAATGCTCGCCAAAGCTCACTGAAATCGGAGAAAGTGAGCAGGCGTGTGCTGGAGCAGCTGGCGACTAAGCCCGGGAGAACGTGACCTGCTCTGATACAAATTGTTGGAATTAGGGTTGCAGAGAAAGACACACAGCTTGAAGAAGACGAAGGAAGCTCAAGGCACACAATAGAGAGTGTGTTACTTAGTGTGCAATGGAAAGATAGATAGCCCTAGAGTGATGGGCATTTATACAATGCACGGGGAAAATAACCTCCTAAAGAGGGAAAAAATGCCCCGGTGGTCCTAGTGTGTTCACACACATCACTACCACATGTATATGGTAACAAACTCGGGTACCATTTTTTGGATCTCTCATTGTAAAAACACTTATTATTTTGATAAATCGAAAATATTGAAACTCCTAATTTCCGGATAAACTTTGTAGTTGATGAGCCGGGCTACAAGCTTCCAGATTGTATCAACCTGTCTTTACCCATCTTTAGTTAGTGCTCCCAGATTATTAGTTTTGACCACCAAAAACCTTGGCTAAGGTATAAAAGCCAATTTCTGTAATTTATTTTCAAGTTTTGGATAATGAAATGCACAGCATGAGCTAACGACGCTCACTTCTCTCCTTCTCGAACTTCCTACTCCCTCTCCGATTGTCACATTGCAGTCGCGTCTGTTGTATTGCAACTGCAGGTAAGAGATCTACGCATTGATGTAAGCATTTCACAGTATTTCGTAGCTTTTGGTATCACCGACCCGCGGCCTAATTTCATCAGAAGTAGGAATTTACACTTCAAAATAAAAACTAAGTATAGGCAAGGTACTGGGGCATCATTGCTAAGCATTTAAATGCATCCTGGTCGAAACCCACTAGGTCAAAAACCCACTTCTATTAATAATCGTGATTTTTGCACTCAAAGTAAAGTGGAATTTGAGACCATAAGTATGTGTGCTTAGGTCTTGTAAACTTGTCGTAGAAGTTTTGTTGCGTTTGGATGTCATTTGATGCTGTAATGGATGTGATTTGTTTGTCGATGAGCGATTGGCTAGTGGTGATTTCAGTCACTTGAGTGTAGCTTGAGTTAGATGTGAGTTTTTTGTTGTTTTTCGAGAGATTGACAACCTCCTGTAGCCTCTATGCACTAGTCAAGTCATCTTCATCCCATGGATTGACAATTTAATCGTGGTTCTTGCTAAATCTGCAATAAGATACGAGTGAGGCTAGACACCCGTCCAACATTTGACGCCGCTGCCGGGGAATGAAGAGACCTAAACTAGGGAAAAACATAAGCGTCTTGTGAAGTTATCCTGTAACTTCCTCTAGGATCTCCTAGAGTAGAAACTTTCCTTTTAAAATCGCATAGCTTAAGATTGTCGTCTTTTGCTATGTAGAGGTGGCTTGGAGCTAATCGTACTTGATGAGTGCCTTTAGGATTGTAGAACAAGATTAGGATTTTGAGAATGATTGATGGACAAGACAAGTCTTAAGATTAAGGATTAGAAAACCATAAAAAAACAAGAAAATGAGTGCTTGTGGACACTTTCCACAACCCCATTGCAGTAGACCATAGGAGTAGGGTAAGTAGAATCCGAGGTGGATCTCAAAACATTGCTCTCTCTGAAGGAATCATTGTGAGTTGTTATTTGAAGTTGCAGAATTTAAGGTCTACAACCAAAAATAGCATGAAAAGACTGCCAATCACTCAATACGACTGGAGAGTATGCTTAAAAGTTGTATGAACCATAGGGTAAGATCAAGGACACATTGAGATAAAAATTTCAAGAGCTTGCAAAAACTCAGATTATTTACTTTTTCTTGACATTTTTGGCCAAATTAAGTTTTGACTTGATTCATAGGCTTAAAATAGCTCCTGAAAAGATTTTCCATTAAAAAAGTCCAAAAAATGTTCATTTAAAGCCTGAAGTAAATAATTGCGATTATTTACTTTTAGCTCAAAACTGACCAAGGTTGATAGCAATGACTCATAGCATGTGTACAAATGACTTTTATAAAGGTACATAGAATTTGGATCATTAAATTGACCAAAATCCGGGTTAAAACTAAAGTCTGTATTGACTTTCAGAAACTTGAGTATAAATTGATTTTTTTTTTTTGATCAAACTCAATGAAACCTGATTTATAGGTTTATATTGATGTGATAGACATGTGTACATTCTCAATTGATCATAAAGATACAAAAAATTGCCAGAAGTAAATAATCCTAGTTTTCAACTTTTAAAACCAAGTTAGCATACCACTAGTTTTACCATATTGTAATAAGCCCACAACCCAAATTTGGTAAGATTTGGATCATTGGATTGAAAATTGTGACCAAATTTGCAAAGTCAATCTACGGATAGATAATGGATGACCATTTGATAAATAAATTATGCAAACTTGATGAAACTTGGCTAGAGACCTTAAGTTGAAGTGCTTAACAGATCTGTGTCAAGATTGGGACAAAAACTTGCAAAAAATTAGCTAGAGTAAATAATCGCGATTATTTACTTTTGCTTCAAAAATTGGTATTCTTGCACATTTGAGTATACCACAAGGTCAAGCATATCCAATAGACCACACAAATCAATTTTGGTGAAATTTGGATCACAAAAATGAGACTTAAGCCAGATTCTTGAAAACTGAGTCTGTGGACACGAAATAGTTTATAAACTTGAACAAATTTTGTCCAAATTTAGTGAAACTTGTCCGTGGACCTTCAGAGATCGTATACTTGGAAAATCAAGCGAAAAAGTGCAAAAAACTGAGAAAAGATTATTTACGAGTGCTACATAGAGACACCAATTTTGACTTTTGAACTTGTGCAGTGCTAGAAAAATATCATACACGGCCACCGGGAAATTTTGGGTTCAATTGGATCCAAATTTATACATGTTCACTTAGTTTTCAAGTTGCAAATTAGTCCGTTGATTTTTTTTGCAAAAATGTAATCTGAGAGTCTCAACTGCTGACTCCCATAGCTCGATTGAAGTGATACACATAGACCAGTCACAATAGCTAGCAAAAACTATACAGTATTTGTGAAATAATATCTAACTTGATCAAATTGATATATGAATCAGGTTGCAGGCAAGGAATTGATAGCTTGACGGAAATTGCAATCAAGTCACGTGGAAGAAACTGACAACAAGTCAATTCAACGGTAAATACTCTTTCCAGGGCTTCACAAGTCTATAATAACCTTAGGTCTGGTCGTATACTCGGAAACCAAGGCCTATTTGGAGAAACCTCCAGTAGAGTATCCACCCAAGAGAGTGTTAATCAGGGTGAGCACTTGGACACTATCCCTGAAGAAGTCTTAGACACTTTTTCAGAATCAACATCTGAAAGGTCTTCCTACTCCACTCACTCAGAAATCGGAACGACAGTGTGCTACAAGCATATACTCTCATTTTAGAAGACTAATCACCATGGAGCTCATATTTATTTGGATCCTAATGAAGAGTATGCTATTCTCGTTGATGACCATGGTATTGAGTTTGAAGAGGAGATCAGGGAAAACAAACAAGGAAAAATATACATGGATAGAAATGGAACTTAGTATTCACAAGTGGAAAACCCTGATGTGATAGACAAATGGGGGTTAAAAGTACATACCATAATTACACATATGGAAGCAAAAGAAGGATCACCAAATTTAGAACTCGAGGGATACGATCAAGTTGATTTGAAGCCTTTGAAACGGCTTAGTACAGACAATCCTAGGATCAAAGTCTATGGAAAAATGAATGCCCAGACCCTGACAAGAACCTCAAGCCAGTTGAAGCTTATTGCATATACAATGTTGCAAAAAGAGAGGACACTTCTCGGAAGATTGTCCAAAAATCCTTTAAACAAGGGTAAAACAGTAGTGAACGTAGTCCAAGTGATATCTAGTAGCTCATCTGAGAGTGAACTGATTTTTCCAATCAAGGTAATCACTAGAGCCCATGCTAAGAAAAAAAAACATAACTCCTCCGATGATTCAAAAAATTCAAAAATTTCCTCTCAAAATACCAAACAAAGTAGAAACAAAAGGTATGAGATGAGAGAACAAAAATAAAGGGATGAAATTAAGGAGAAATCAAAGAAGCTATTCCAGGAAAAGGTGAAAGAAACTGGAAGCAAAATCAAGGAAACCATCGTGAAATCTGGAGGATCAATTTTGGTTGACAAACTTTTTGAGCCTGTTAATGCATCCTTGAAAGCCTACCAAGTGGAACTTAATGCAGGCCAAAACTTAGAAAACAAATGGAAAAACTATCTTGCTCGAAAAACAAAGACCCAAGCTCGAGAGTACGGAAAAACCTGAGGAGCTTGTGGTAAGAGTCAATAAAGAAAAATCCAAAGTGGTGGTAGAACCCCATCTAGAAACAAAAGAGCCAGAACTTATAGTGCCAAAAAACAAAGATGTCTTAGAAGGAATTCCATTTGTAGAAGAAGACTGCATGTCCAAGACACTTATGGGAAAAAGTTAGAGAGATCAATGATGGGAGCCTAGCTCTTAAGTCAGCTCCTATAGAGGAAGTTTGGTTAGACAATCTACCTCCTAATATAGACATGGATGTACAATCCTTGTATGGGGATTGCGGATCTGAAGCTTCATGAAAGTCTAAACCATTGACCTTGAAAACATTACCCTCTTACTTGGAAGATAAAGAAGATGAATCCATAGTGTGTAGAACCACTCAAGTAAAAAGAGCAGAACAAACCGTAGAAGTAGAAAACATTCATTCAATCATGTCTACACACATCCAATGCACTCTTACTTTAGGAGAACCGTTGAAAATCATGCCATATTTATGGAACGATCTACAAAAAACCCTAGAAAAAGTGGGAATAATAGGACTAATCGCAATTTTTTTGGGAAAATTGAAACACAAAATGAACAACAAAGAGATTCGATCTATTCCAATGAACAAAGTCCGAGAACACTATGAAGGGGAAGAAGGAAACACAACCCTTCCAGTGAAATATAGTGACATAGAAACCATGGCAATACTGGATAGTGGGGCAGGCATAGCCATAGCATTAGACAAAATTGAATGAAGTTGCAATTGGCTGATGGACACATTGAAATACCATTAGGACTGCTTGAGAAAGGGATAGTTAACTCCTGTGGGATTGAATATCAACACACGTTTGCCATAGTAGACTTTGAAAAGAAACTCAATTATGAAATCATACTGGGAAGACCTTTCATGCAAAAAGTACAACTCATTCAAGATTGGGGAAACAATTATCTGTACTTGAAGCAAGTGGGATCAATAACAAGAGTTAATAATTTAAAAGATCACACTTATAGAGATATCATGAAAACGACCATACAAGAATTTGATTCAATCTCTACAATGGAAACTAATATTCCATCTTGGTTGAACAAAGACACTCCTATTTGGATGTGCGGAGCTTCAGAAAACGAAAGCTTAAAAAGAGAAAAAGATCGCACGGATGAAGCCTATGTACCTGAACCCTTTCTAAATCATTTGTTTGAGCCATTTGAGTGGACTCAAATTTTAGCGACAATGGATGTATGTGTAAATACGTCTATGTCTACTCAATTTCTCAATGAAGATGGCTATGAAATAATTCCCATACAAATGATTTCAACCCTCCACATTGAAGACGATTCAGGAACCCCAGGACTCAATGAAATCTCAACAAGTCTTTTCAAATCTCTACTATGATGCAACAAATGAGTTAGAAGAACACTCAGCTACCATAAATGATTCGGGGCCAGAGAAAGAACATGTGAGAACTAAGCTACTCATGAAATGAGGAGAGGATAAGATTTTTGACTTTCCTAACCAGAAACCAAGCAGACAAAAATGGTATAGACGAGAAAGGGATACTAGAAATTTGAAAGCTAGAACTATGCCATCAGTCTCCAGTAGAACACAGTTCCTGATGCAGATAGATGCACATGATTGTGTCAAGGACAAAATCACTAGTATATATCCTTCAAAAAAAAATCCAGAAGTGTCAAAAACATCGAGAAAAACGAGAAAGTAAACACAAGTAAAACCTTTAAACTAGGACAAGGATTCAAGCCTGACAAGAGTCGAACGAGAAAAGAAATATCAAGAGTTAAAAAAATCTCTAAAGGAAATATATACAACTGAAATGGAAACCACTGAAGAAGAGGGTAAAGATGTAATGAGTGCTCCATCCCATTACAAGAAATATACTCTCCAAGATAAAAAATTCATAGTCGAACAACTTGTTATAGAACTACGAAAACAGGGCAAGTCCTATGAAGGACCTGGAAATGCAAAAAGGATAGATGTGGCTGAACCGGGAGAAGAGCCTAGACCAGCCTACATTGAAAATGACCTTATGGAAGAAGAAGAAGGGCTTTTGTTAAGATTACTAAAAGAATACCGAGGTATCTTTGTTTGGTCTTACAAGGATCTCGAGGGTGTTGATCTAGAAATTTGTTAACATACCATACCCAGGAGAGATGATGCAAAACCAAGTAGACAAAGGCCATACACATACAATGAAGCATTTTCTAGGAAGATCAAAGAAGAGATTGAAAAGACAAGGGAGGATGAATTCATTTATGAAATTGAACACATAGAATAGGGTGTCTCCAACTGGGGTAGTACCCAAGAAAAATGGAAAATTATGAGTGTGTGTTAACCTCAAGAAAGTGAATGCAGCTACCATTAGAGACAACTTTCCTCTTTCAATCACTGAGCATGTTTTAGAACGCATTGCAAGTAGAGAATCTTACAGAATTTTAGATGGATTTTCGGGATACAATCACCTTTTGGTTGACCCAAAAGATCAACATAAAACTGTCTTTGCAACGGAATGGGGTATTTTTGCCTATCGGATTATGCCTTTTGGGTTAACTAATGCTCCTACCACCTTTCAAATATTGATGAGCCATGCTTTTAAAGAATATCTTAGAGATTTCTTGGAAGTATATATGGATGATCTATGCATACATTCATCAATCTAGGATGATCATATTGAACATCTCAAAAAGGTATTCGAAAAATGTAGACTTTATAGGATTTGCTTAAATCCTGAAAAGTGCACATTCATGGGTAGACAAGGAAAAATTCTTCGACATATAGTGTCTAAAAATGGCATAGCTAGTGATATGGAAAAAAATCATGTTATTGCTGATTTTCCTAGACCGACAACAGTCAAGGGGGTTCAAGCCTTCATGTGGCATTAAGGATATTACAAATGATTCATTTACACGTACGCTATAAATGCAAAACCCATGTATAGCTTGATTACACACTTTGAATGGACTGAGATGTGTGGAGAATCCTTCATGAAGCTTAAGCAAGCTCTCACTTTAGCTCCAATACTGACAACACCAAATTGGAATAAGATATTCCACATACGTGTATACTAGCTCAACCAGGAGACGGGAAAATTGATTTTCCTATTTCTTATACTAGCCGATAGTTGAATATGGACAAAAAGAATTATACCACCACCAAGAGGGAAGGACTAGGAATGATCTATGCGGTTAAAAAGTATAGAAATTACCTATTAGCCAGCAAATTTGTGATCTTTGTGGACCACCAAGCCTTATTGTACTTGGTCAACAAGCCATGCAACAGAGGAAGAATAGTGAGATGGTTTATCATTCTTATGGAATTTGATTTGATTGTGGCTGTAAAAAAGCGCACTACACATCAAAGAGAAAATCATTTGTCAAGGATTGCTTTGGGAGAATCACCTAAAGGGGTAGAGGATGATCTACCAAATGCCTATCTGTTCTCCGTGGTAATGATACCTTGATGGTCGGAAAATATGGTATCATTGATGACCATAGCTCAAGTGAATTCACAAATACCACTTCCTATTACAACCAGATTAATTGAGCAATTGGCTATATATCAGTTACTAGCTGGAAGGTTATACAAAAAAAATCGAGATGGAATAATGGTGTTGTGCATTAATCCTAAGGAGAAAACCCAATACCTAAGTCAAGCACATATTACCATAGTAGGACTTCACTTTATAGAAGACCAAATTATGCGACAAATCTTGAGACTTGGAGTATTTTGGCCAACTATGAGGAGTGATGTTCATCTTTTGTAAATCATTATCCTCAATGTAAAAAACAAACAACCATACCTCATGTAACATTGTTCCAAATGTCACCTGTTCATAAGTGGAGTAGCTATCTAGTTACTTACTTACTTATCAAGCTGAGCTTTTTCTGAGGATATGAGTAAACACCCTCAAAGAGTAATTGAAAATAAAGCAAGATATTATTCTCTTATTGGAAACCAATTGTATGGGAGAGGTAAGGACCAACATCTGCATCTTTGTGCAAATGAAGACGAATATATTCCATTTTTAGAACAAGCACATGCAGGATTAGCTGGAGGTCACTTTTCTAGTGAGACCTCTGCAAGATAAATCTCAATGGCAGGCATATGGTGGCCAACACTTTTTGCAGATGCCAAAGAATATGTTTGAAGGTGTGATGCTTGTCAACGAGCAAAACTGCCAACACATGTAGATAGCATGCCCTTAAGACCAATGATGGGAGCTAGAGCTTTCGCAAAATGGGGTATAGATTTTGTTGGGCCAATAAAGCCACCTACTTATAGGACTCAAGATCAATATATCATTGTAGCTACGGACTATCTGACCAAGTAGGTAGAGGCTAAAACAACTCAAAAGAATGATGCCAGAACCACCGCTGCATTCTTATCTGAGTATGTCTTTACACAAGATATGGATTGCCAATAGAAATTGTCAATGATAGGGAAATTCATTTCCTCAATAAGGTAACTGAGTATCTGCTTAATGAATTTATGGTCAATTATAACAAATTAGCTCCCTATCACCCACAAGCAAACGGACAAGCTGAGCACACGAATAAAATTCTTAGCTCGGTATTGACTAAATTGGTTAGTTCAGGAAGGACAAACTAGGAAATGAATCTCCATGCAGCTCTATGGGCTTATCGAATTTCATTCAAAACAGCTTTAAATGCTACACCCTTTAACCTTGTTTATGGTTTTGATGCCATACTCCCAATAGAGTTTATATTGCTTACACTCAGGGTAGCTAATAATCTTAAATGGAATGGATATGAATTATCAGAGAGACTTGAAGATTTAGAGAAGCTAGATGAGCAAAGGCTAACTGTTGTAGCTCACATCTATGCACAAAAGCAAAAACAAAACAATGTTTTGATTCCCATCTAATTACAAAAATATTCAAAAAGGTGGACTAAGTTTTAGTCAATTGCCTTGGACCGTTTATCATTGAAGATGTATCTCCAAGTGGAGCAGTTAAGTTGTCCAGCATAGATAATGAACCAATGGCGAATTGGATTAGCGGATGTCGTTTAAAGAAGTACAATTTTCCACTAGCCAATGAATTGTTAGAAAGGATGCATGCAGCTAAGCAAAGTAAGATAAAAGGATAGCCGGTTATTAATGAAGCCCAAGAGAAAGCTCGGCTTGGAGTACTCAAAAGAAAATCTTCTCTCAAGAATCAACAAATACATATTCTCATCAACACTTTGGAAATAGATGATCGACAATGGGAATTGCAAAAAGATGAAGTGTCAACAGATGATGAATGGTTAGATGGAATGAACCTCCGCATCAAAGTACATATGAAAAATCATAGTATGAATGCGTTGATTGACACGGGAGCTCGAGTAAATGCAGTCAGATATTCACATACAAGAAAGGAAAAAGTCAGTCTTCTTTGACAACAAGAATAACGACTATCAAAGGATGCAACAAGAACCCAACACTAACATTGGGAGTAGTCAACCTAAATGTGATAATTCACGGATGTTCATGTCCTCATCAGTTTGTATGCTTACCAGAACACATGAATGACACAATGATTCTTGGAATCTCATGGATGCGGATGTACAAAGCAGTACCAGATTGTGATACCAATCAGCTCACTCTATCAACTAAAGGTGGAAAAATCATTGTTCCAATTGAATCAAGCAAGGAGGAGTGGAAAGGGAGTAATCAACAGGGAAAATCACAAAGCAATCAATCTTCTCCATCACGACATTCAAATGCTACAAGTAGCATGCAAGGAGTCAGGAAAGTTTTGGTACCAAAAGCACAACTTAAGGACAAGCGGATTCAAATCTGGGTGCCCAAAACATCATGGACAATACCACAGATGGTTCCAAAGATCACAACACAACTACGAGCATCTCAAAGAAGGGAACCTAACACGAAATGGATTTGGAAGAAAAAGGAGAACTTATTTTCTTCGCAAACTATAAAACCGATCAAACAATAGAGAGTTAAGTCTCAGAAAACTCAACCACACCATTCTCCACCAAGCAAACCAAAATATCAATGGCGAGAAAAAGCTCAGCAACAACCATTGTTGACACCAACAGCTCAGGCAATTAGCATGCTAAAGCATCCTAATGGTACAATCAAGCAGAGAGCACACAAGCGACAAGATTTGCTCTTTGGAAGACAACATCAAAAAGCCTCAACATCAAAAACCCTTGAGTTAATTATACTGAAGACCCAGCTCTTGCACAACATAATGGTTTGAACTGCATTGAACTTCATGCATGCTAGAGCCAACCGAGGCTATGCATAAACACGATTTTTCAACCCATGCACATAGTCGTCTCAGAGTACGCCATCTAGGAGGGCAATGTTTGAAGAGTACGCCATCTCAGAGGGCAATGTTTGAAGAGGGAGGAAAAAGTTTGGTGTTAACGTGTGAATTTATTAGCAGCGGCTAACACAGGCTACACCAAATATGCATCAAGCGGGAGATATCTTTGGTTGTGCATAATATTTCCCACATACTTGTATAAGTCTTGGGCTCACGTGGAGTTCCAAAGTTGTATAGGGTAGTTTGTGGGCTCAAGCTTAAACCCATAGTATAAGGGATTGTTGTGGAAGCCCTTAAAAGGAAGCCTTTATGCAAGGAGGCTTCATTCTTGAGTATCAACTCTTGAGGATCCTTTTTTGAGATCTCCTCTCTCTAGAGTGTTCACTCTTTGGCCTAGCCTTGAGCTTAATGCCCATGCTTAAGAGGCTAGTGCTAACCATTATAATTAGTGTAAGCTATTCTTGATTAATCTAATCCTTATTTTCTCATTAGTCTACTTCTTCTCTACATTTCATCTTGTCATGAAGTAGTATTACACTTTCATTATTCTAGATTTGAGAGATGTATGTACTTCTTTCTACTAACCACTCCTATTCTTCTTGCTAGTAACCACTTCTATTCTTCCATAAGCATTTGCAATATTTAGCATCACAAATTAGGTTGAATATGTTGGGTATTAATCTTGTAATTTGTGTGTGTGTCCTATTATCTGCTTGCGTGTAGATAGGTTTTATGAAGCTCTAGCACCATTCACCTCGTGTGTATAGCTATTGATGAAGTGCCGTAAGTGACATGTGGTAATTAGTGTGTGCTTATCATTAGTGTGCTTGGGGTTTCTAGTCTATGGTAAGTCAGACTTTAGTGGGCTTGATGTGTGTACGAGATTGATTGGTTAGTGATTAGAGTAGGTTTAGAGTTAGTCTTGCCATGGCTAATCTCTACTTGCAATGGAGAGGTGATCTCTTGAATCCTCTATTCCTATTCATCCGATGCTCGTGCTTCCATGCCCTAGCCAAGTTGCCGATCCACGGATTTGATAATTTTGTGTGGGTTGCGATTAATTCATGCTACAACGTCTCCCTACATTTGTCACCGTTGCCGGGGATCAATAACCTAAGCTAATGAGTTTAGGATGTGTAGAATAGAGTAATTTCATTACTAATTTCTCGGTTTTTGAGTGTGCGTAACTCAATTTTGGTGTGATTTGATGATGATTATGCAAGAAATTGATGCTAATGTTGAGTTATGAATACCCAAAACCCCCAATTTCACTAATTTCATGCTAACCCGTACTAATTTTGCTTCTATCCATGCTAATTTTACTAATTTCATGCTAAGTTTTACTAATTTTTACTAACCTTGCTAACCTAACCGCTAACAATTGAAGTGTAAAGTATGTAAAATACCCTTGTAAGAAGTGGAATCATCACTCTAATCCAGTTAATTGTACCAATTTATGACTAATTTGATGAGTTGAGTGTTTGAATTTGACCTACAAATGGTCAATTTTGGAGCCGATTTGATGGTGCACACACTTGTATGTGCAATGATGATTCTTCGTGTGGAGAAAAGGAATAGCTTGGAGTGTTATTACGATGTTAGTGCACTCGCTTTTTATGTCAATTCTTGATTGATTAATGAGGTTCAATGTGCTAATTATTTGCTAAAATTAGGTGTGTAACACAAATTGACCTACACTTTGTGCCTAATTTGATACACTTGGAATGAAATTGATAGTCAAATTGTGACTAATGAAATTTTTGTGTGTCAAAACAATGCTTAAATTTCATCAAGAATTCATGTGTGTGCATAAAAATCATTGTGTGTGTGCATGCACCAAAGAGGAAAAAATTTGACAAAACTTTCAAGAGTGTGTGCACCTAATCTTGATTGTTTGCATACATAAAAATTGATAGAATTGATGAGACTGAGTATGCAATCATGTAAATGATGTGTATGTTAGGCGAATTCAATCATTGGATAAGCCTAATTGCCAAAAAATTGGGCAAAAATTGAGTGTGTGTGCCTATTCAAGACCACTTGATTTTCAATGATTGATGGTCAATTGGGGCACCTAAATAATATTTTTATTGTGAAATGTTCATAAAAATTGTGTGCAATCATTAGGTGTAAGCCTATATGCATTAGCAATTGAGCCAAATTTGGAACTTTTGTGCTTAATTTTTGAGTGTGTGCATTGCTTGATTGGGTAAAAATAATGCTAATTTCTTAGAAATTGAGCATGTATGCATTCAATTATGCTTGATCAAGTTTTCAATTTGGCCATTGCAATGTGAAATTGATGGATTAGTTGCATAAAATTTCGGTCTAAATTTGGGTGTGTGTGCCTACTCAATGGCATTCGGTATTCAAATTGGGATGAATAATTGGGAGCAATTACCAATTATGATGATTGAAAGATCTAAAAGGTTGGTGTGTATGATTGACTTGAGATGATTCAATTGACGCAATTGAAAATGATTTTAAGAATTACGATGGCTATGTATGCCAATTGGGTATGGTAATTTGTGAATACCATATGAAGCAAAAGCGTGTAGCAATGTGATGAGAACAAATTAGGTTTGGATGATTGTTGTAGAGTGGTTTGAACAAATTCAAGATTGCAATGAGTGATAATGTGATTAATTTTGCAAATGAGAACAAGTGTGCATAAGTGCCATGACCATTTGAGAGCAATGTGTTTTGAATTGGAAAGTCCAGATTTGCTAATTAACGTTGATTTAAAAAAAAAATGAGTACTCATGTTACACATGTGTTCAAGAGGAACTTCAACACAAACCAAGAGTGTTGTCGCTCATTAACCACGGTGTTTTAGCATGATGAAAATTGAATTGTATAGAAGGGTTTGATGAAAAACACGGTTCTTATGGTGGGAACATACCCCAAAATTTAAAAAATAAATGAAATAAGAAAAAAAAGAGATCTTCATTAAACTAAAAGCCAGCTCACTGTCACACACACCTATTTTTTTGAAAATGCCAAATCAAAGGTATATTGGCCTTAATGCTTGCCTCTTTTAGCTGGCCCGCCAAACTTGCCAATCACACACACACACACAGGCTATTTTCAATAACGCCAAATCAGGTTGCATCACCGTATACTAAGGGACCTCATCAAATCAAGAAACGCCCAACCTCCACCTTTAGTAATCTCCTTTTTAGCTACCTACTGGCACACACACAAGCCTCAGCCCTGCTTCTCTCACTACCTTTATTGAAGCTCCAGCTTGCCTTCCAGATCAAACTCCACCCACACACCTAATTTTGATATCTGCTAAACCTCGATAAACGACCTCTTTGTCTCTTTCTTAAACATGAGCCGCTAACTGACAAGAGCTTCATTTTAAGCGGATGCTCGACCCAATGCAAGGGATATCCAGCAACTAATCTCGGTTCCCATTGACTGCAACTTGCAGTTGGCCTTGTGACTATTCGATCCACTGATTGTCACTTACTGCACAGTACAGACTTGCATGGCTATCACAGTACACGTGCAACTCGGGGTGCACGTGGTGACTGGGCATCTCCAGACCCTCCTTGGTCCCTTATGGTTCCATCAAATCCATGTTGTGCAATTAGACCCAATGCCAACCTCATCACTCTCCTACTCAGGCCGTAGTTGCAGTGCGCTCATTGCAAATACCTGCTTATTAAATCCATGCAAAGTCCCCAAGAGAAGCACACAGGAAAACACACCCATTCATCTCTGGTTCCATCTGGCTGCGCTCTCTTGCTCTGCTTGCAAGTCACTACAACTCACTTACGCACCCATACCCATGCTCCCTATCATCATCTCTCTCTGTCGTTTCCCCAGACTGCGACCCACTATAAACACAAAAAAGAGAGGAAGACCTCCAGAGTCCACACTTATTGAAAAAAAAGGGGGAAACCATTTGTCATTTTATAAGAGAGAGCTTCCACCCTCAAGCTCATTGCCAACAAGAAGAAAAAATGACAAACATAAATTAGACTTTGCAAAAAGTTAGCTTGAGGATCGACTCAAATCATCAAATAAAAAAATTTTAAAAGTTTAAAATTTTAAAAATTTTCTAAAAAAATTAAAATTTTAAAAAAATCATTGCAAGCATTTTATGAATTCATTGGCCATTGATAACTTCTCTCATTTATGCTTTGCATAAAATCATGTAATACATGATGAGCATGAGATCATGGTGCATTGCATTTTGATAGTTTGGATTTTAATGGATGTTGTAATTGTTTCAGGTCTTATGGCTCACAATTTTGTTGAGTGCTTGAATTGAACAACACCATGATTCTACATTGCACTAACAACTAAAGGGTGATTGACAGATTCAAAGATTTGATTGGCCAAAGAGGGGTTGACATGGTAGTATATTATGAAATTTGGCTATTGAAGAGCCATTTATCATGAATTGGGGAAATCTCTTGTGCATTATCTCTCTCACTTTCATATATCTGGGGGTTAATCAACTCATAAACAATTTGGAAAGAGCTAAAAAATTCTTTTTAAAGCTCTCTCTCTTATACTATGTCATATTTTCTATGTAAGAGCAAGGTGTGGACATGGATAGTGTGGGTGATGATTGTGTGATTATTTGGCTTATGCATTCTTCTAGTGCTTGGCTTAATTGAAACATCCTCCTTGCACTAAATGATAAAAATTCATGGTGATTTGCATATTGTAGACATGAGAGTTACATTATTGATGATGAGTTGGTGCATGGTTGATATATCTTAATATGTATGCAAAAATCCTTGAATAGCACTAAAACATTGAGATTTCTCGGATAGTCATAAGATATCATTTTGGGTTTTTGGTTGATTTTAGTGCTTGTGTTGAAGTTCCAAATGCTTAAGAGCACTAATGATTTGAGTTGTTTTGAAGGGTTGTGGGCAACAAGAAAGGATCATCATTGCAAAATAGTGCAAAATGTGGCTATTTAGAGCCATTCCAATTTTTTGGATTAAAAGTTATATATATGCTAGCTCATAGCTTGATCAAAGGTTAAATGTTTTCATTTTGAGCTAGTGCTTACCTAATTTTTTTGAGCTTTCAAGTACATAATTTGGCTATTGAGAGCTATTCATTTTCATTTCATCAAGTTGCACTCATCTCTAGCTCATGGATTGCTCTAAAAATGTAAAATTTCATGTGAGCTAGTTGTTATTAGCCAACTTTTTGAAAAGCTTTAAATTGTAAAATTTGGCTTTGAAGAGCTACTTCATTTCATCAAAGTCGCATTATTTTTTAGCTCTTGGCTTGGTTTTTTTGAATATTTCATTGAGCTAGAAACTAATCAACTTTGAATCATGCATGAGAGATGGTATAAATTGTAAAATTTGCTTATGTAGAAGCATTTTACCTCTCTCATTGTTGATGTGTATGCATAAATTTTCTATCAAAGAGCATCATGTGCATAACCAAAGCCATTTTTTCCCCTTGGGTTTTTCCCTTTGGCAAATTTGGGTATTCAAGACCCTAGCTTTAGGTTTCCATTAATGTTTTTTGTGTGCTTTTGGCTTTCAATAAAAGGCTTTAGAGCTTGTGTTTACACTTAGCTTCAAAAATCTTCTTTTGCAAATAAAAAGGATCAAGAGGCTTCTCTACACTAAGGGGATGCTTGCTCAAGGATTCTCAAAAGAGCATGAATAGTTGTAATCTTTCCATGTTTTTGCTCTTTTGTTCATCTCTTTATTCTCTTACTTGGCTTAAAGTGAAATTTTGCTTCTACGCTATGGTTTTTTCATATTCAAAAGCTAGGCATCCTAAAGTTTCAACACTTTTCTTTGTGAAAATTAACTCATCAAAAAATTAGGTTTTTTGTGTGTTAATCATAGGTAATTGTCCTTGACCTTAGATTAATATAGGCTCATTTCTCATTAGTCCTAGACTCTTAGTGATAGTTTTAATACTCCATGACCTAGGGCTATGATTAGGCTTTAGTCCTTTAGTCCAATTTCCATAAGCATCTCATAATGAAAGAAATAAAAAAGTGCTAAAAAATGAAACAATGAAGCAAAAAAGTGTCAAGAAAAAGTAGCAAAAATGCTACTAGACACATGAAAATCAAAATCTTTATATTATGTCGTGTCTATGTGAAACCTAGCGCCTTATCGGCACTTGGCAGGTGAGGGGAATCCATTTGGCTCGCTTGGTCAAGGCCCTAAACCGATGCCCTAGGCTGGTAGGGATTAGCCATCGCCTTGGTAGGCTCGTAGGCTTTTGGAACACCTTCTTGAGGGTTCAAGAAACCGAGAGTCGCACCTAGACTTGCCTTGGGGTGGTAGCCTTGTGATGTGCATTTTACTTTTTTCAATGAATGACAAAATAATAAAAAAACTTTCATGAGCTTCAAAAAGCTGTGACAATGTGCTAATAGATTAGGAGCAGGGATTTCATTAACGTAATGACGATCGGGGGTGATTACGTCAATAACTTTAGTAATTACACAAAAAATCACATGATCACGTTAATTGTTAACGTGACTTTGATTATGAACTGCAAAAACCTATCGAGTCGGTTAGCCCTTCGGGTTTTCCATTTATCCATGTTGGTTCCGCCCAGCTATTTCATTTTCCCGACAGACCCGGGCATATGTAATTTCCCGGCGGTCCCGTAGGGAAAATGAAAAATCCCAACAAGAATAATTATATATAGTAAATAGTGTGTTAACCACGGTCTTTTAGCTAGGCAAATCCTTGGGGAGTGTATCCGAGTGCTGGGTATAGTCATCTCCTTGTGAATTGACGTAAGGTTACAGAGTCACAGGTCCTTTTTTGGGTGGAACGTGATTCTTAATTCGATAACCACTTCTAAAAAAGTTTAATATGTTTACCGACATAAAGGTATGAAACCAAAACAACTAAAAACTTGGAGAGTCATGCTCATTGCGAAGAAGCCATTGGTCCAAATGAGGGCTGTAATTGGTTTTAAAAGATGAGCATATGTAAATGATGAGTCGATAGTCAAGGGTAGGATGTCCTATACTAGTGTATCGGGCATATAAAGATCCTTGAAGTCTTGCATTTGAGTTGATTTACTCTTGTTACCTCACAATATAAGATCTATAATCCTTAATTGGGTTAAAATAGCTTTTATATATTGAATTGGTTGCATGGATGGGCTACAATCCTTCACTAGGTACAAGTAGTCCTCAATTGAGTGATTTGCGTTAGTTCATGCATTGGTTTATACAGAGAGTGCATTATGTATTACGATAGATTATTAGTGCATGAAATGACCAATTATATATTTTATTGCTTTCGTTTGTTTTTTAGTAGCAATTGAAATTAGATGTGTCTTATTGTTTGCAAATCAAAGTGGACATATAAATAATCATTATAATAATAATTTCATTGAGAGATTCATAGCATTGTTATAGTTATTATGCCATGCATAGACTGCATTGCAATGTGTATGGTTGCTCACAATATAGGTGATCGATATGTGGATTGATTAGCGTGCATTGAAAATCTCATATTGTGCATCATGGTTACTTTCATATTGAATGGTTTCTAAAATTTAATATATATTAAAAATAAAAAAAATGTTTCCAAAATTGAACATCTGGTACTTTTGTTTTGAGTTTTAATTTAAAAGCAATGGAGAAAAATGTGGGCACAAGTGGTAGGAAGAAGCCAAAAAATAAAAAAGCTCTTGGCAAAGAGTGGGATCATGCTCACAAAATATGTGGCCAATATATTGAGTGGCAATGTAAATTTTGTCACACAACAAAATCAAGCGGTGCACCACGTATTAGGGACCATTTTTTGGGTAGCGTTGTCAAGAAGTTGGCGGTCTTGTCAGGAATTAAGGCACTTTCCTCTTGCTGTGAGAGTTTGTGAGGAAGCTCAAGGGTTATGAGAAGGAGCTAAGATGTAGATAGCATAGCTTCTAGATCTAAAGAATAAATGTAGCCAAAGAAGCCGCTCACTTTTCCTTACAAACACACATGTGATGGAGAGAACTCATGAAAGATAGTCAAAACAAAAATGAAAACAACGCGATTACGATCATATTGTATCATGGGTAGGATAAAAGGGTTAATGGATGAGTAAATGATATCTAATCTTTGTTGTTCAAGTAAGCTACGGATTGCTCTTTGGAACTGTAGCTTTGTGCTTACTATAATGTATATGTTTTGTCTAGCGATTGGGATTAGTTGTGAGTACAAATCCTCTTAATTCATAATAAAATAACCACATTCACATCAAAAGAGAAGTCATAGTCAATAATAGTGATCCGAGCCTATCACAAATTTTTGTTTATCATATTTTGTTGGTTTTCCTTGCTTCTAGAGGTTTACAATAAAAGAAAGAGTGAGAACAACCTCTTGGAAAAAATTTAAAAAAAATGATTTTTTCTTGACTAGTTCACCGGAGGTGAAAGGTAGAGGGAGAACCTAGTGGTAAAGGGAAGGGAAAATATGTAAATGTGAAAAGAAAAGATATGATGTGGTTGTGGAGCCATGCACCCATGATTCAAGGGTCATGAGTGGCTCATATCATCATGGCTTTGGAGCCATATGATGATTCAAACAAATGGGACCCAAGTGGAAGACTTGGTAAAGGAAGAAACCAGGCACATGATTTTGTTGAATTTTTAAAAAATACTTCCACTCCGATCCAAGAAAAGTTGTCTTCATCAAAGTTGTAACTGACAAGCTGAAGATTTTGGCCATATTTTTTTTATAATTTTTTCATCTACGGTCTAGGAGATATGGCCAAAATGGTGGACGGCAGTTTTTTCAACTGTGGTGGAGACCACCCCCCTACCTTTACACACACACACCCTTCCTTTTCCACATTGAGACCTTCTTTTAAATCAGCCATTAGTCTTCTCACCCTCCTCTCCTTCCTCCTATCTCTCAAGCTCAAAAACCCATCAAAGTTCCTCTTCTAAACACCTCTCAAGTCATGCTTAATCTTGTTGTAATTCATAAGTTCTCACTCAACCCCTTTTTATTATTACTAGATATGTATTGATTTTATGTAGATTCCTTACATTTTAAAATAAGGAAGCTCTTGGACTCAAGATATGGAGGAAGGAGTGAAGACAACAGAAGTGATGATGGAGCTAATTGGTCAACAAATCACTTGGAAGGAGCTTCTTCATTGGTTGAATGTCCCTAATCAAGCTTCATTTGTACAAATTACACTTGTATCTTAACCTCACTCATAATCACTCTCTTTCCTATATAAAGAGGCCTTCCCCTTTGTAATTTAAAGCCTCCCTCAGCCCATTGAGCCTTTGTATCACTCACCATGAGCCCATAAGCTCATTCATTCACTCTATTCTTGCACATCCTAGAGTGCAAATTGTTTCATGCTAGTAACCTCTCCTCCTCTTACTTGTGTTAATTAAGTGAAATGTTGTATATGCGTGTGAGGGTGCTTGATGTGATCTTGGCTAATCCTTGAGTGATTGTTTGGTAATCTATATGCTATTTGTATTGGGAGTGTTTGAAGTCATCCATCCCTTGTGCACACACCACGGTTAATGCTTCATTCATAGTGCTCTCTCTCTCTCTCTCTCTCTCTCTCTCTCTCTCTCTCTCTCTCTCTCTCTCTCTCTCTCTCTTTGTGTAGCGGTCCTAGTCCACGCTTCCAAGACTAGGTGGTGCCCTCATCTCATTTCCCTTGTGGCGCAATGGAGTTTGTTTTGGTGTAGAGGCCGCCATTCCAAATTTCCTTCGTCATAAATTGGTGCCCCCACTGAGGAGTTCTCAAGCAGCGCTCTATCAATCCTATGAAGGAAGATCCATCAAATTCTCCAAGACTTCCACTATGGTCTCCCCAAGAAGCTCGGGAAAAGAAGCGTCTTTATCTACAAATGGCACGTATGCGGGTAAAGAGAGTTAACTACACACACCCTTCTTTGCTTCAAGGAAAATCTTGTAATCATCAAGTCCCTAGGTCAAAAAACTGTGTTGAGTGCTTTGTGGCTAGTGTGAAGACACTTCCTTTGAAGCCTCGACTTCAGGTGGTGAAAGCACTCTCAACCTCGGGTATTAACAAGTTTTTGGAGGGGGAGCTACACATCAATGGGGTGCGGTATTGGCAAGAGGCTACATATGGTGATGCACTCCAACTACTACTAGCAAGAAGGCTCAAGGTGGTTGAGAGGGTAGCCATCGAACCCTATGAACTCTACAAAGCTGAAGATGGTCACACCAAAGCTAGGCTAATCACCGGTGAGCAAATTCTTCGCATCTCTCAAATGGTGGGATCCAAGAGAGCTCAACTTCAATGAAGTGCTTCATGGAAGGTTGTAATTAATGCACCAATGAATAATCCCATTTTCCACAACTTTCAATCAGTTCAGAATATTAGGGTGAATGTGCGCATTGATAGAAAGATTTTTTTCCAACAAAGATTGGTCTTCTATTTTGGAGCTGAGAGGTTGAGAGAGATATTGCTGTCCCCTGATCCTATAATATTTCCTATTTTGGAGTATAATGTATCTTTTGATGTTCACATCTTCATCTTGCTTTAAGCATACTCCATGAATCATAGGGATTTATATGGACCTTTCCAACCTCTTGCTAGACAAACTGTGCATATAATAGCTAGCACAAAGCTTAGGTTCCAAAACATCATAAGGGACTTACTAGGCCCTCATCGTCTAGCTGAGATTAATGCATCTATCAATCCATTTATTCTACCCTTAATAAGATATGATTTGGGCCTAGACGTTTTCATCTTTGTGCTATATTGAGAGGAAGGCAACCCACTTTTATGATGGCTTTCCCAAATTTTTTCGGGCGTAGTGGGGAAAATGCTGGGGATTTTTTGGATAACTTGGAGATGGCTTTCCTTGTCTCCGGGAGGGATGACGAAGCATTGAAATTGAGAGCTTTTCCTTTGGTGCTCAAAGAAGAAGCTAGGGTATGGTTCCAGGCTCTAGATCCAACCCAAAGAATTGATTGGGAGGGATTGAAGGTGGCTTTCCTACGAAGATTTCAACGAGCCAATTCGGCAGAAGAACTATGGCAACGACTTCTGTCCCTTCATCAAGTTGACCCTCATGGTTATGCAACCTATGAGGAAGGTTTTCTGAAACTTTGGGGGCAATGGTCAGACTCACTAAACCCTGGTGAGCGAGCTCCCAATTGCCTCCAAAAGGATCGATTTATCTCAGGTTTGTACCCCTTTCTAAGGGAGAAGGTAAAGGGCAAATTTCCAAATGCTTTTGAAGATGCCTTAAGAATTGCTAGGGAAAAGAATAGAAAGATTCTCTATCAAGCCCAAGCTGGCCAGCTAGCTTTGGGAGGCAATATCACAACTATGGAAGCTTCTCACATACCTCCAAATGTGCCTAATGCACCAGACCTCAATAGAGGTCAACAAGAAGATATGCTCCAACAAATAAACAATCTCACAAACCAGCTAGAGGGGTTGAGAGTAAATCTTGTGCAGGGTGTAAGGAGGCCTATTGAGGGAAATGGTGGGAATCGGCCACCAATGCAACATCAAGCAAGGGAAATGTTGTGTTACAATTGTGGGGAAATTGGCCACGGCATGTATAATTGCCCTCATCCCAGAAGATATGACTACCCTGTCAGAGGTCCTCGACAACAAGTAAGTCCACCCCGTGCTAGAGCTCAAGCACAAGAGCAACCGCAACCTCAAATTTTGCGGCCACCTCGTGCTCAAGCTCAAGCCCCTGCTACTCAACCAAATGTGAGCATCATAAGGATGGAGGAGGTCCTCAAGGGCAGAAGCAACCAGGAAGAAATAGCTAAAGGAAAGATGAAGATAGATGAAGTGGCTACAATGCCTATCAAACGTGTGCGTGTCCAAGATGAAGTAGGTAAAGAAACAAGCAAGGATGCAAGCAATGAAGCAAGTACATCTCGGGCAACTAAAGATGAAGCCAAGAAGAGAAAGACCGGTACTAGGTCTCAAATTGACATCTCTGATTTCCCTATGGGATCTCGGACACAACCTTATGACTTGACAGCTGATGTGAGTTCTCAAGGACCAAAGATTACTTGGCCACAACTACTTCATATCTCCCCAAAGCTTCGACGACAATGGTAAAAAATGGTGAGCACGAGGGCAAAGCGAAGTAAGCTAGTAAGTGTAATCAAAGCATATGGTCTCAAGGATATAGTGCCTTTGGTGGAGGCTCAAATCAAGGGACAACGGATTCCAAAAACTTACACTGACAGTGGAGCAGAGGTTTGTGTCATGACAGAAAAGCTAATGCATCAATTGGGTTTAGAGGTAATGGAATCATCAAACTTTAGGGCAAAAATGGCCAATAATGTCTCTGTCACTTGTGTGGGTGTAGTGAAAGCTTTGAGAGTTTCTGTTTTTGGAATCACTACAGAGGTTGATGCTTATGTGATGCCAGTAAAGGGAGAAGGATACCCCCTTATTTTAGGACGACCTTGGCTCATGGGTATAGGAGCTAGGCAAGATTGGGCAACAGGAGACTTGGAGTTGAGGCCTCGCATGGGTGGCCATAGTCGGAAGGTGGTTTATAACCTAGAGAATGGGCGACAAGAGAACCTTGAACTAGAGACGTCAGCTGATGAGTGGATCTCAAGTGGATGCTCCTCATCCATGGACGAGGAAGAGAGTTCAAGTGAAGAGAGTGATAGCACTCTCGAAGTCATGGGCGTCACCATAAAGGAAACTACCTTATCAGAAGACAACCCAAGGATCCAAATGGAGAATGTGTGGGATGCCAGCCTAGAGGAGATGTTATCCAAGGATATAAAGGAAGAGGAAAAGGAGGGTTATGTAAATGTTCTCAAGAAGCATGCATCATTGTTTATTTCTGATTACACTCACATTACAGGTGTCACTGCAGTGAAGCATCATATCCATCTAAAAGAAGGGAGCAAGCCAGTGGTACAAAAACTAAGAAGATTAGGAGTTGTGCAACAAAATGCACTGTTGTCTGAGGTGAAGAGACTCTTAGAAGCAGGATTCATATACCCAGTAGAAGATTCAGAATGGGTCTCCCCAGTAGTGGTGAGGCCAAAGAAGAATGGTAAATGGCGAGTGTGCGTGGATTACAAGCCACTAAATGCTGCAACAAAGAGGGACCACTTCCCTCTCCCATTTCAAGATGAGATTCTAAATGAAGTAGCAGGCCATGAGAGATACACAGTGTGTGATGGCTACTCTGGCTACTTTCAAATACGCATTGCAGAGGAGGACCAGAAAAAGACTACTTTCATCACACCATGGGGATGTTTTGCATTTCGAGTCATGCCTTTTGGTCTCACCAACGCTCCAGCCACCTTTCAACGATTCATGAACATGGTATTCCAACCTTACTTTGGTAAGTCCATAAGGGTTTTCATTGATGACTTTTGTATTTACAGCTCCAAAAGTATGCATCTCGGCAAGATTGATGAAGGATTTACTCGTTTAGCTAAGCTGGGTGGACAACTAAACAAGGACAAATGTCACATTGGGGAAAGCAAGGTTACACTATTAGGGCATGTAGTGTCCATTGATGGAATCGAGGTAGATCCTGAAAAGATAGAAACATTGCTAAATCTACCTTCCCCAACTTCCATCAAACAATTAATCTCCTTCTTGCAAAAGCTAAGATATTTGAGTAGATTCATACACTTACTCTCCCAAGTGATATTTCCTCTACAACAGCTGACTCGTCAAGAGACGCTTGTTTGGAGTGAAGAAAGTGAAGGGAATTTTAGAGAGATTAAAAAAATGTTAGGGTCACTCCCTGTAATCCTCCAACCTTGTTGGGAAGAAACATTCTTTGTAAACCCTAGTGTGGGAGAAGAAGCCATTGGTGCTGCCCTCCTACAAAAAGATCCAAAAACCTCCTTTATGAGGCCTATGTATTTTGCTAGCCGCCTCATGGAAAACACAGAGAAGGCCTACACCCTAATGGAACAGCTAGTGTTAGCTCTCATGTTTGCGGTAACCAAATTTCGGCCATACTTGCTGCCGAAGAGGTTTGTAATTATCACTGTGGAGGATATGTTTCCCTATGCACTACAACATATGGAAATCTCTGACAAAATAGCAAAGTGGGTGGTGCGACTTCAAGAGTTTGATTATACAATACAGGTTGAAAGAACGACTCGAGCATGCTTAGCCAACATTTTAACAAACAAGTGCTATGAAAAAGGTTGCCATTTGAAGAGAAAGGAACTTCCACCACCTCCAGCTGTAGAGGCTTTGGTCAATGCTTATAGCCTCTGCTTTGATGGAGCATACAAGAGAACCAAGGATAAGGCAGCTGCAGGCATCGTGGTCTTATCCCCATTGGGAGAGAGGATCCATGGTGAAGGGATCACTCTAGAAGATGTCCACTCCAACAATGAAGCAGAATATCATGCTCTAATTCATGGCCTTTGTTGGTGCCTCGATAATTCAATTAAGAGATTAAACGCTTTTGGTGACTCCATGCTTTTGGTAAGGCAAATGCAAGGTACATGGGCTTGCAAAAATGCCCGTCTCTCTACTAAAATGAGAGAAGCAAAAGCTCTTATGAGGAGATTTAGGGAGGCACAAGTACATCATGTACCAAGAGACCAGAACAAGGATGCAGACCACCTAGCATCATCAAAGTTAAACGAGTCAATAGTGGGAGCAGTGGCCATCAAACTTCCACTTCAGCAAGGCAAGGAGGACTTGGAAGATATTATGCACATTCTGGAGCAAGGAGAGGCTCCTAAACACTTGAATGCAGGGGAAAGGCGATGGTTAGCTAGGAAGGCTACCAGGTATCGCATAGTAAATGATGACTTGTATTGTCTTGGTAAGGATAGTGTGCTTAGGAGAGTTCCTTTGAAGAGTGAAATTGAAGAGATTTTAAAAGCTTGTCACGATGATATGTGTGGAGGACACTTTGCACACGACGTCACTAGTAGAAAGGTTCTACAAGCTGGGTTTACTTGGCCAAGTCTTCATCGTGATGTCAAATATTGGTGTCAAACATGTGATGAATGTCAGAAAGCAGGACCACGACGGCTCATAGCTGAACCTCAGAACCCAATAAAGGTATATGGGCCCTTTGAGAAGTGGGGAATTGATGCCATAGGGCCTCTACCACGCACTCAGTCAGGTAAAGAGTACATCATCATGGGAGTAGACTACATGACTAGATGGGCTGAGGCTATGCCGACCAATAGAATTACTGCTAAGGATGTGAGTCAGTTCATCTTTGACCACATCTGTTGCCGGTTTGGCACCCCTCTTGAAATACTATCTGATAGAGGACCAGGGTTTAGAGCAGACTTGGTAGGAGAACTCATGAAGAAGCTAAATATTCAGCATCAACACTCTACTCCTTACTACCCTCAGTGCAATGGTTTGGTGGAAAAGGTAAATGGAATCATTTGCAAAATTCTCACCAAACAGGTACATGCCAGGCGCCAAGATTGGGACAAACACCTGAATGGAGCTCTATGGGCCTATAGAACCTCCTTCAAAACCACATTAGGGTACACACCCTTTCATTTGGTTTATGGAAAGGAGGCGCTTTTGCCCATTGAAGTCAAGTTAACAAGTCTTCGAATATTGGGTAGCCAGGTAGGCTCTCAAAAGGAGAAAGTGCATCAAAGGATCATGGATCTAGAGAGGCTGCAATTGGATCGTGAAGAAGCCATCAACCACTATTCTCAAGAAGCAGAGAAGCGCAGAGAAAAGTTCAACAAAAAGCTAGCATCCAAAGACATCAAAAAGGGATCTCTGGTGCTTCGTTATGACAATCGCTTCGACACTCGTAAGGATGGAAAGTTTCTTTTCCGATGGGAAGGCCCGTTCTTGGTCACCAAAAAGTTCAAAAATGGCTCTTACAGACTTCAAGACATTGATGGTAAAGTGCACAAGACCAGGACAAATGGATGGCGTCTAAAGCCTTATCACATCAGGATAAGGTCAGCTCAAGATCAAAGAAAGTAGGCTAGAGGCATAAATACCCCTAGCCAGGTTGGGGGAGGCTATGATCCGAGCCTATCACAAATTTTTGTTTATCATATTTTGTTGGTTTTCCTTGCTTCTAGAGGTTTACAATAAAAGAAAGAGTGAGAACAACCTCTTGGAAAAAATTTAAAAAAAATGATTTTTTCTTGACTAGTTCACCGGAGGTGAAAGGTAGAGGGAGAACCTAGTGGTAAAGGGAAGGGAAAATATGTAAATGTGAAAAGAAAAGATATGATGTGGTTGTGGAGCCATGCACCCATGATTCAAGGGTCATGAGTGGCTCATATCATCATGGCTTTGGAGCCATATGATGATTCAAACAAATGGGACCCAAGTGGAAGACTTGGTAAAGGAAGAAACCAGACACATGATTTTGTTGAATTTTTAAAAAATACTTCCACTCCGATCCAAGAAAATTTGTCTTCATCAAAGTTGTAACTGACGAGCTGAAGATTCTGGCCATATTTTTTTTATAATTTTTGCATCTACGGTCTAGGAGATATGGCCAAAATGGTGGACGGCAGTTTTTTCAACTGTGGTGGAGACCACCCCCCTACCTTTACACACACACACCCTTCCTTTTCCACATTGAGACCTTCTTTTAAATCAGCCATTAGTCTTCTCACCCTCCTCTCCTTCCTCCTATCTCTCAAGCTCAAAAACCCATCAAAGTTCCTCTTCTAAACACCTCTCAAGTCATGCTTAATCTTGTTGTAATTCATAAGTTCTCACTCAACCCCTTTCTATTATTACTAGATATGTATTGATTTTATGTAGATTCCTTACATTTTAAAATAAGGAAGCTCTTGGACTCAAGCTATGGAGGAAGGAGTGAAGACAACACAAGTGATGATGGAGCTAATTGGTCAACAAATCACTTGGAAGGAGCTTCTTCATTGGTTGAATGTCCCTAATCAAGCTTCATTTGTACAAATTACACTTGTATCTTAACCTCACTCCTAATCACTCTCTTTCCTATATAAAGAGGCCTTCCCCTTTGTAATTTAAAGCCTCCCTCAGCCCATTGAGCCTTTGTATCACTCACCATGAGCCCATAAGCTCATTCATTCACTCTATTCTTGCACATCCTAGAGTGCAAATTGTTTCATGCTAGTAACCTCTCCTCCTCTTACTTGTGTTAATTAAGTGAAATGTTGTATATGCGTGTGAGGGTGCTTGATGTGATCTTGGCTAATCCTTGAGTGATTGTTTGGTAATCTATATGCTATTTGTATTGGGAGTGTTTGAAGTCATCCATCCCTTGTGCACACACCACGGTTAATGCTTCATTCATAGTGCTCTCTCTCTCTCTCTCTCTCTCTCTCTCTCTCTCTCTTTGTGTAGCGGTCCTAGTCCACGCTTCCAAGACTAGGTGGTGCCCTCATCTCATTTCCCTTGTGGCGCAATGGAGTTTGTTTTGGTGTAGAGGCCGCCATTCCAAATTTCCTTCGTCAATAGGTAGTATGATGGGATCTGGTGAGAGAAGTATTTCGCTGAGCCTTTCAGGACTAAATAGAAACACTATGCATTGCTGAAAGTAATTTTTCTACTAATCCAAATGTTGACCCTAATAGATTGCACAGAATGGAAATGAAAGAAATTGCCTCCATGTGAATTATGGTTATTTATCAATGATATACTTAGTATGTTCAAATATAAAGGTGTGAAAGGAGAAGAAGAAGAGATTTTCTCTCCCAAGCCCTATTGTTTCCCTTAGGCAATAAGGATACTGAGGGGAGAGAAGTACCTATAGCAAGGAGATTCTAGAGTTTGTGGAAGAGAATGAGAACCTTTAGAGAGAGATATGATTGTGAAAGATGAAGATATGGTTACTAACCTTGTGCACATAATTGTTTCCCGCAAGAATGTTATGTCCGTTACATTGACAAGATTGCTGCTTGAATACCTTCCAATGAAACAATTAGGACACAACAAGAGAGATGAAAGGAGGAGTAAAGATAGAATTAGAGATAGATCTAAGTGTGGTGGTGATATTAACGATAGATAATGAGCGATGAAGATATATTTAGAGACAAGTATTGGACTAGATATGCAAATGAAAGAAAAACTAGCAACATATATCTTACATGAGAGCAATCTCCACCATCTCAATGGAGAGAGAAGATGAGGCAAGACTTCAACATTTCTTCAAGAGAAAGTGTGGCACTAAGATGAGTGTGTCACTATGGAATTGAGCTATTCTCACTCACTCATAACTTGCCCCCAATGAAGAGAAGGTTGGCCTTTTTTATAGGTGAGGGAGCCATGTTTTACATAATCACTTGATTAGGCTAAAGAATTAGCCCAAATCAAATGTTGTTTGGATATTTATTAAAATGAGAAATATTAGGACTCAAAGTATCATGAAATTCAGCATTTTTGGTCATTGAGGTTCCATGTGGGTGCATGATGTATGTGGGCCCCACCTAGGCATCTTATGTGTGGCTCCAACAGGGGGTCGCAACTTGTGTGTCTTGTCCTTCAAGGCATCTTTGAGGTGTCACATTCACATGCTTGTGTTTTTTATCCTCCAAATATCTTATTTTATGGAAAAAGACCAAGATTACCTCTTTCACTTGATTCACCTGTTTACCATCTCTTCTTGCAGTGTAGTTGTGAGAGGATTTTTTACTGTTTTCCATGTAACTTTTGACCTGTAACTCGGATTGACATGCTTCAAAAGGAAAAATTGGCCTACTAAAAGAGCTTGAATTGTTTTTGGACTTTTCTCCATGCCCTTAGGTCAGGATTTTCAAATTGGGATGGTCCAAGAAGCTTTGGATCTTCCTGTTCATAAAGTCTTCTAGTAGGCCCTTCCCTCTTGTATGTATCCAAGAAGGTATGCATTATTGAAGGGTTATATTATTAAATAAATGTGAAAATAAGAAAATAATTTCTATATGGTAGGGTATAGCTGAGATATTAGAAGAAATATACAAATGCTTTTTCCCTAGACAAAAAGAGACACAATCATTGATACTTCTCTTGTAGTACTTTCTGATAGTAATGTACATTTATATTACTTCAAAGGTAAATACTAAGGTCTGGTAGAAATGTTTTATTGCATGAAGTATACTTATGCGTCAGAAATTCACAAGATAAATCGTTTAATGTCCGTTCCCACTATATACGTGCCACAACACGACCTCCACCCCCTCTAAACCTGCACATCCTCCGGTATGTGCCACATTGTCTCTTTGTAAGATCAGCCCTCTTGTACATCTTCCTTGCTTTCTTCTTCACTGGATGATTCTAGAGCTTCATGTTCACTTTGATCTTCACCTGTGTTTTTCTCTTCTTCCTCATCAACATCTTCTAGATCATTGTCTGCTCTTCACTTAAACATTTGGATCCTTTTTCCCGCAATGGGAATATTTACTTTTGTACCATCTAGTTCAGACAAGCTGTAAGTAGAATTTTCATGCACATGATTTACAACATACGGTCCAAACCATCTTTTTGAGAACTTACGCATGACTCTGTGCTGGTTATCAAGGCTACTATCATACACTAAAACCCAGTCACCTTTGTCAATTGCTTTGCTCCTGAGTCGATGTCGCTTATCAAAGTAGTCATACCTGTGTCCTTCTTTGTCATATTGCCCTATTGCCCATCCAATCCCTGTAGGACTCGTGTCTACTGTCACAATTACTGGCCTTTGGCACTCATAGTCTACCTTTCTCAAAGTTGGTGCTGACTGGAGCAACTCCTTTAGCTTTTTCATGGATTTTACATGTGCTTCTGTCCATTTAAACTTTTGATTCTTTCTAAGCAACTGATAAAGAGGATCAGCTACATGTGCATAATGTGGAATCCAAATAACATAGAAGACACATGCTCCCAGAAACCTTCTAACCTCAGTGATGCTAGTGCATGTTTCTTTCATTCTTTGGATGGCATCTACCTTTGTTGGACAAGGTTTCCTACCATATGGCCCGCACATGTGCCCCACAATGAGCACTTCATTGACACCAAACATAGACTTTTTCCCTGACAATGTAAGATTCACTTCTTCCAACCTAGACAAAATTTTATCACAATCATTTATGTGATTTATCACAAACCTGCGACATCCCTTGAGATCCAAATCTTTATCTTTGTCACTTTCTTCACATCCTTTGATAGGCAAATCATCAATGAAAGGCATTGTGACTTAAGGAATAAAGTCATGTAAGACCTTATTCATTCCATTCATCATATGTGCAACCGAGTTGGTTGCTCCCTGTGGCAAGGTACACATCCTTACCAAACCCAAAGGTGTCCTCATGGTTGTCAAGTCTCCGCTTTCGATTGCAAGCTGAAATCGATCATACCCTGAGTAGAGATCCCCCATTGAGTAGATTGCCCTCCCTGCAAACGCCTCTGCAAACTCATACACAATTGGACCTGTACCTACATTTCTAATTGTCACCTTGTTCACTGGTTGCATATCTTGGTTGAAGTGTAGAGAACCATTCTTATTTGGAACTGTGAACCACCTGTTTGAGTATAAGGCTCCAAGATTCCCATTTTGATTTTCTCATTCAGTAGCTCTACTAACTTTGGAAAATGAGCCTTGGGAACGGAATAGGTAGCAGATTCCAAGGCACATGAGGTATTGTAAAAATTACCATAGTAGCTACAATAGAAGGATCAATGCATCATATCTCATGTGGCTCAAATGCAAAAGCCTTACCATGCTTTGAAAGCATTTCTTTGAAGCACTTTGTCTCCTCCTGTGTTAGAAACTCCTCGCGACCAATCTCCAACTCTTGGAAAGACTCCTTTGTGAAGGTATGCCCAATCTCTTTAGGATTACTCAAACTTGGTTGTAAAGAATCCTGCTCAATCTTTTCCCTATTTTTGGGTGGTGAGGGTGAAGCTACTGGTTTCATCTTCTTTGCTACACTCTTGTATTTAGTTTCAACATGGACTTCTCGGCCAACTGTTTGGTTTTCTTTAAAGGCTTCTATTACTTGATACATTTCCATAGAGAAAACTTCCACAACTTCATTTTCAAGATGCAAACTAGACCCCATTATAGCATCAAGCTCACCCATAGTATCTACAAAAGAAACTTGTTCACACAAACCCAAAACATTTTCAGTAGGCTCTAGAAACCCATTCTTTTTCATGCCTATTTGTACATTATGCACATATTGCCTCTTACATCTCTTCAAATCTTCAAGTTTTGTAAAACATACTGATCCATTTCTTGTTACCAAGGAGCTCGTTAAAAAAGTTTCACCTATTTTTGGATTAGACAAGACCCTTTTTCTTTCTGTACCACTGCGATCCCGCTTTACAATGGTACTTGGCCAAAACCCATTATTTCTCTATGATCATGAAACTCTTCGCTCACCTTTGGTAGAGGATGTTCTCTGAGGTTGTCACGATTTCTTTCATGGTTTACACAAACTGTGAGAAATTGGACAGCTCAGTTACCATCTTTTCTACGTATCCTAGCATATGCTGAACCATCATCCATTACCTTTGTTTCCATTCGAACTCCCACAATGTAGGGTTGTCCAAGGATGAGATGATATGAAGATGTATCCTGTACAAAGAAGTTTTGGTCAATCTTTACATCACCTATTGTCACCTTCACACCTGGACATGCTGCATACAATTCACCGGATGAATTGTTTGCCACTTTTAACATCCAGCCATGATCTGTGTCCATTGGCCATTTCCACTTGTTGTAGAGACTCTTTGACATTATGTTTATTTCTAAACCATGGTCGATCAAGGCAACAAATGTCTCTTCAAGATCACCTACCTTGACCAAGGTTTCTGTAGTATCTCTTGCCCAGTGACTTCGTGAATAGTAACTCCTAGGAATAGCTTCAACTTCTTCATCGTCATTTGAGAAATGCACTTGCTTCACTGTCCCACTAGATTGGTAGCATCCTACCACAGCTCCATCATCCTCCTAATTTTGCAACTACATCCCTTGTCTCTTCAAGGTTTCTCCGTCAATCTGTGGAAGAGCAACCTCAGCAAGAGTTTGCCTCTTTCTCTTGATGATGTGAATGATCTCCTCGTGGAATTCACGCTTTGCAATGCCAAGAACTTCTCCCAAAGTAAACTCAATCTTGCTATTCAACATCCTTTCCTCCAACACTTTCTTTAAATCTGTAGCAACATCAATATTAGATTGTAGTTTATAAGTTGGGCATTTTGTCTTACCTTTTGTTGGCTCTTTCTTCTTTCCTATTGTAGACTCCTCCATGAGTACTTCAGGTGAAGATGCTCCTTGTGTTGAGGGTGTTTGAGAAGGCATTGAGTCACTTCTTCCCCCACTTCTAGAAGCTCTTTTTGATGGTCATTCATCAGCATTCTCACGTCTGCGCTTCTCTTCTACAATCGCCTCATTTTGTTGGCATTTTGTAATGTAGGCATGCACTGACAATGGGTCCACTAGATCATTACATCCTGTTTCTAGACGTATACAATCACCTGCTCCATGTAGAATCTCTTTTTTAAGCTTTCCCTATTTAGCTAATTGCATAACATTTGGCCATATTTGACCATGATGGTCATTCACCTCTTCATCACTAAGATGCTCAATTTTTACTACATAAGTAGCTGTCTCAACTGAAGAGGTGGCATGCTTAGTTTCCATTTCTTCAACTAAGGTTTGCATTCCCCCCTTCGCAAAGTTAGTTCTCAAAGGTAAACCTGTCTCTCTTAAGTGGATTTTACCATCCTTAAAAAAGACAACATCTTTTGACAAAGAATCGCTAAAATCATCACAATCCCTTCTTACATGGTCTGTACTATCACACCAAATACATATATTAACAAACCCTTCTTTGGGCTGTTGTCTTTGCCTAAGAAGTGGCCCTGATGGTGTGCCTTCTTCTTCAAGCTTTGCAAGCTTCACCCTCAAGTCCCGCATGCCCTTCACAAGTTCATCTAGCATTGACTCATCAAACTTAGGAGCTATATAAGTAGGCTTTACCATTTTGTTAGAAGTTGAGGTTGAAGGACTTGTAATGTTTACTACCATCTTGTCCCTTCTTCTTTGTCGTTTGGCAAGCAACGAGACAGCACCTTCAACTTCATTCCAGTCGGTCTTTAGTCCTTGCTCACCATCTTTATCTTCAAGAAGAAGCTCCAAATTTTCTTGAAACTCTTTACCTGCAGATTGTAAGAAAAGATTTGTCTTCTCTGCATCTAGTGTGGCCCTTTCTGTCCTGGTGAGTTGTGCATAGTGCCGCTCAAATTTCCTAAGTAGCTCTGTTATTGATAGTCCTTGCTTTGGCTTGACTACCCATTCTAAGAATGTCCTTTTGGTCACTCTCTCCGAGTCCTCCATGAAATATTCCTCCTTTAAAGCTACTTTGAGTTCTTCCCAATTTCTCCCATGCCCATATTTAATTGCCCTAACATGCTCTCTAATTTCAGGAGTAGAAACTAGCTCAAAGCTTTGAATCATCTCACCTTCTGACACGCGATGCAGCTCCATCTCCTTCACATACTCGCGTAAGTACTTGGTTACATCTTTGACATTGAACAAATGCTGTTGCTTTTTGTCCAAAATAGGCGACTAAAAATAGCAAGACATCGGTCTCCGAACTTCTGAAGGCACTAATAAAGACCTTGGAGCACGTACATGACTGTGTGAGCAAGCTAGGTATGATAGCGAAAAGATTTCTGAATAGTGAAAAGTTTTTTGGAAAAGTGCGATTATAGGAATCTGCAGCAGAGCACACTCGCAGTTTGTATTCACCACCTCGTTTTGATCATTAAGCACTCTTCCCAAAAGCTACCTCACACATCTCGACTTCGTACAAATCTCAACTGCAGACCTTGATTGAAACGCATACGTTTTTGGCCTTCAGACAAGTTTAGCTGAGCCGCCTGCGCTATAGTAAGAGAGACTCGTGCTACACTGATTTGTTTAGCTGGCAATGGACAGGGTCTGTTTAGCGCCATTGGTACCAACACAGATTGTGGTGTCCAGGGTCTGTTTAGCGGCTGGGTGTAGTCCTGACGGCAAGACTTTACCTGACGTCGACGGCCATGGCAACTACGTGCTCTTCAATAGAGTTGCTATCTCTCAGGCCTTTGTAAAACACTGCAGCGTGCCTCATGGTCGCAAGAAGGCAAGAGATGGTTGGTCTGCAATAGGACATGGTGGTCATCTACACGCAAGGTACTCTATCATTCATGAGATCTCACGTGCACTATGCATAACCTTGAGTTTATAAGCCCGGAGTCGCATGTGTGTAGGGAGGCGATTGGTAGAAGGTTTCGGGCTCTATCTGGGCACAAAACAAAGACGTCAGAGTGATGTCAGCTACGATGCCTCGCGATGTCGCCTACATATGCCGGCCGCAATCGGCAACACATCGTAAAATATTGGTATTTTTACCTTGTTGTTTTATGCTACTTCAAGAAAATATAAGGTTATTCAAGAGTTTGGTTGTAAGTAGCATTGCCAATTTTTTGGTATAGCATGAGTTACTTTTTTGTCTTTGACTACATCACCAACATGTTGTATTTATGTATAGCTTTACTCATAAGTGGTAAATGGATATTTAGAGATCATTGTCACTGCTTCTAGCGTGAGACTTAGAAAGGCTGGCAGTATTACTTTAGTTGAAGGAAACTATGTCGAGCACTGTCGTCATTACAATCCAAAGATAGCATCATAATAGTCCAGAGATAACGTCATAATAGTCCAAAGACAACGTCCCATATTCAGCACTCGTGAGCCGACTCCTGGATAGATAGATCTATTTGTTTCAAATCTTGATCATATGGTTGTTGGCTCATCACTGGTAGAGTTATGCTACTTATATTTGGTCAATCGATAATTGTACATCATGATTTTACTAATACTTTCCTCAATGATGTGATAGATGATGGATGTGACAGAGACCTTGTATGTGTACTTGAGAGCTCGGTGCCTCGTACTCACCATTGGTGTTATGTTTGTGTACTTGAGAGCTCGGTGCCTCGTACTTACCATTGATATTATGTTTTATTTTGTCAGAGAGCTCGGTGCCTCGTACTTACCATTGGTATTATGTTTATTTTTTCATATTTCAAGTGCAAATATTATGGGCATCAAGGATGAGAAATGTGACAAATTTTATGCGTACTTGGAAGCCTGTTATCGTCCTCTTGCTATTGTTGTTATCGTCTTGTTGCACCATCGTTGTCACTCGTGCTGTGGTTTTTATTTTCTTATTGCACCGTCGTCATCATTAGGGATTTGGCAGCTTTGATTATACAACAACATTGTTTCATATCATTTTTGTGTTCGCTTGTGTTTATCTACACAGATGTACTACATTCTTGTTATATGTGTATGTGTCATCATTATTTGTTTCTCTATCGTCTCTAGAGCGGCGTCGCGAACCGTCTCTAGGGACAATGCGATATGATTATTTCTAACCTTCACGTTTTGATATGTTTCTTGAGTTAGTGTTGTTCACATGATAAAAGCCACATCAATCAGCACGTACATGGGCTCAAAGATATTGAAGTTGATCAAAGATATTGAAGAATTTGCATCAATGCAATTGTATATATAGGGTTATTATACTTCGAAAGACACTTGAGAGCGCACATTGTATATTATGGAGTGATGAAACTCCTCAAAAATGAAATTTGTAAACTTTGATAATTGTTAATATAACAGTGCATGTATATGGTGCTGTGGGTTTTTCCCTTGTACCCCCAAGGGTTTTTTCATCCACAGTTAGGGACTCCTATTTGAGTGGGGGTGTTGGAGCTATATAGAGAGCCCACTCTTATGCTATATATAGTTAGGAGTCCCCACTATATATGTGTACTCAGTGTGTGTTCTATATACACTTTGGGGTTTGCATATGATGGCGTCATCTCGCTCTTCTCGTCTACCTACGTTCTCTTCCTCCGCTTCAACACTTGATGTCTGCGTCCTCACATGGCCATATTGTCTTGATCATGTCCTTTGTCACTTATTTATTGATCTCTTTCCATTGCATGTGGTTTGGATTTGCCCATTTTGAGAGTCTTCAAGCAGTACGCGTCACTTGTTGTGATGACCTGCCGTGTGCCAGAGACTTCATGCACTGAAATGCATTAACAGCCTCTTGTTGTTGATCATCGGGCAGTGATTGGGTGCCAATATCTTGTTTTTCATCGGCCATTTTCTCTTACAGCTGCAAACAACAAATAGAAAAATATTCAATATCATTGGCAAATATATATCCTCACGATTCAACAGACTCATAGATGCATAAAATAGCAACTTCTCGTTCCCTACAAAAGACAGCGGAATCCACTAAATCAAACCACAACAAATGCGACTAATTGAACCACAAAGCAAATTAGAAATACTGACACTCAACATGACAAATTTGAAATGACTCAAGATAGTTGACTCAATTAGGTGAACCAATTCAAACTAGATAATACACTTCAATAAAAAATAGAATATCCTAGACAAGACATATGTATATCATAGAAATTTTTAAATTGGATAAAATGATGGTGCAAGTTCAACAAGGGGACGTTGGACAGGGTTAGGGTCTGTCTTTAAATGTTCTTTAAAAAATATCAACACGTAAGATACATTTCTTCTTTGTTCCCGCTCTTTTAACTTCATCCAACAATCTAATTCGAATAGCCCTCATAACATCTTCGTCCGGGTGGTGAAAAACTTCTTCTGGAAAATAAACTTTTCTAGTTGCACAACAAAAATTTTCTAGCATGTCTAATAGGTAGCCCAATGCGTAAATATTGATCACTTTTGTGTATGCATCTATGCACCATGGATCATATAGTTTGGGAGCGATCCACGGTCGCTTAGCCATCTCGGCATTCCCTGCTCTCTACGCATCCAAAACTGTAGAGTCAGACTATGCGCTTGGATGTAGATAAATAATTGATGCATGCTTAGTTGGTGTTCTAAGCATCGTACCCCAATCAATGATGCTGACGCGGGGTTTATTGGCGCAAGTAAACTCCATCATTATGTTGAACGGTTGCAGGTCATTGTGCACTATACCGGCCGAGTGGGTAACCGCAACGCCGTTGATTAAGGCGTGACAAATGGCTGGCATCTACTCGATCACTGCTTTGATCCGCACCGTGTCTATCTCTTGTATAGGAAGATTTGCTACAAGCAATGACCTCCAGCCATGTTGTAGCATGTGCATGTGTCGTTTGAACAATCTGTGAGCGAATGGTAAGCGGCACATCATCTCGCCCATGGTACTCCCATTCTAGTATGGGAATATTGTGATCCAAGGAGCTTCGGTAGTAAAGCCAATGCACCTTACAATGGAGGGATGAAGCGTTTGCATTCCTTGCTCTATATGGAAGCTATCAAATTTCACCTCACTCCCTCCCTTGTAACATTTTTCCACATATGTAATGTGGTCTAGAAAAAAAGAGATGACTTTGATGGTGTACAATGTGCATACACCGAAGGAGCCTTCTCCAATTCTCATACCTTCTACCAAGGCTTCGTGAGGGATGTTGACAAGATGAGTGCACTTTGCATTCAAAGCCGTGCGCATGATTGTGCCAGTGCCGCTGGCATCGGATCGACCTTCCAAATCTGCTTGCGCATCTTGGGCCATCTTCAATCTTTTGGGTAAAGCTGCTTGGTCCTATGCTTTCACATGCTTCATCTTTACCTTTTGTTCTTCCCACAATTTATCCCAGAGCTCTTATTTTGACATGTCGCAAGTAGGTGGGATATCTTCCTTTAAGTCTCTGCAACATACTTTCATATTGCACAACACTGTCCTAACCTTGTGGTGGGGGTCAAATTCTCCAATCCCTCCTGGAATCAACAACTCGTATTAGCCTTCAACTCGCAACGTGCGCTCTGTGTTCTCCCATATAGCGCTAGTGAGGTCTTTGATGAAGACATCGCTTTCACTAATCTATTGTATGAGATCATCTGCACATTATGAGATTGCCAAAATATATTCTTTACGAATGGCACACATAATACTTTTCTTTTGATCTGGCGTCATATTTGCAGTGGACAATAAAAAACAGCATATCAAATACAAATTCATTGTTGCGAATGACACTAACACTCTTATACGATTTCAGGCAAACCCTTAAACATCACTTCAAGACTTTAAGAAATGTGCAAGGAAATATTGATAAAAATTGGAAATAATCTTCACTTAAAAATTGCAATTTGTTACTCGTGTAAAATGCAGATCAAACAAGTGGTTTATAAGAACTTAATTCAGATCAAACAATACATGTTAATAGTCTGACACATTTCAGCATATATTGAATTTTTAACTTATATTTTTCTCCGTGCGCACATCTAGTTTAAACAAAGCACACACCAACTTAAAAGCTTCAAAAACATTTAAAACACTGGAAGTATACAAATTGGACTAGCAAATTGTGTTCACACACTTTTTTACAGAGACTTTATGTAAATGTGGCAATCAAAAAAGCGATGAAATTGATGCTCTTTAAAAAGATACAAAAGAATATTTAACATGCAAATTGTGTGCAAATTCTTTTACAAAGAAATTATGTAAATGAAGCATTAAAAATAGCGATAATGCTTGAGTTTCTTTAAAAAGATAAAAAAAGAATATTTAACAGCTCCCGATCACCTACAAGAAAATAAACAAGGTGAGCATACGAATAAAATTCTTAGCTCGTTATTGACTAAAGTGGTTAGTTTAGGAAGAACCGACTGGGAAATGAATCTCCATGTATCTTTAAATGCTACACCCTTTAACCTTGTTTATGGTTTTGATGCCATACTACCAATAGAGTTTCTATTGCCGACACTAAGAGTAGCTAAGAATCTTAAATGGACAGGACATGAATTGTCAGAGAGCCTTGAAGATTTAGAGAAGCTAGATGAGCAAAGGCTAACTATTTTTTGATTCTCATCTAATTACAAAAGTCTTCAAAAAGGTGGACTTAGTTTTAGTCTATTCCCTTGGATCGTTTATCATTGAAGATGTATCTCCAAGTGGAGCAGTTAACTTGTCCACCCTAGATGGTGAACCAATGGAAAATTGGATTAGCGGATGTCGTTTAAAGAAGTACAATTTGCCACTAACCAATGAATTGTTAGAAAGGATGCATGCAGCTAAGCAAAGGAAGATAAAAGGACAGCAGGTTATTCATGAAGTCCAAGAGGAAGCTCGGCTTTGAGCACTAAAAAGAAAAGCTTCTCTCAAGAATCAACAAATACCTATTCTCATCAACACTCTGGACATAGATGATCGACAATGGGAATTGCAAACTGATGCAGTGTCAACAGATCATGAATGGTTAGATGGAATGGAACTCCGCATCAAGGTAAAGATGAACAATCATAGTACAAATGCATTGATTGAAACGGGTAAATGCAATGTACAAGAAAGGAACAAGTCAGTCTTTCACAGCAGGAATAACGACTATCAAAGGATGCCATAGAATCCAACACCAACATTGGGACCAGTCAACTTAAATGTGATAGTACATGGATGTCATGTCCTTATCAATTTGTATGCTTACCAGATGAACACATGAATGAGACAATGATTCTTGGAATCTCATGGATGCGGACATACAAAGCAGTACCAGATTGGGATACCAATCAGCTCAGGCTATCACCTAAAGGTGGACAACTCATTGTTCCAATTGCACCAAGTGAGGAGTGGAAAGGGAGTAATCAGCAGAGCAAACCACAAAGCAATCAATCTTCTCCATCAGATCGACATGCAAATGCTACAAGTAGCACGGAAGGAATTAGGCAAATTTGGGTACGAAAATCACAGCTTAAGGACAAGCCGATTCAAATCTGGGTGTCCAAAACATCAAAAATACCAAAGACGGTTCCAAAGATCACAACACAACAACGAGCATCTCAAAGAAGGGAACCTCACACGAAATGGATTTGGAAAGAAAAAGGAGCACTTATCTTCTCTGCAAACTATAAAGTCGATCAAGCAATGGAGAGTTAAGTCTCAGAAAACTCAACCACACCATTATGCACCAAGCAAACCAAAATATAAATGCAGCTCTCTCTTTGGAAGACAACATCAGAAAGCCTTGAGATCAGAAACAGTTGAGTTACTTACTCAAGACCCAACTCTTGCACAACATAATGGTTTGAGCTGTATTGATCTTCAAGCACGATAGAGCCAACCAAGGCTATGCATAGACACAATTGTTCAGCCCATGCACATAGTTGTCCCAGAGTATGCCATCTAGGAGGAGTGGAAGGGCACTAAGTAATTAAGGGCAATGTTTGAAGAGGGAGAAAAAAGTTAGGTGTTAACATGTGAATTTGTTAGCAGCGGCTAACATAGGCACAATATTTCCCACACACTTGTATAAATCTTGGGCTGACGTGGAGTTCCAATGTTGTATATGGTATTTTGTGGGCTCATCTTAAACCCATAGTAGAAGGATTGTGGTGAAAGCCCTTAAAATGAATCCTTTATGCAAGGAGGCTTCATTCTTGAGTATCCACTCTTGAGGATCCACTTTTGAGAGCTCCCTCTCTCTAGAGTGTTCAATCTTTGGCCTAGCCTTGAGCGTAATGCCCATGCTTAAGAGGCTAGTGCTAACCATTGTTATTAGTGTAAGCTCTTCTTGATTAATCTAATCCTTATTTTCTCATTAGTCTACTTCTTCTCTACATTTCATCTTCTCATGAAGTAGTATTACACTTTCATTATTCTAGATTTGAGAGATGTATGTACTTCTTGCTAGTAACCACTCCTATTCTTCCATAAGGAATTGATTTGCGATATTTAGCATCACAAATTAGGTTGATTAAGTTAGGTCTCAATCTTGTAATTGTCTGTGTGCCCTATTCTTTGCTTGTGTGTAGATAGGTTTTATGAATCTCTAGCACCATTCACCTCATGTGTGTAGGTATTGATGAAGTGCAGTAATTGACATGTGGTAATTAGTGTGTGCTTATCATTAGTGTGCTTGGGGTTTCTAGTCTATGGTAAGTCGGACTTCGTTGGGCTTGATGTGTGTAGGAGATTGATTGATTAGTGATTAGAGTAGGTTTAGAGTTAGTCTTGCCATGGCTAATCTCTACTTGCAATGGAGATGTGATCTCTTGAATCCTCTATTCCTATTCATCCGATGCTCGTGCTTCCGTGCCCTAGCCGGGTTGCTGATCTACGGATTTGATAATTTTGTGTGGGTTGCGATTAGGTCATGCTACAACGCCTCCCTATAGAATTTTTGCAAAATTACCTAATAATACCCTTATAAATCATCAACAAGAGAATTTAACTGATAATATCTCCACGGCGAGTGTAAATAGTGTACATATTATCACAAAATCATCAAAAATAGTCCTTTCTTGTTATTTTTCGCCATTTTTCTTGATGTTGAGACTTGAAAATGAAGAAATTCAAAAAGAAAATAAAGATGTGTTTTTCAATGGATTTTCTTAATCATTGGAGTTTCACTTTTCTTTTTTAGCACATTTTGTTTTTTTCTTTGATTTTTTCAATAAACATGTCAAAAATTAATAATAAATAGTTAATGGGCTCAGATGGAAAAATTGAAGACATGCGGATGATTAGAAAGACAAGGCAAAATCGGTAGATGGAAGCGGGAAGTCTAAATTAGGCGGCCATACCTACTTTTGCAAAATTCTTGAAGAATGCACTTCAAAATTCCGATTGAGGAAATTTTTGAGTCTAACATAGATTTCACGGCCTAGTAGGACTAACTGTGAAGTTTGGGGAAATATGGTTCGGAAGTCTGAGTATAGATACCCAAGGTAGGCTAGAATCACCTCATTTCCACTTGTTGCCTTTGAAGAGACATCTTTTCGGCCTTCTTTGCGTGCATTTTCTGGAGTCCGCATTTGTGTGTTTTCAGCACAGTCTCACACGAGACATGAGGGGTAACTTATCAATGATCCATTTTGTATGGCCAGTAGCTAGTCTAAACCCCTCGAAAAAACAGTAGAATCCTTGCAATGCACGAAGACCTACGACCGAAAATTGACCATAGCGGCCTGTCAGCTCAACCAAATCATATGAGACTTGAATTGTAGCATGCCCCAACATAATATAACACTTCTATATCAACAGTTGACCATTTGGCAAGGATTGAGGGGGTCCCAAGTAGAAGAGCTAGGTTTTTGACAAATGCTAGAATTGGATTCTGACTCCACAGACAGATTATTTATGAGGTCTATACACAATGTATATAATTGGTGTCATCAAATCAATCAAGCCAGGCGCTTGGAAAGTAGAAAATGGCTCAAAGTCTACAAAGTGTCAAATTTGACATGCGAAGTCAAACTGACTCCAAATGGGCCACAATTGGATGAGCTGCTTCAGGACTATGTAGCGGACAAGTCCATAGCCTCAAAAGTGACTAACCAACTCTACATGCCATGTAGTCACAAAAATTGGTGATTTCACAGTCGACAAAGCACAAAGTGATGTCAGCAAGACAAATTTTACCAAATTCAATTTAGGACTTGCTTTAGGGGTATACAATATGTTTAGGTCAAAATTTTCAAGTTTTGCAAGAAAAAGTTGACTACTGTAAATAATTGCGATTATTTACTTTTGCAATATTTTGGCTTGAAAATGATATCCTCACCTCACCTATTACTTGTACACACCTATTATATTCCACACTTCAAGTATGAACCAAAATGATCAATTATAACTTGCAAAATTGCCAAAAAACTCAAAGAAGTCCTTGCAAACCAATTTCTGAGTTATGCGTTGTCGTGCTGTGACATGTACATAGTGGGAATGCATGCTACAAGATCTATCTTGTAATTTTTTAGATGATAATTCTATTTCCTATAATGTACATATGCATATTCAAGTATAATAATAAACCTTCTATCTCATCCTATTATTTTTCTCAAGGATAACCTTCTTACTTTACCATCAGAAAATAGTATGGGAAAAGAATGAATAGCTCCGCCTCTTTAACTTGGGGAAAAAAGCATTGACTCTTTATGTCTACTATCTCATTATCATCTCACACCCTAGCTAGATCCTATATCTAGGGTAAACTCCAATATATATATATTCTATGTATTTTTTATACTTTTCTTAAATTTCTTTTTAAATAGCTACTACGAGGGAATCAAATCCTAGTGGGACAATAGGTGGCATGATTTCAAAGATACACTTATTTTAATGCATTATTGCAAGCATGGTTACAAAACTTTGTCAAGGAGCAATGTCATGCTTTCATATGGCATGAGGTGTCCTTTGGAATTAAATGAAAGTCTAGGCTAAGGGGACCATGGGAAGAATTTTGCTGCCAGAAATGGACCCTATTTTGATGAATTTTTTACACAAGGTTCCAATCTGAATTGGAAAATGATTTTGAAATGCAAATTGTAGCTAATGAGCTGACGTTTCTGCCCATATTTTTACATTTTTATTTCAAGCCACGGTTGAAGCAATATGATCAAAATGCTGGACCCCAGTCTGCCCACATCATGTAGGGATAGCTCATTCCCAACTTTTCCAATTCCTATTCACACTGGCTCCTCTCTTCTTGTGTAAACCCTTGGGGGTTCCCTTCACCTATAAAAGGGAACCTCTTCTTCCTTGAAAGGAACTCAAGCATTCAAGCCATTGATGAGAGAAATTCTTGAGGGAGTGAGTAGTAATGCCTAATTGTACTTAGCCATTAACATAAGCCAAAGCCTACACTTTCTCCTAGAGGGAGACTAGCCATTCTTGCACCAAGCTAACCTTGGAAGATCAACTCTAATCAACGAAGGTCTTGCACTTGGTGTATCAATCAAAGTGGAATTATCCACTCTTCTTCTCTTTCCATCAATAATGGTGCCGAAGGGTTCGTCAAGTAAGATGTGTTCTACATTGATTTTTTCTTGATTTCTTGTTGTTTTCTTTTTCATCTCTAATCCAACATATATATATATGTATCTAATCTCATATCCTTAAGCAAACCTATCTCTCTCATTCTTAGTAATTCATCCTCTCTGCAAATTCTAGGTTCTCTTTTCTACAGGTACATCTCTCCCCGCAGTATCCTTATTGCCTACGGGCAAGAATAGGGCTTGGGAGGGAAACTTCTCATCTCTTCACTTCTCTCATATCTACATTTCTCACATACTATCCTAGATGAATAACCCACATGATGATCATTTCTATCGCTTTCACTCTGTACGATCTATTAGAATTAACGTATGGATTAGCCGTAAAATACACTTTCAACAACGTATAGTGTTTCTCTTTGGCCCAAAAAGGCTTAATGAAATACTTCTATCACCGGATCCCATCATACTACCTCTCATAGACTATAACTTTTCTTTTGACGTAAGCGTAGTTATCTTGCTATGAACCAAGAGGATTTGTACACACAATTTCCAATCACTAGACAAAATATATATATTATGGTAAGCACAAAACTACAATTTTAAAGAGCAATTCGTAGCCTATTTGGTCAGCCAAGATTGAATGCCATTAACTCATCTATTAACCCTTTCATATTACCCATGATACGATATGACCATAGCTTTGATGTTTTCATTTTCGTATTGTTTTGACATTCTCTTTTGTGTTCTTTCTTTGTGTGTGTGAGTGCAAGAGAGAAAGAGTGAGTCCTCTTCGATTGCACTTCTTTCCAAACCGTAGTCTTCATGGCATATATGGTTTAACTCCTTCATATAGTTTTTGTTGAGTTCTCTCACAAACTCTCACAGCCATAAGCCCGGTGCTTTCCTAGCAAGACCGCAAATTTCTCGACACATTTTTGGTGAATCCGACGCGAAACTGCCAGGGTGAGATTTTGTGGGTAATCATGGGTGATCATGTTGAGCAACAGGGTATGCATTTTGACCCAGGAACAATGCAAATGTTTTAAGTATTTTCAATGTTCATGCAACAACAACATGCCACTGAAATAAGAGAGATTTCAGCAACGAAGGCCATACAAGCAGTCGTCAATAGAATGGATCAGTTCAATGGCAAAGATGTAACCAAGTACTTACACGAGTATGTGAAGGAGATGGAGCTGCATCGCGTGTCAGAAGGTGAGATGATTCAAAGCTTTGAGCTAGCTGTTGCTCCAGAAATTAGAGAGCATGTTAGGGTAATTAAAGATGAGCATGGGAGAAATTGGGAAGAACTCAAAGTAGCTTTAAAGAAGGAATATTTCATGGAGAACTCTAAGAGAGTGACCAAAAGGACATTCTTAGAATGGGTAGTCAAGCCAAAGCAAGGACTATCAATAACATAGCTACTTAGGGAATTTGAGCGGTGCTATGCACAACTCACCAGGACAGAAAGGGCCACACTAGATGTAGAGAAGACATATCTTTTCTTACAAGCTGCAGGTAAAGAGTTTTAAGAAAATTTAGAGCTTCTTCTTGAAGATAAAGATGCTGAGCAAGGGCTAAAGACCGACTGGAATGAGGTTGAAGGTGCTGTCTCACTGCTTGCCAAACGACAAAGAAGAAGGGACAAGATGGTAGTAAACACTACAAGTCCTTCCACCTCAACTTCTGACAAAATGGTAAAGCCTACTTTTATCGCTCCTAAGTTTGATGAGTCCATGCTAGATGAGCATGTCAAGGGAATGCGTGACTTGAATGTGAAGTTTGCAAAGCTTGAAGAAAAAGGCCAACCATCAGGGCCGCTTCCTAGGCAAAGACAACAGCCCAAAGAAGGTTTTGTTAATAGATGTATTTGGTGTGATAGTACAGACCATGTAAGAAGGGATTGTGATGATTTTAGTGATGCTTTGTCAAAAGATGTTGTCTTTTTTAAGGATGGTAAAATCCACTTAAGAGAGACATGTCTACCTTTGAGAACTAACTTTGGGAAGGGGGGAATGCAAACCTTAGTTGAAGATATGGCAACTAAGCATACCACCTCTTCAGTTGAGGCAACTACTTTTGGAGTAAAAATTGAACATTTTTGTGATGAAGAGGTGAGTGACCATCATGGTCAAATTTGGCCAAATGTCATGCAATTAGCTAAAAAGGGAAATCTTACAAAAGAGATTCTACATGAAGCAGGTGATTGCATACGTCTAGAAACAGGATGGAATGATCCAGTGGACTCATTGTCAGTGCATGCCTACATTACAAAATGCAAACAAAATGAGGCAATTGTAGAAGAGAAGCGCAGATGTGAGAATGCTGATGAAGGACCATCAAAAAGCGCTTCTAGAAGTGGGGGAAGAAGCGACTCAATGCCTTCTCAAACACCCTCAACACAAGGAGCATCTCCACCTGAAGTACTCATGGAGGAGTCTACAACAGGAAAGAAGAAAGAGCCAACGAAAGGTAAGACAAAAGGCCCAACTTATAAACTACAATCTGATATTGAGGTTGCTACGGATTAAAGAAAGTCTTGGAGGAAAGGATCTTGAATAGCAAGATTGAGTTTACTCTGGGAGAAGTTCTTGGCATTGCAAAGCGTGAATTCCATGAGGAGATCATTGACATCATCAAGAGAAAGAGGCAAACCCTTGCTGAAGTTTCTCGTCCACAGGTTGAAGGGGAAACCTCAAAGACACAAGGGATGCAACTGCAAAATAAGGAGAATGATGGAGCTGTGGTAGGATGCTACCAATCTAGTGGGAGAGTGAAGCAAGTGCATTTCTCAAATGATGATGAAGAAGTTGAAGATATTCCTAGGAGTTACTATTCACGAAGTCATTGGGCAAGGGCTACTACAGAAACTTTGGTCAAGGTAGGTGATCTAGAAGAGCCATTTGTTGCCTTGATTGAACATGGTTCCGAAATAAACATAATGTCAAAGAGTCTCTACAACAAGTGCAAATGGACGATGGACAGATCATGGCTGGATGGTAAAAGGGGCTAACAATTCATCCGATGAATTGTATGCAGCATGTCCAGGTGTGAAGGTAACAATAGGTGATGTAAAGATTGACCAAAACTTCTTTATACAGTATACATCTTCATATCATCTCATCCTTGGACAGCCCTACATGGTGGGAGTTCGAATGGAAACAAAGGTAATGGATGATGGTTCAGCATATGCTAGGATACGTAGCAAAGATGGTAAACGAGCTGTCCAATTTCTCACAGTTTGTGTGAACCATGAAAGAAATCATGAAAACCTCAGAGAACATCCTCTACCAAAGGTGAGCAAAGAGTTTCATGATCATAGAGAAATGATGGGTTTTGGCCAAGTACCATTGTAAAGCGGGATTGGAGTGGTACAGATAGAAAAAGGGTCTCGCCTGATCCAAAAATAGGTGAAGCGTTTTCAACGAGCTCCTTGGTAACAAAGAATGGATCAATATGTTTTACAAAACTTGAAGATTTGAAGAGATGTGAGAGGCAATATGTGCATCATGTACAAATAGGCATGAAAAAGAGTGGGTTGCTAGAGCCTACTGAAAATGTTTTGGGTTTGTGTGAACAAGTTTCTTTTGTAGATACTATGGGTGAGCTTGATGCTATAATGGGGTCTAATTTGCATCTTGAAAATGAAGTTGTGGAAGTTTGCTCTATGGAAATGTATCAAGTAATAGAAGCCTTTAAAGAAAGCCAAACAGTTGTCCCAGAAGTGCATGTTGAAACTAAATTCAAGAGTGTAGCAAAGAAGGTGAGACCAGTAGCTTCACCCTTACCACCCAACAACAGGAAAAAGATTGAGCAGGCTTCTTTACAACCAAGTTTGAGGAATACTAAAAAGATTGGGCATACCTTCACAAAGGAGTCTTTCCAAGACTTGCAGATTGGTCGCAAGAAGTTTCTAACACAGGAGGAGACAAAGTGCTTCAAAAAAATGCCTTCAAAGCATGGTAAGGCTTTTGCATTTGAGCCACATGAGATAGGATGTGTTAATCCTTCTATTGTAGCTCCTATGGTAATTTTCACAATACCTCATGTGCGTTGGAATCTGCGGCCTATTCCGGTTCCAAAGGCTCGTTTGCCAAAGTTAGTAGAGCTACTGAATGAGAAAATCAAAATGGGAATCTTGGAGCCTTCTTGTGGTCCATACTCAAACAGGTGGTTCATAGTTCCGAAGAAGAATGGTTCTCTACGCTTCATCCAAGATATGCAACCAGTAAACAAGGTGACAATTAGAAATGTAGGTAAAGGTCCAATTGTGGATGAGTTTGCAGAGGCATTTGCAGGGAGGGCAATCTACTCAATGGGGGATCTCTACTCAGGGTATGATCAATTTCAGCTTGCAATCGAAAGCAGAGACTTGACAACCATGAGGACACCTTTGGGTTTGGTAAGGATGTGTACCTTGCCACAGGGAGCAACCAAATCGGTTGCACATATGATGAATGGGATGAATAAGGTCTTACGTGACTTTATTCCTCAAATCACAATGCCTTTCATTGATGATTTGCCTATCAAAGGATGTGAAGAAAGTGACAAAGATGAAGCTTTGGATCTCAGGGGATGTCACAAGTTTGTGGTAAATAACATAAATGATTGTGATAAAATTTTGTCTAGGTTGGAAGAAGTGAATCTTACATTGTTAGGGAAAAAGTCTATGTTTGGTGTCAATGAAGTGCTCATTGTGGGGCACATGTGCGGGCCATATGGTAGGAAACCTTGTCCAACAAAGGTAGATGACATCCAAAGAATGAAATAAACGTGCACTAGCATCACTGAGGTTAGAAGGTTTCTGGGAGCATGTGTCTTCTATGTTATTTGGATTCCACATTATGCACATGTAGTTGATCCTCTTTATGAGCTGCTTAGAAAGAATCAGAAGTTTAAATGGACAGAAGCACATGTAAAATCCATGAAAAAACTAAAGGAGTTGCTCCAGTCTAGGGAGATGATGTAGGCACAAATTTCTATTCTATCTCTCATGTGAAAGGTAACAATGTCTGCATGACTAATCTACTTGAATCATTCTTGAAAGAGCTTTATGAAGGTGATTGGCTTCTTATTGGAAGCTACTTGAGTACTCTAACAAAACAGGATGATTGGTCTAAACAAGAATTCAAGAGGATACGTAGGAAAGCATATGGGTACTTTTTGAGGGATGGTTACTTGTGCAAGCATCCTAAACAAAAGGGTGCTACACCACAAAGGGTTATATGTAAAAAAGAGACTCAAGTAAAGCTCATGCAAGAGTTTCATGAGAGTCTATGGGCTGGACACAGGGGTGTATGGGCAACCTTCTCCAAGTTGAAAGAAAAATACTGGTGGAAGGGTATGTATAAAGATGTATCTCAGTTTGTAGAGACATGTGTAACTTGTCAAGTGTATTCAAATGTTCGACGTCGTGATGGATTGCACCCTACATATCCACTAGCCATGAACTATAAATGGGTTGTGGATCTAGTCACAATGCCTCTAGGACTCTGGCAAATGAGATACTTGGTTCTTGCACGAGAGGACCTAACTAACCAGGTTGAAGGAAGAGCATTAAGAGCTAAAACCACAGAAGCTGTGTGCAAATTCCTTCTTGATGAGGTGATTTGCCGTCATGGTTGTGTGGGAAAAATCACTACAGATAGAGGTGAACTGGATGCCGAAGAAGCAAGGGAGTTCTTTTCTAGATTAGGAATCAAGATTTCTCTTACTACAGCTTACAACCCTGAAGGCAATGGAAAGAGTGAAAGAGGACATCCTCCTATCATCAAAGCTTTGGCCAAGGCTTGTGAAGGAAGAGTTGGTGAGTGGCCAAAACTATTACCATATGCTTTATGGGCTGATCGTACAACACATAGCTTAGTAACTGGCTGCATGCCTGCGGGGCTAATGTATGGTTAAAACCCAGTGATGCCGATTGAGGATACAATTCCCACATGGAATGTACTACCTTGGCAAGAAGGGCTTAGCAGGGAATATCTCCTTGCACTGCGTATAAGGCAGCTAGAGAGAAGACCAGGAGACATTGAAGTTGCAAAAGAACGACTCAAAAATGCAAGGTTAAAAAACAAGGACTACTTTGATAAGCGACATCGACTCAGGAGAAAAGCAATTGACAAAGGTGACTGGGTTTTGGTGTATGACAATAGCCTCGATAACCAGCACACAGTCATGCGTAAGTTTTCAAAAAGATGGTTTGGACCATATGTTGTAAAGCATGTGCATAAAAATGCTACTTACAGCTTGTCTGAACTAGATGGTACAGAAGTAAAGATTCCCATTGCAGGACAAAGGATCAAAATGTTTAAGATAAGAGGAGACAATGATCCAGAACATGTTGATGAGGAAGAAGAGCAAACCACAGGTAAAGATCAAAGTGAAGATGAAGATTTGGAATCATCCAGTGAAGAAGAAAGCAATGAAGATGTACAAGAGGGCTGATCTTACAAAGAAATAATATCTCACATACCAGAGGATGTGCAGGTTTAGAGGGGGTGGATGTCGTGCTGTGCCACGTACATAGTGGGAACGCATGCTACAAGATCTATCTTGTAATTTTTTAGATAATAATTATATTTCCTATAATGTACACATGCATATTTAAGTATAATAATAAGCCTTCTATCTCATCCTATTATTTTTCTCAAGGATAACCTATTCTTACTGTACCATCAGAAAATACTATGGGAAAAGCATCAATAGCTCCGCCTCTTTAACTTGGGGAAAAAAGCATTGATTCTTTATTTCTAGTATCTCATTATCATCTCACACCCTAGCTAGATCCTATATCTAGGGTAAACTCCAATATATATATATTCTATGTATTTTTTATACTTTTCTTATCTTTCTTTTTAAATAGCTACTAGGAGGGAATCAAATCCTAGTGGGACACTAGGTGGCATGATTTCAAAGATACACTTATTTTAATGCATTATTGCAAACATGATTACAAAACGTTGTCAAGGAGCAATGTCATGCTTTCATATGGCATAAGGTGTCCTTTGGAATTAAATGAAAGTCTAGGCTAAGGGGACCTCGGGAAGACTTTTGCTGCCAGAAATGGACCCTATTTTGATGAATTTTTTACACAAGGTTCCAATCTGAATTGGAAAATGATTTTAAAATGAAAATAGTATTTAATGAGCTGAAGTTTCTGCCCATATTCTTAGTTTTTTTTTTGGAGCCACGGTTGAGGAGATATGATCAAAATGTTGGACCCCAGTCTGCCCACATCATGCAGGGATAGCTCATTCCCAACTTTTCCAATTCCTATTCACACTGGCTCCTTTCTTCTTGTGTGAACCCTTGGGGGTTCCCTTCACCTATAAAAGGGAACCTCTTCTTCCTTGAAAGGAACTCAAGCATTCAAGCCATTGATGAGAGGAATTCTTGAGGGAGTGAGTAGTAATGCCTAATTGTACTTAGCCATTAACATAAGCCCAAGCCTACACTTTCTCCTAGAGGGAGACTAGCCATTCTTGCAACACGCTAACCTTGGAAGATCAACTCTAATCAAAGAAGGTCTTGCACTTGGTGTATCAATCAAAGTGGAAGTATCCACTCTTCTTCTCTCTCCATCAATAATGGTGCCGAAGGGTTTGTCAAGTAAGATGTGTTATACATTGATGTTTTTTTGATTTCTTGTTGTTTTCTTTTTCATTTCTAATCCAACATATATATATGTATCTAATCTCATCTCCTTAAGCAAACCTATCTCTCTCATTCTTAGTAATTCATCCTCTCTGCAAATTCTAGGTTCTCTTTTCTACAGGTACATCTCTCCCCGCAGTATCCTTATTGCCTACGGGCAAGAATAGGGCTTGGGAGGGAAACTTCTTATCTCTTCACTTCTCTCATATCTACATTTCTCACATACTATCCTAGATGAATAACCCACATGATGATCATTTCTATCGCTTTCACTTTGTACGATCTATTAGAATTAATGTATGGATTAGCGTAAAATACACTTTCAACAACGTATAGTGTTTCTCTTTAGCCCAGAAAGGCTTAATGAAATACTTCTATCACCGGATCCCATCATACTACCTCTCATAGACTATAACTTTTTTTTTGACGTAAGCGTATTTATCTTGTTATGAACCAAGAGGATTTGTACACACAATTCCCAATCACTAGACAAAATATATATATTATGGTAAGCACAAAACTACAATTCCAAAGAACAATTCGTAGCCTATTTGGTCAGCCAAGATTGAATGCCATTAAGTCATCTATTAACCCTTTCATATTACCCATGATAAGATATGACCATAGCTTTGATGTTTTCATTTTCGTATTGTTTTGACATTCTCTTTTGTGTTCTTTCTTTGTGTGTGTGAGTGCAAGAGAGAAAGAGTGAGTCTTCTTTGATTGCACTTCTTTCCAAACCCTAGTCTTCATGGCATCTATGGTTTAACTCCTTCATATAGTTTTTGTTGAGTTCTCTCACAAACTCTCACAGCCATAAGCCCAGTGCTTTCCTCGCAAGACCGTAAATTTCTTGACAGTGTCACACTTTTTGATCCAAATAGCCTCATATCACATACACATGGTCTACACCATGCCTAGAGCCAAGTTGCAGCAAAAAATGTTCATTATGATGAAAAAGTAAATAATCTCGATTATTTACGTTTTTGCCAAGATGGGAAAAAATTGCAACTTTGCCATCATGGGACCAAAGTGCATGATTTCCTAAGCCCATTAACCAAGTTTGAACAAATTTAGAGCTCAAAATCTCAAAATTCCTTTACATCTACTGTTTCAGAGACCTAAAGCCTTGATCTGGCACCATTTTCACCATGTGCACCCAAATGACCCCACACTCCACTCAGAGTATCTATTTGGTATATAATTCAAGCCTATAGTGCCAAATTTTCAAAAAATTGACAAAATTACTCAGCTATAAATAATCACGATTATTTACTTTTGTTACAATTTTTTGTTTGGACTTCATGATTTTGATCTATACATGTTTTTATGCATCTATGCATGTTAAAAAATGGATTTGAAGCAAATTCGGCTCGATTTCTCAGCAATTCAAACTGAAGGAGATTTCAGGGCAGAATCTACCAAATTTTCTAACTTAGACACTCTATTCACTTAGCAGGAGCCATGCAAGCTACAGAGAAAGGCAAGAGCTACCACCATACCAATTGGACCCTAGTTCAGTAAAGACGGCCAAAGCGACCTATCTGTCTAAAGAACAATTAGAGGACAATAACACAACGGTTTTCACAGGTAGATTCAAAAGAGAAGAAGGAAATCACGTAGAATTGCAACTTCTACCAAAAGAGGTCTATGATGCTGCAGCAAAGCCCGAGAAAAAAGAAGCTAATAGAAGGCTTGGGTTCAGAGAGTTCTATGACCAAGATCCATGTGGAGTAGATTTCCAGAAAGCTTATGAGCTCCTATCCACAATCAAGTAAGATGGAATAGCCCAGATCTCTTACCAGCAAGGGAACAAGGTAGAAGTGCTCATTACAAAAGAGATAGTGACCGAAGCTCTCAAACTGCCGACAGAAGGAATGACCATGAGGGAAAGAGACAAAAAAACAGCAAACACTTTCACCAAAGAGACTACTACTGCAACATTTGCTGATCTCATCCAGAAATAGGTGGAAGAACCTGCAAGATTATATCATCAACACTTACACTTTCTTGCGAAGATACCGCCAAGGTACACAACACCTAATCATGCAGTTGTGACTTTACACAAGTGTTAAAGTCAACAACCAGGGAACCCATCGACCACACATAGTATGTGTTAACCACACTGAAGGGTACAAAGAAAGAGGGTAAGATAACATATCTCTGAGAACCTGAGGTACTCACAAGAATTTCCCACCATGCTATCGGCATGGCACACAATTTGTCACCTGCCCCAAATCAGAATACATGGATTGTATCTGCACAACCATCCCCTTGAGCCACAAGGTCCACTGAAAGAACATACAAATCTGATGAAGATTCTACCGAGAGATCTGCACAAATACATAGCAGCTAAAGCTCAGCCAATGAGGAAAGAAGAGCTCGCATTGAAGAAATGAAAAGAAAAGCAGTGATAGGACATCAAGAGGAGCCTCAACAGAAGCAGGCAAGGGTTGAGAGAGAGAAGCACTCTTATGAATGAAGCCACCAATCTCAAGGCAAGGACCCTGCAAAGTGGGCACTTATAGAAGTAAAAGGACCAAGAAAAAAGCACCCTGCATGGAGAGAAGCAAAAGATCCAAAGGATCTATTGGAAAGAATCTATCAGGAGGCAAAAGCATTGAAGTTGAAAGAAGCTCAAGAAGAAGAAGAAAAAGCTAAAGAGGCGGCGGAGTAGCAAGGACAAGCTGAAACAACACACCAAAGCGAAGACCAAAATGAAGAAGGTGGGATGTCCCCCAGACCATACCATTTACAAGACATCACAACCACCCGATGCCAAGTCCACCACCTTCACCAATAGATAGACCCACAGAGAGAAAGCCAACCAAAGAAAAGGAATTTGAACCACAAGAGGCGGCATATTTTGCACAACATGAAGCAACTCCTTCTAACCAAGTTAAAGCAAAAGAAGGAGAGCCAAAAAGGGTAGCAAGTCCTGCACTAGAGGAGTCAACAGGGTCTAAGCAAACAAAGGAATAGGAAACAGAGGAAACCCCGTGTACCACCACTTGAGGCTTTGTGGCTGAGGCATCCAGAAAGCCTAAAGAAAACAAAGCAAAAGAGGCCCAAGCACAACTTCAAGGGTAAGAACCGACCCGGCCGCTACCACAAACAATCACTATAGCCCCACTAAACGAATCACAAGAGATTGCCTAAACGTCTAGAAAACTCGCAAGAAATGAAGACTGACAGACCAGTGATGAGGTGATTTTGCAAGTTAATGAATATGCAAAGCAACTGCAGGATATGACTAAAAATTTGTGATCAGTAGCACTTAGCTGCAGCACAAAGGCTACAGAATTGGAGATGGTGATTGACGCTCTCCAAGGAGAGTTAGAAGACATATTAAATTTCATCACTAATCTCCAGAGACAAGTCAAAGAATTGAAAGCCGAAGCTGAACAACACCAGCTAGCAAGAGACAAGCAACAAAAGGAAATGGAAGAGTTAGGTGAACTTCTCATGAAGTTAAGAGATGCCTGCAAAACCAAAGATGAACAGTTGACAGAGGTTACTAACGAGCTCTTGATTACAACTCTGTCAGTTCAGAAAATTCAAGTACAGCTAGATGTCGTGAACACCTCATGAAATATTCAAAGCAGAGAATCAACAATCAGGAAACCTTTTTGCGACAGATTAGAGAAAATCCTGTAGTTGCCCTGATCAAAGGTACAGACGAAGTGTACAAATCACTGGAGAAAAAGAATAAATATCTCGAGCTAGAGCTAAAACTGGAGCAGTCACAACGCAGAGACTTGGCATTAATGTGGGTACAACAAGAAGAAGAGCTGCCAAAGAAAATAGCTGAGCTGAGAAGAGTCAGCCAGGTGCTACGAGATGGAAAACAAGAAACACAAGAAGAAGCAGGTACTTTAGAGCAGCCACATATTGATATTCCCTCAGTCTCTTTCACTGAGATGGAAACATAGCTAGTAGAAGGGCAGGTGGTGAAGAAGATTTCCAAGTACCATTAACAGAAGTTGATGAAGTCCCAATGGTCTAGCTATCAAAAGCTGAGGATGATGCACTTAAACAAGAGGTTACCCAGGAGACGGATGAGCACTGGAAAGCAACAATGGATTGGGAGTTGAAAGTTTTTCACTCTGTCAATCTTCCTCAACTCACTTCCAATCAAATCAATGCACAATGGCAGCAACAACCACTGCCATATCCCTTGATAAAGGTAGAGTTGATCCAAGTCAAGGAAAGACTTTATATAGACATGCAAGTAGAAGGCGCAGATGAAGTCCACCCCAAGTGAAGAAAGAGCTCTCTGAAAAAGAATCCAAGATACCTGATTATGTTCGCAAGAGCATTTGTGGCACTTCAAAAAGATCCAACTTTTTGTCATGTACCAAGAGTAATGACATGGCAAGCACATGAGGAAATGACAAAGAAGCGGCCTACATGGCTAAATTATCCGAAATTGCTAGCTCCTAAAAAGGGAACGGCGGCAAAAGAATACATGGTGAAAACCGTAACGAGCGCCATGGCATTCTTCAAAAGTGTTCCTGATCTATCATGTGCTATGATTTACAAAATTAACGGAATGCTGCTCACCTGCATTGAAGTCTTTTATGAGCAAGAGCAACCAGGCACCTATGGATGTCTTTCCTCCAGGGCAATAAGGGGTTATGCTACGATCTCAATGGCCAACCTTCCACAAAAGTCCTCTATGGCTTCTATGCCCGTTTCATGTTCTTACCTTCTCATAATATGTTGACATGTGAGGAAGCGTTATACACAGGGTTCTTCACTTGGCGAACAAAGATTTTAGGGCCAGTGATCAGCAACCTGACTTCAAGATTTGTTAGCTACTCCGCTGTCGAGCTTAAAAATAGAGTCACTATGTAGTTTTTGCAGGTGCTAGACAAAGAGAGAAAAATCAGATACAAAAACACACTCCGTGCACTTAAAGAACGCCTCGCCAGTCGTCAACCCAAAGACTATTTCAGCCCAGAAAGTTGTGTCAAGGGACAACACAGGGGAGGAGGGGGGGAATGTTAGCAGTAAGCTAACTCGGATACCATCTTTTGGAGCTCTCATTGTAAAAACACTTATTAGTTTAATAAATATGGAATATGGTACTCCTATTTTTGAGATAAACTTTGTAATTGATGAGTTGGGGCTACAAGCTTCCAGATTGTATCAACCTATCTTTACCCATCTTTAGTTAGAGCTCCTAGATTATTAGTTTTGACCACCAAAAACCTTGGCCAAGGTATAAAAGCCAATTTTTGGAAGTTATTTTCAAGTTCTGGATAATGAAATACACAACGTGAGCTAAAGGCGCTCACTTCTCTCCTTCTCGTGCTTCCTACTCCCTCTCCAGTTGTCACATTGCAGTCGCGTTTGTTGCATTGCAACTATAGGTAAGAGCTCTAAGCATTGACATAAGCATTTCATGGTATTTTGTAGCTTTTGATGTTACCGACCCCTAGCCTAATTTCATCATAAGTAGGAATTTACACTTCAAAATCAAAAACTAAGTATAGGTGGGGTACTGGGGCATCATTGCTAAGCATTTAGATGCATTCTATGTTGAAAACCACTAGGTCAAAAATCCACTGCTATTAATAATCACGATTTTTTCACTTGACCGAAAGTGAGATTTGAGACCATAAGCATGTTTGCGTAGGTCTTCTAAACTTGTCCTAGAAGTTTCACTATGTTAGGATGTTTATTTGATGCTGTAACGGATGTGATTTGTTTGTCGATGAGCGATTGGCTTTTGGTGATTTCAGTCACTTGGGTGTATCTTGAGTTATATGTGAGTTTCTTGTTGTTTTTCGAGATATTGACAACCTCTTGTAGCCTCTATGCACTAGTCGATTCAGCTTCATCCCATGGATTGACAATTTAATCATGGATCTCGCTAAATTTTCAATAAGATAGAAGTGAGGTTAGACACCCGTCCCACAATTCTATAAAACTTTTTTCCAAATCCATGTCCCATATGATCATATCAACACTTTGTTGACAGATGAAACACCCCATAAGGGCTTGCTAAATACACCAGGAACCACTCTCTCCCCACCCTCATTTGAAGGTCATGAGCATGAATTTTATCTAGAGGACATTTCGATCCCTTATCTAAAGAATTTGTATTTCAGTCCATTGACTGTTTCAGAATTTGTACTTACAAATACTCTCTAAAATGTTAGCTATCTAGATTAATATGATTCTTTGTGCTTCTCAATGTGGTGCCATGGAAATGTGTGTGTGTGTGTGTGTCTGTGTGTGTGTGTGAGAGAGAGAGAGCATAATGGACAATATAATTTCATATCAAAACACAAAAAATAACATGTGATTGTAGGCACTCATTTAGACCTACTCTCGATATCTCTCATCCCCTCTTAACTTCAACGTCCTTTGGGACTCACATTGTTAGAGAAAATGTACTTTTATGGAATGTTGGGAGATTCTTAGGTGCTATATAGTCAACCCTCTTTAATGGAGCTAGAATGAGCTGGTCACTTCTGAAACCTAGTTCAGGTTGGAGTGTTAGAGTTAGTCAGATCAGATCAAGCACACTTCATATTTACGATCAAACAATGACTTAACTAGAAACTGAAGCAAGAGACTAAGAGTGGAACTATAATGTATATTTAGATAATGAGAATAAAACTGATATTTAGTACAACCATGCCATCCAAGATATGCTCAAAGCAAATGATGCGAAAAGACTACAAAGAGTAGAAGTCACTCCAAATTATAGTACAATAACAATAGTCCAAAAAATGAGTAATAGATCCTATTTATAGGTATCACTTTGGGACTTTGACTTACTATGCAGTGTACAATTATTGTAGTAATTGTATCTGACAATTACTAGTTTCTACTACTATTCTAATTCTTGACTAGGGTTTGTTCCCATTATCTACATTTCCTTCCCCCCTTTCTTTCAATCTTGGTGTGTTTCTAAATTTTAGGTACGCTTTTGAAAATGATTAATATCTTTGAGGAAGTGTTCTAAATCCACCCACTATCGTGCCAGGTCGATCCTTGTGCTAGCTTGCATATCAATATACGCTCAGGGATGTCATCAAGAATTCAGGCAATAATAAATTAAAAAATTATATGTTTCTTTTGGCCTACAATAATAAAGGATGATGGTGGACCCAAAGTGTGTCAACCATAGAAGATGGCGCAAGCAAGTATGTATGAGCTAGCAGGTGCAAGTAGAATGGTTGAAGCAGGTGTCAAGATCTTGGGTAGGTAGGTAGAAACTGTTGTGTATGTCTCATGAGGTTCTATATACCAAAAGAAATTCAAAATGGGTCAAATAGGATGGTAGGTGAAGGAGGGTTGAAGTGTTGGTTTTTTTCTCGGAGATGAAGAGCTAGAAGTGCTGAGAGATCACGTACAAATGGATCCTTAATTGGAGTCTTAATTGTAGAGATAGAGAGGCATTAGGAAGTGAATGGGATATAGGAGGGCCTCTTTATTTTGCAATTTAAGGGAATGATTAAATCTTAAGCCAAGTTTGAGCAAGCCTAAAAGAGAGGGCAAAAAGGCTTATGCTGGGATGTTTACAAAATCCATATTCATATTTTGTATTTGAAAATAGTCTATGTAGTAACCCAAAAGAGAGGTGGGTAAATGAATTTTAAAATTTATTTTTCTGACCCCTCTCTTCTCTCTCTAAAATATAAAACACTCACTCTTACTTGGATCTCATTAAAGGAGGCACTATGCAGCCCCCCGCCAGAAAATATGGTTTTTAATATTCTCTCACTACATTCTCTCTCTAAAATGTGAGCCAACTCTCTCTCTCTCTCTCTCTCTCTCTCTCTCTCTCTCCCCTTCTCCCCTTTTCTCTCTTGTCACTTCCTCCTCCCGATTAAGGGGACATTCTTTGCTGCCTACTTTTGACAGAAAGTCAAAATCCTTCAAGGTTACAGATCTGCTCTCTCTTCCTTTGTTCTCTCTCTCTCTCTCTATCTCTTTCTCTCTCTCTCTCTCATTGCATACCTTGTCCATATTTATATCTAAAACATAAGATACATTTGTCTTCACATATTCTTTCAATCCAAGGTGCCTCACTCTCTCTAGCTTCCATTCCTTATGATTTGGAATCTTTAATACATCCTCAAATGTAAGTGGCCTTTTACGACCAGCCACTAACTTCAAATCAGCCCTCAAAATTTACATAAACATACACTTCTTAAGCACAAGAGGAGGAGCATCGCAGCCCAAAGAAACTCACCATCTGCTCCACAAAGCATTTAACTCCTTGACAAAGGCTTCTACACTTTGGCCAACACCTTGCATAGGCCCTTTAATGGAGTTCCATACATCCTTTGGGTCCTCTACCTTCTTGAACTTATCAAGAAAAGCCTTCTTTAATGCATCATAAGTCATCACCTATGGAGTTTAAGGAAATTTCAACCAAAAGTGAATGGCACTCTATGTTGCTTTGTGGTGCAATGTGAGATGTAAGAAAGGTAGATAAAGAAGGTGTGTGGTTGTCGAGAAGGATTTGTGAACTTTGTTGTTGCTACATTGTGTACTGTTTTCTATTAATAAGGTGTTATATATTTTTGTTGCAATGTACTGTTTTCTGTTGATAAGGTGTTAGATTTAAGGTATTAGATCTGTAAGGTGCAGTAAGTAGATATGTTAGTTAATTAGTTTTTGTAGTATTGTGTTAAACAATGTTTAACAGTAGCTCTCTTAGTTGCAAGTAGGTAGGTTAGGTGTGTGTGTGCACGACGCGACCGCGGCGATCTTCTCCTCAAAAAAAAAAAAGGGAGGATCGGAATGGGGAACATTTCCCAAGCCCAAGCCTAGGCTCGGGCCTCAGTCACCCTTTGGACTTACCTATTTTAGCCTCACCCCCAAGTAAAAATGGACCCTTTTTGAGGACCACCGGAGCTTCGAGTAACCGAACGTTGTGTTGTAAATCACACTATGAACCCCTGAGCAATACGCTTGTTTTGAGCTATCACATGCTCTAATCCAAAAATGGATCATAAAAATACATTAAAAGACATCAAAAAACAAGTAAAAACGGGGTGCAAAATGCCCAAAAAATCAAGGGGTTAACCTTCGAGGGTATTTGTTAATGCTTGTAGGGTGCCAAAGACACATGCATCTGTGCTCTAGTCATGTGCTAGAGGCCGAGCAACTAACCAACACTTCAACTTACGCGGGTTCTCAATACCCACCCACCTTAGGTTCCGGGCCCTCGGCGGGGACCCAAGGTAGTACAACCCAAGACCCACACATAGTGGCTAGGGACTCTTCATCTGACTACGATATTATGGAAGGACATCCTACAAAAAACCCCGAGAAAGTAAACAAAAATGTGCCTTATGGGTCCCATAGCTTGGATCCAGTTTGTTTAGTCGCTTTATAGAAACCTTTAGTAGAGCTACTTGCTCTGAACCTGCAGCTAGTGAAGTTAACGAAGGTGAGGGAGAGGTAGATTTGCCTTTGGTATCCCAAGGGGAGCCTATACTCACTAAGATTTTCCACGTCAATATCCTGCCCCCTGCTTTCATGGAAGACCCTACAAAGGAATCACCCCCCGAAGTTCTACTACCCGATGATAGGAGTCTTGTGGAGGTGCAATAAGTTGAGCACTATATGCAAGCGTCTTGGGAGAGGGAAATGGAGAGTTTCCTAGAACAAAACCTAGCCATGAATGGAATGAACCCTGCTGACAACAAGCATAGCAATCAAGCAACTAAGTTCTCCTGAGTTAGTAGGCATTGTGGGTCAAACTGTGGGGAACAACAATGCTTCCACCTCAAGGGAAACCTCTAGTACGTTGGGCCTAGAAGGGTTAGTTCTAAAAAAAAATTGAGAATATGACCTACAAAATGAAACCTTGACTGACCTGTACATGGGTTACACATACCATATAGGTTGGTTAGAAGTTGTACAATCTACTTCTAGCACCATAAGTCTAGAGGAGCGGCAACAGATGGTCCGCAATGTCATCCATAGCATCATCCAATCAGAGAGGCAAAATCGAGGTATTAACATTCCTTCAATGGTTCTTATGAGATTCTTGGATATGGGAAAGGCCAGAAAACCGACACTATCAAAGATGGAAACTCCTTCAGTGAGTTCAATGGATCCTTCATATATTGTGTCCCCTGTAGTTTTGGTACAGTTTGATCCCACAAGTAGTAGTTTTACTTTTCCAAATGTAGCCCATCTATCTCTCGGAGACACTACGGCTATGATACCTACTCCATTGATGAGTTCAAAAAGTACAGTTTGGACCTTGTTTGTTAGCACTACATCGCTACCTAGTAGCATAGTGCCCCCAACAATACCTACAGGTGTGCATCAAGCCTATGTATCTGTCGCACCTCATGCCCATGTAGCTCCCACACCCCCAATTATGCCAAGTGCTTACACTCCACAATGGCATTACCCGAGCTCTTATTCAAGTGGGGCCATACCATCTAGCAATAACATGTCGTATCCGTCACTGGCTATGCCTAGGGCCACACCTATGAACTTTGGACCACCACATGGTACGCCACCATACAAGGTATGGGACTCGAGAGCCGTGTGTATGATAAGCGCAAGGCCAAATCCCATCCCACATGTAGTTCTAGGAGCACCTGCAGCCACTATACCTGCTTATTTAGAAGATTTGGTAACTTTTGTTCAAACCATCAGTCGATCTTTTGCTGAGACTATGCATAACATGCCTGATAGAGATCCTAGAAGTATGACAATACAAATAGCCAAGCTCACACAAAAATTTTGTGGAGATGGGGATGTGATAAATCATATCAAAGTGTTTGAACCAATGCGGTTTTGTAGGAGAACACAATGACCTGCATAAGAATAACTCTTTAAGCCTAGCCTTAAGTGGAAGGCTGGGGATTGGTATAGATCACTAAGGGTGGAAGGCTGGGGATTGGTATAGATCACTAAGGATTGATTTTTCATGTTTGCTCTATTTAGCACTTCATCTTTGTCCCCAAGATTCCCCTTGGTAAAAGATGTATCATGCTTTTGACATGTTCCATGGCTCCTTATGAACCTAAATGCCAATAGGCCAAAGAAAACATGCATATATTATTTGTATTGAGCGTGGCTATAGAAACTTTGATGATAGGTTCGCAGAATGGTAAAAATTCAACTTTTTTGTACCTATTTCTTTTGGCAAAACAAAAAAAAGTGAGTGAGAAGCAATCATATGTTCTGATCACCAACCCATTGAAGTTAACTAGGGAATTTATCTCAAGTCCTACAAAAATCCCTAATCTTATTTTTATGCAACAAAACGCAAGAAATGACTGTTTTGATGAAAATATACTGGTCCATCAACTTTGGAGGCTTGGTGTGACCAAAAGATGAGAAATTTTACAAATTTCTTATTTTTTCCATGTGTAGTAGGCCTTGAGCTATAACCTCATGAAAGGAATTTACAAAATGAGTGGATCTACTATGGTTTTGGAGGTTTTTTTCAAAACCCTGAAAGGACACTTTTATGTCCTGTTAGGTTACCAACCTAGTGTTAAAGGCTTGGGCTCTTTTGTGCTTGTCAGCAGCAGCCTTTTGCCTTTGCTGTGAGATAGAGATAGCATCCTTAATCTTTTGGAAATATTCTTGTAGGTCTCGGCTTTACTCATCTGCAGCGAAGATCTTCCCATGTACCTTAAGTAGCAAGGGACTTTTTGATCTCCCCTCAATTGCCTACAAAGGTGCTTTTCCCGTGGAAGTATGTACAGTGTTATTGTAAGCACACTCCACTAAGGTTAAATACTTCTCCCGTTTGGATCTTTGATCTACTTCCGTTAGATAGTCTTTTAGTGGATCGAGAATGGTTAGGTTAGCTATTTCATTTTGGCCATCCGTTTGTGGATGATAGGCTGAAGAGAAGTTTAGCCTTGTCCCTAAATTCTCAAAGAGACCCTTCCAGAAATTACTGCTCATTCTAGGATCTCTATCCGACACTATGGACATTGGCAAGCCATGGTACTTGAAATTTGTGAAATGAAGATGGTTGCCATTTGATGGGCTTTGATAGTCTTTTTGACAGGTATAAAATGAGCTTGTTTACTGAACCTGTCTACTATCGTCCATATTCTTGTATTCCCATGGATAGACTTAGGCAATCCAAAGATAAAATCCATGGATATGCTCTCCCATGGTGAATTAGGGATTAGAAAGGGTTGAAGCAATCCAAGTTGCTTCCCTCTATCAAATTTTGTCTTTTGGCATACCACACATTTAGAAACATACTCTTGTATGTTCACTTTCATGGTAGGACAATAGAAATATGTTTCAATTCCCTTTAAGGTGGACTGAATCCCTCTATGCCCCGCATAAGGTGGAGCATGAGATTCATACATTACTTTCTCACGTAGTGAGTTAATAACACATAGTCTATTGACGTAGAGAAGATAACCATCTTGTAAAGTAAATGGTTCTTCTTTCTTCCCTAATGCAAGGGATGAAATCACATCTTGTAAAGTAAATGGTTCTTCTTTCTTCCCTAATGCAAGGGATGAAATCACATCTCTGAAATCGGGATCAATAGCATACTCATCTATCATTTAAGATAGATCATTGTGAGTTGCTATGGAAACCGCATTCACTCTTGGCCGTCTTGAGAGTGCATCAACAACTTGATTATGCTTGACAGCAATGTGAGCAATATGAATAATGAAATTGCAAAAGGAAATTTTCCCACCTCATTTGTTTGTCGGGGAGCTTGGTCTGCGTCATGAAGTACTTAAGACTTTGGTGATCCGTTCGCAGAATGAAAGGAGTCCCCAATAAATAGTGCTTCCATGAGTCTAGGGCATGTAGAATTGCAAGGAGTTCCTTTTCATATATGCCTAGAGCTTGCTCAACACGGTGGATCCTTCGAGTCTCATAGCCTATGGCGTGCCCTTCTTGGAGCAAAACAGTTCCAAGGCAATCACCACAAGCATCACATTGGACCACAAATGGTTTTGAGAGATCCGGTAGTGTAAGCACAGGTTGAGAGATAAGATTTTCTATAAGATTTTTGAAAGCATTGTTCTCCTTAGAATAGCATGTATACCTAACGCTTTTCTTTGTTAAGTCATGTAATGGTCCAACAATTTGTGAGAACTTTTCTATGAAGCGTCTATAGTATGCACACATAACTATAAAGATTCTTAGTTCATGAAGATTCCTTGGTTTAGGCCATCATTTTATTACCTCTAACTTTGATGGATCCATTTGGATGCCATCTTGAGAGATAATGTAACCTAAATACTGAATGTCTTGCAAGAAAAATTCACTTTTATTTCGATTAACAGAAAGTTTATTCTCTCTCAAAACTTGAAATATTACCTGGACGTGTTGCTTGTGTTCGTCTATTAAATTAGAGTAGATGATAATATCATCAAAGAACACTCCGGTGAAGGTTCGATGAGGCCTGAAGAGCTTCTCCATCAAGAGGTTGAATGTGGCTGGTGCATTGGTCAAGCCAAAAGGCATGACAATGTATTAATAAAGACCAAATGTGGTGCGAAATGTGGTCTTTACAATGTCTTGATCAACTATCCTTATTTGATGATAGCCACTTTTTAGGTCAATCTTACTAAAGTAGGTCGATCCTTGTAGCTTATCAAATAGGTCTTCTACCCGTGGAATGGGAAACCTATTCTTGATAGTGATCCTATTTAGTGTTTTGTAGTCGACACACATACGATATGTGTCGTCTTTCTTTTGCACTAATAGCACAGGTGAGCAAAATGGAGATGAGCTAGGCCTAACCATACCCTTCTCAACTAACTCATGCACTTCCCGCATAATCTCCTCTTGTTGAGCTTGAGAAACTCCATAAGGAGGTTTGTTAGGCAGTGAACTTCCTGGAAGAAGTTCAATTGCATGTTCATCATTACCTCGTTTAGGAGGTAGCTCACAAGGAATGTCGTCAATAAAAACATATTGAAACCCCTTGAGAAAATTGGATAACTCTAATTCCTTTTGGTTGCTTTTATTTTATTTTGCTAAAGCATTAGGTTCATTTTGAGAATCTTTATTGACTTGTTGAAAGCTGGAGTATGTACCATGGGAATAGTGTTACCCATTTCCTTAGCATCTATATACATGTCTTTTTCCCTGAACTTTCAGGAAATTTAACATTGGCATCCAGGCGATCAAACCATGGTGCCCCTAGGATTACATCCTCATGCTTGAGAGGAGAGATAAAGAAGTCCTCTTTGTCCACATAGCTTTGAACATGAAGCCTCAATTTCCCAATTAAGGGAGTGACTGAAGCTTCTTGCTCCTTGAAAGCATTGTCTGCGGGTAGGACATCTCCCATCTCCTAGGCTTGTATGCCTAGCTTGGTGGCCAACTCTATAGATATAAAATTGTGAGTAGAACCAGGGTCAAAGAGAATAAAATCATCATGTTCTCTTACCTTTCCCCAAGATTGGCATAGAGGAGATCCTTTCTGATGAGCTTGGCGAGTCTCCTCCTCTTGGATTTCAACCAAGGAAGCTCTAGGAGGATCTTGGCGGTTGTCCTTTTGGGGACAAGCGTGGTACGCATGCCCTTGGTCGCCGCACTTGAAACACCGGTTATCCTTGCGATAACGCTCAAGCTCTTCAGGAGAGAGTTTGTTTTTACCTTTGTAAACTCCCTTCTCTTTAGCTTTGTTGGAGTTTCCCTTAGGAGACTTTTGGACATTGTCCTTCCCCTTAGGCTCGTTGGAACCCTTGTTTTCAATGGGCTTATTATTTCTTTTAGCCCCCATTTGTAAATTGATTCGAGAGGCCACCATAGTATGATGTATTACCGCCGATATGGTAGATGGCCTTTGGGAGTTGACATACTTCGCCATTTCTTCGGTTAAGCCCGCACAAAATTGTTGCTTTTGCTCTCCAAAATCCAACTTTTTGAAGACAGTGTCTTTGAGTTGTAGGTCCCAAAACTTGTCTACATATTTGTGGATGGATTCATAGGCAGAGAGCTTTAAGATTTTCCATTCGGTGAGTACTTTGTCTTTGGCATCGATGGCCAAAAGCTGCTTCATAATGGAAGCTCTTAAAGCTTTTCATGTTCATGGAGCTTCACCGTTGGCTGGTAGACTAGACCACCATTTCCCGGAGGAATTTTTAAAGTGCATAGCTACATGGCGTAGCTTAGAGGACTCCGTGAAGCCCTCATCTCCAAACGCCCCATCAAACTGTTGGATAAAGGCCAAGACTTTGTCCGTAGCACCAAAGGTGCCATCATAGGTAAGGAAATAAATGCTCTTCCCTCCCTCTTTGAACTTCTTTAGCTTGGATGACCTCTTCCATGTGGCATAGGATTTCCTATGGCGTCTTCTTTTTGATGGTTCAAAGGTTGCATCATCACTTTCTTCCGAAGGTGAAGAATTTGAAGAAGGTGGAGAAGAGGGTGACCTCTTTCTCGCATTTTTCTTGTCTTGATCTTTGTCGACTTCACCATCACTTTCATAAGAGGAAGAGGAACAAGAAGATGCAGAAGAGGGTGTCCTCTTTCTCACCTTTTTCTTCTCTTGATTTTTATCATCCTTCTTTGAATTATGGTGTGGAGAAGAGTGTGATGGTCTTCTCCGTTTTGGTGGTGATGGAGAGCGTTTAGCCCGCCGTCTTTGTTGAGCCATCTCCCCCGAGGTGGCAGGAGACTCACTTCTTTCTCATTCCTTCGGTGGAGGCTCTTGAGTTCTCCTTTGGGAAGGAGATGCATCATCAAGAAGTAAATTCTTGAGCCCTTCGTATGGATTCTCTTCTTCTTCCCGAATCGGAGAGAGACCTCTTTTGGGAGTCTCACAAGGAGGCTTCCTAGGTGTTCTCTCGTCATGGTGATGATCTTGGAGAATCCCGTGAGCACGGAGCTGCTGTTGCACTTCACTTTGGAAGATGGATTTCCCATGTCTTGTTGAAGCCTAGAAACAAGATAGTTAACAAGCATCGGAGCATCATTAATTAAGATCTTGCTCATTAGTAAAATCAAAGTTATCAACATTAATTTCACTCTCTTTACTATTGTCAGCCATTCTAACAACTTTTAGGTGTAAACTTCTTGGGTGTACTTTGGCACTTCAAGCCCTAGTTGCTACTCCTCTTTACTCCTTTAGAAAAAACACTCAAGCTACTGTACCCATGGCTCGAATACCATTAATTGCAAGGAATAGAAGAGAGGGTCTTTCAACACCAAAACAGCACCGGCTCCTATCAAGATTCTAATAGCTCAATAGTGGTTAAGCCGTAGGCAAGCCCCATAGGACTCCACTATTAAGACCATAGCTCTCGACGGTGATGCCCCGTTAACTACACGAAGAGAGGCGCACTGCAAGGCTGAAAAATCCCTATTCTTCTTATTCACAGGAAATTAATAATACCAACCATTTATAGCTAGCTTGAGGACCTCCCTTCTTAACAAGAAAAGTGAAACCTTGTGCTCTGATACCAATGTAACATTTAAAGGCCTAAAAACTTGTGTGTAGCGGAAATTAGCATGAACATAGTGGGCATTTCATTAGAATAGTTCCTAATGAGAATTACAAGAGTGCTTGGCTGGAGAGAGCAACAAAAAAGCATAACACCTAGTTAGATAGCATGAACAATAATTTCAAAAGAGAGAGAAAATAAGCTATTGACAACAATTGAGGACCGGATTTGCATGGAGCCGGTCCCCCCTCCAAAAGGCTTTGTATTATGGTTTCTCCCATCAAGAGAGACATTGTACAATACAATTCTTTGTGTTCCTTCAAGACTAGCAAGTGCAATGAAGATGAAAGCTTCATGCACTAAGCAAAACACTTAGCAAACACAACATCAATTATCCCCGGTCTCAGACCCAAGACTTCACACACCTTCGAAGATGGTGAGAGCTAGCAGGGTATGAGAGTAGATTGAGAGGAAGAAGGAGTATCTTATGAGAAAGATGTACATCTCCTCACATAATCGCTCATATTAGCATAGATTAGCTTAGTAATTAGCTTGTTAGAGGAGATGAGCATGCATTGAAGCTTGTATCTTGGTTAGATTTGCATCCACATGCCAAGAGTGTGTCGATGTAGGCTTCTATCTCACAAGCTTGGAGTAGGTGATGAGCTCTCCAGTAAATCTTGGGAAGAGATAGTCTTCTCTTTCTTACCACATGAGATTGTGTGAGCGTGTGTGTGATAATGCCTTGCAAAAATCAGCCCCCTCTCTCTCTTGGGCGAGCCCTCTTGCTATCTCCCCATTGGACCTCCCCAGGGCTAGCCAATGACTATTAAGTTACATAAGTGACAGCCTTCTGACATGTGTCCCCCTTTCCCCTTTTGTGAGAGCTTTAGGTAATTTAATAATTCAACTAAACTCTCATTGGACCCCTTTGCCTCTTGGCCAACAGGAATCAGGCAAGCCATTGGGCTCCTGAATGCTCATTGGACCCCTTGGGAGACTGTCCAATAGTCTTCTAGAGGACTTTATTCTCATTGGTTCTTTTATTAAGTGTTTTTTAATTAATTAAACTAGATTTACTCTAGCCTAATTCTCATTGGTCCACCTCCAAGGCCATCCAATAGAAATTGGGTATAGCTTGTGGGCATCTGGGGTAGGGAGTTGACATGTGTCCCTCATTCCCTTTGTGTAAAGGGAGCTTGTGTGTGTGTGTGGCTTTCTCTCTCATCTGCTACAAGAAATGCTCGCCCCCTCCTATGTAGGGATGTGCAAAGACTTTTTTGGACACACACAAAGCATCCAATTCCCCTATGGTTGATCTTTGTACACAACCTTTGAATTTTGGACCTTAGCATTTTGGAAGTCTTAATGGGCTTAACCTTAAGGGTCTTTTTATCCCATTGTTGCACATGGATATTTTGCAGATGGCCCCCCTTTTGGATCCCTATTTTCCCTCCTTTGGATCCCTACAATGGCCGGTCTACTAGCTTAACCAATATTCTAGCTTTTTCTCCCCTGGCACTTCCCCATATTAAATGATCACTTTAACATGAGAAAATCATTTAGGAGAATTAGATATTGATTATTATGACATAGGAGACTATTCTTGAAAGAATACATACGAGAGGGAGTGCTTTGGGGTGTATCCTCTCAGCTCCAGAAATCCCAACGAGAGGAAGGAGAGTCGGAGAGAGAATTTAGTAGTCGCTTGAAGCATTTGAATTCTCGTTGTAATCCAAATGAGCGTTTCAATAATAATCAATTGCTTAATATATTCATTAGGGGGTTACAACATGAGGATATCTACAATGGCCTAGTAATTAGAGTTATCACCACTTCGGAAGCAATCACCACCAATGCAATCCAATTGGAGGATAATTCAATGATTCAAGGAGAAAGAGTGTCAGCTGAGCCTAAATCTACTAGCTCTCAAGCATCGGGGAATCATCCAATGACCCTAAATCCTATTGCTAAGGAGCCAAAGATATCTATGATGACTCTAGTAGATCTCACCAAGGCCATTCAATAGAGTCTTAGAGACAATCGTGCTCCACAAAACAATCATATGTATCCAAGAAGGGAGAAAGAGTGGTGCTTAGTATGCTATGGTCCACATAATACCAGTGAATTCCCTACTTTTAAAGTAAAATTCAATGGGAATTGCAATGTTTGTGGGAGGTATGGTCATCAAGCTAAGGATTGCATAGTATTTAAGCACGCGATGGCCAATAAACCAACATTAGCATGGACAGACACACCTTCAGTGCCTTCATTGATGCCGGACCCACGTCTTGAAGAAACATCACAACACATGGTCCCTAGGGCCCAAAATGTTGTTCAAACAACACCCTTACCACCTCTAGTACTAGGACCACAACCACCACATCCAAGAATCACTTCTATGAATCAAGTGGGTTATGAGGAAGATATACACCCTAATATTTCCTATGGGATTGATGTGCTTGAAGAAAGTCCACAATACTACATGGAGGACTATTGGAGACAATTCAAACATATCTATCAAGTAGCTACTCTTGTTGTAAGAGGCCAAAATATCAATTACACTGCCAAGAGACCACCTCTTCAACGCTATGAGTGTGGAAGTCCACATTGTGTGGCAGAGTGTCCTATTAGGCTACAAAAGAACATCACACTAATGCAAACCAATCAAGCGAGCATGTATATATGTCGATACTCATGTGTAATCAATGTGGGATAGATCATTTGATTGCCCAATTTCCGAATAATCCAAATGCATTGAAGATCACGCCATTAAACTTGATTGAGGTTATTGAGGAGCCATCACAAAGTACACCTGTGGTACCAGTAAACGTACTCACACGATCAATGCTCTAAAAACAAAATTATATTCTTGAAGAAAGAGACACGTTGTGAGCGGAATGAAAACACACACAGTGCCTTTATAACGACCCAACACACACTCTTGGAAAGATATACACACACACTATGGGGCACCACTCGGCTTACACAACACACCTTGCCGAGACAGGATACACACCTATGGAGTGAGAGGAGAGAGACTATCCACTTGCTCACTCCACACACAGAGACACACACACACACACACACACACACACAAAACTCATCTCAAAAGAGGAGAACTTCTAATGTTTAGATACAATAGAGCTTGGGCCAACACCAATGGGACAAATAGCTCACACAATATGCGTAAAATATGCCAGATACAATCACGAATTATAGTAGAAGCTTCGCTCATAGGAGAAACTTGCACAGCAACATGGCAGATCAAATAAGAGTGCAACGAGTAGGTTTACTTCGGGGCATTGTCCTGGATGTGGCGAGCTTATCCTTTGTTGTTTCCTTAGTAGTCTTGAATATTGAAGATCATAATCAGGATTATCACATTATCTTGGGGAGACCCTGGTTACGAAAAGCGAGGGTAAAGCATAATTGGGAAGCAAATATGCTTACAGTAAAGAAGGATAAAAGAAAAGTGCGGGTGATGTTGGGAACATGCAGACAACCTGTTTAGGAAGCATGGCCGATGATAGCAGAAATAGTAAATATGGTGGAAGGATTAGAAGAGGATGAAGAGGAGCAATTTATGAAAGCTAAACCGGATTTGGTCTCTTTATATCTTGCGGATATTTCTCTGGTTCCGAAAGGAAACTCGGTGGGGGTTTCAAGAACTCCACTAGGAATAAGGGAGCAACAACAGGTGCTTCCAAGTCCTGAATCATTGGAGGACGTTATTCAGCAAGAACATGCGTTTGAGGTGCAGATGGAAAAAATTACAAGGGTTAAAGAAGATGAATTAGAGAAGGTCTTTCTAGAGAGCAAGCGTAGTCGCAGCCCATATACATTAATAAGCATCTTGAGGAAAATTTTAGAGATGATTTGATCAAGTTACTCACAGAGTTTAAGGATGTTTTCGCATGGGAATATGCGGATATGCAGGGATTGGATCCTAAGTTTTATCAGCATACGATAAATCTGAAACCGGATGCGGTGCCAGTGAAGCAGCACTCATACATGATGAATCTGAATGTGGAAAAGCAAGTTAAGATGGAAATTGATCATCTTTTGGAAGTGGGTTTTATTACCCCTATTGATAATCCGGAGTGGATTTCTCCAATTGTGGTTGTACCAAAGAAAAACAAGAAAATCCAAATTTGTGTGGATTACCGGAAATTGAATGTAGCTACTGTTCCAGATCCTTTTCCTCTTCCATTCTTGGATTCCATTTTGGATGATGTAGAAGGACATGAGATGTATACTTTTCTGGATGGGCTTAGTGGATATAACCAAATCCGAATGGCATTGCGGAATCAGCCAAAAACAACTTTTACTACCGCATGGGGTGTGTTTGCCTGCACAGTGATGTGGTTCGGATTGTAAAATGCACCTTCAACTTTTCAAAGGGATATGTTCCAAATTTTTGGTCCTTATTTGACAAATTTTATGAGAATTTTTCTGGATGACCTTAGTGTTTTTGGAGTGCAATTGGAGCATTTGAGGAAATTACGGTTATGCTTTAAGAAGTGTAGAGAGGTAAAATTCAGTTTGAATCCTTTAAAGTGTGCATTTTCTGTTCGCAGTGGCATGCTATTGGGGCATATAATTTCTGAAGGTGGTATTTCCGTGGATCCGGATAAAATTACCGCAATTATGGAAGCGCCTCCACCGCGGAACCAGAAACAGTGTCAGATTTTCCTGGGTCAAGCCTGTTGGCATGGGAGGCATTTGCGGTTTGTCACGCATTTGGCAATCCCGATTACTCAGGCAACGCATGCTATAGATTTTGAATGGACACAGGAATGTGACTTGGCTTTTTGGATATTAAAACTTCAGCTATCCAAAGCTTCGATTATGCCTGCTCCAAATTGGGATCAGGATTTTCATGTGTTTGTGGATGCTTCGGATCAAGCTATTGGTAGTGTGCTGATGCAGGAACAAAGTCAAGGATGGTTCCGACTTGTCTATTATGCTAGTAGACGATTATCATCCACAGAAAGAAATTATTCAGTAACAGAACGGGAATGTTGAGGAATGATTTATTCAGTGAAGAAATTCCGGCACTATCTGTTGGGACGACGTTTTTTCTTCCATGTGGACCATTCGGCTCTTTTATAACTGGTAAGGCAACATAATTTAACGGGAAGATTGGCCAGATGGGTGATTTTGCTGCAGGAATTTGACTTTCAGGTCAAACATCGGCCAGGGGCTCAGCATGCGGTGGCTGACTACCTATCAAGGTTAGATTCCGGTGAGCCGCCGACAGGTGTAGCTGATGAATTTTTGGATGTGTCTTTGTTTCTAACAGGAGTAGTTGCAGAGGATATAGCAATTCCGCAACACGCAAAGGTCATCCCTAGAATCCCATGGACATGGCATGAGGAGATGTTTCATTTTCTCTAGAGCGGCGAAATGCCTTCCTTCTTGTCCAGCCATCAGAGGAAACGTATGGCTATCAGAAGTTGGAATTTTGAGGTTATTATGGGGAAGCTCCATTATCGTACGGTGGTAGATGTATTACTCAGATGTGTGCTACCACAGGAGCAGGCAGCAGTATTGGAGGAAGTCCATACCGGTATTGCGGGAGGTCACTTTGCAGAATTAATCACAGCCCGAAAGGTTCTCCAATCAGGATTATGGTGGCCCACATTGTTTCAAGATGCGAGAAATTATGTGCAACAGTGTGATGTGCGTCAGCAATTAGGCCAACCTACCAAAAGGTCCAGAATGCCTTTTCAGCCGGTTTTACCCTTGGAGCCTTTTCAAAAGTGGGATTTGGATTTTGTTGGACCTTTTAAACCAGTTGCAGCTTACATAGGTAATAAGTACATTTTGACCGCCACGGATTACGCCACCAAATGGGTGGAGGCATGGCCTTTGAGAGATAATACTACAGTTTCTGTGGCTGGATACTTATATAAGGATATCTTTTCTAGATATGGCTACCCTATTGAGCTGGTTAGTGACAGAGGTAGTCATTTTTTGAATAAGGTGATGGAGAGAATGCTATGGTTTTATTTTATATTGCACAGTAAATCTTCTCCATATTATCCTCAGGCGAATGGGCAAGCAGAATCAACTAATAAGCAATTGATTCGAATTTTAACAACGTTAGTGAATATGCATCGAACAAATTGGGATGTGAAACTTCCTTCCGCATTATGGGCCTATCGGACAACTTATAAAGTGGCAACATGATTGACTCCTTTTAAGTTGGAATTTGGCATGGAGGCAATCCCCCGGTGGAGCATGTGATTCCGAGTCTATGGATGCTGATTGCGGATCGGCTTCTTCCAGAGGATTCTGTGATTTATCGTTTGGATGTGTAACATTTAATGGCCTAATAACTTATGTGTAGAGGAAATTAGCATGAACATAGTGGGCATTTCATTAGAATAGATTCCTAATGAGATTACAAGAGTGCTTGGGTGCAGAGAGCAACAAAAAGCATAACACCTAGTTCGATAGCATCAACAATACTTTCAAAAGAGAGAGAAATTAAGCTATTGACAACAATTGAGGACCGGATTTGCATGGAGCCGGTCCCCCCTCCAAAAGGCTTTGTATTATGGTTTCTCCCATCAAGAGATACATTGTACAATACAATTCGTTGTGTTCCTTCAAGACTAGCTAGTGCAATGAAGATGGAAGCTTCATGCACCAAGCAAAACACTTAATCAAACACAACTTGAATTATCCCCGTTCTGAGATCCAAGACCTCACACACATTCAAAGATGGTGAGAGCTAGCAGGGTATGAGAGTAGATTGAGAGGAAGAAGGAGTATCTTACGAGAAAGATGTACATCTCCTCACATAATCACTCATATTAGCATAGTTTAGCTTAGTAATTAGCTTGCTAGAGGAGATGAGCATGCATTGAAGCTTGGCTCTTGGTTGGATTTGCATCCACATGCCAAGAGAGTGTTGATGTAGGCTTCTATCTCACAAGCTTGGAGTAGGTGATGAGCTCTCCATTAAATCTTGGGAGGAGATAGAGTATTCTTCCTTCACACATGGTCAAGTGTGAGTGTGTGTGTGTCCATTCCAAGAAAAAATCAGCCCCCCCCTCTCTCTTGGGCGAGCCCTTGTTGCTAATTTAGTCTGGCTTTTGCCTCATTGGACCTCCCCAAGTCAAGCCAATGGGTATTAAGCAGCATAAGTGATAGCCTTTTGACATGTGTCCCCCTTTCCCCTTTTGTGAGAGCTTTAGGTAATTACATAATTAAAAAAAACTCTCATTGGACCCCTTTGCCTCCTGGCCAATAGGAACCAGGCAAGCCATGGGGCTTCTGAATGCTCATTCGACCCTTTGGGAGACTGCCCAATAGTCGTCTAGGAGACTTAATTCTCATTGGTTTCTTTTATTAAATGTTTTTAAATTAATTAAACTACATTTACTCTAGCTTAAATCTCATTGGTCCACTTCAATGGTCTTCCAATAGGAATTGGGCACACCTTGTGGGCATCTGGGCTAGGGAGCTGACATGTGTCCCTCATTCCCTTTGTGTAAAGGGAGCTTGTGTGTGTGTGTGTGTGGCTTTCTCTCTCATCCCCTACCTTTGGGGCTCGCCCCCTCCCATGTAGGGATGTGCAAAGACTTTTAGGGCACACACAAAGCATCCAATTTTCCCTAGGGTTGACCTTTGGACACAACCTTTGAATTTTGGAACCTTAGCATTTTGGAAGTCTTAATGGGTTGAACCTTAGGGCCTTTTTAGCCCATTGTTGCACATGGTTCTTTTGCAGATGGCCCCCCCTTTGGATCCCTATTTTCCCTCCTTTGGATCCGTACTATGGCCGGTCTGCTAGCTTAACCAATATTCTAGCTTTTTCTCCCGTGGCCTTCCCCACATTAAATGATCAGTTTAATATGAGAAAATCATTTAGGAGAATTAGATATTGATTATTATGACATTACCTCTCTCTTGAAATCATAGTCGTCCTCGACTATGGTGTAGAGAAGATAAAGCATATTCATGAGTCCTTTTCTTAGCGGGTAGAGGATCCCTATGTTACCCTACGACATCATTCCATAATGGATGACTAGTCCATTTGGCGCTTGAGAGCCTAAGGCTGCCGCAAGCATGTCTGCACATTAGTCCTATCAGTCTTCCATAGTAGAGTGACGAGCTCTACTTGGTGTTTGGGAGACGTCGTCTCCACAAACTTGATCTAAGCATGCATACTACTTCATTTTTGTGCACAAATAAAGAAAAAGAGAGAGTCTTATAAGACAAAAACTTTGATCATTTTTAACATTTTGTACATTTGCTTACTCTTGGGAAGCATTGTAAGCATTGACAAGGTTTAGGTTATCCTTTAATTGTATGCCTTGCATCCATCTAGCATCTTCAAAAGGATAATTCTTAAACTTAATAAGATATCATCGGATAGTCTTACCACCTCTTAATACCTTGTCTTCATGTCGGAGAATGGACTCGGGCTGCAACACCTCTTCTTGGTCCTCGATCTCCGGTGGGTCTTCAATAGTTGGTTCTTGAGGTGGCTCTCCTTTGTAAGGTTTTAATAGACTCACATGAAAAGCATTGTGTATGAGCCAATGATTGGGCAACTTAAGTTGATAGGCCATCTCATTGATTGGCCTTAGAATCTGGAAGGGACCATAGTACCTTTTTTATAGTTTAGCATAGTACTTTTGGTGGCCCGTAGGATTCTTGCCCGTCGTGTGCCTTAATCGAGCCTTGGGAAACTTTAACAAGACCCAATCGTTTTCTTTAAAGGCTTGGTCTCTTCTGTGCTTGTCAGCAGCAGCCTTTTGCCTTTGCTGTGAGATAGAGATAGCATCTCATTGATTGGCCTAAGAATCTGGAAGGGACCATAGTACCTTTTTTATAGTTTAGCATAGTACTTTTGGTGGCCCGTAGGATTCTTGCCCGTCGTGTGCCTTAATCGGGCCTTGGGAAACATTAACAAGACCCAATCGTTTTCTTTAAAGGCTTGGTCTCTTCTGTGCTTGTCAGTAGCAGCCTTTTGCCTTTGCTGTGAGATAGAGATAGCATCCTTAATCTTTTGGAAAGATTCTTGTAGGTCTCGGCTATACTCATCTGCAGCAAAGATCTTCCCATGTACTTTAAGTAGAAAGGGACTTTTTGATCTTCCCTCAATTACCTCGAAAGGTGCTTTTCCCGTGGAAGTATGTACAGTGTTATTGTAAGCATACTCCACTAAGGGTAAGTACTTCTCCCATTGGGATCTTTGATCTACTTCCGTTACATAGGATTTTAGTAGATCGAGAATGGTTAGGTTAGCTATTTCACTTTGGCCATTAGTTTGTGGATGATAGGCCGAAGAGAAGTTTAGCCTTGTTCCTAAATTCTCAAAAAGACCCTTCCAGAAATTACTGGTGATTCTAGGATCTCTATCCGACACTATGGACATTAGCAAGCCATGGTATTTGAAAATTTTTTAAATGAAGAGGGTTGCCATTTGATGGGCTTTGATAGTCTTTTTGACAGGTATAAAATGAGCTTGTTTACTGAACCTGTCTACTATCGTCCATATTCCCGTATTCCCATGGATAGACTTAGGCAATCCAAAGATAAAATCCATGGATATGCTCTCCCATGGTGAATTAGGGATTGGCAAGGGTTGGAGCAATCTAGGTTGCTTCCCTCTATCAAATTTTGTCTTTTGGCATACCACACATTTGGAAACATACTCTTGTATGTTCACTTTCATGGTAGGCCAATAGAAATATGTTTCAATTCCCTTTAAGGTGGACTGAATCCCTCTATGCCCCGCATAAGGTGGAGCATGAGATTCATACATTACTTTCTCACGTAGTGAGTTAGTAACACATATTCTATTGCCATAGAGAAGATAACCATCTTGTAAAGTAAATGGTTCTTCTTTCTTCCCTAATGCAAGGGCTGAAATCACATCTCTAAAATCGGGATCAATAGCATACTCATCTATCATTGAAGATAGATCATTGTGAGTTGCTATGGAAACCGCATTCACTCTCGACCGTCTTGAGAGTGCATCAACTACTTGATTATGCTTGCCAGCAATGTGAGCAATATGAAAATGAAATTGCGAAAGGAAATTTTCCCACCTCATTTGTTTGTCGGAGAGCTTGGTCTGCGTCATGAAGTACTTAAGACTTTGGTGATCCGTTCGCAGAATGAAAGGAGTCCCCAAAATATAGTGCTTCCATGAGTCTAAGGCATGTAGAACTGCAAGGAGTTCCTTTTTGTATATGCCTAGAGCTTGCTCAACAGGATCAAGCCTTCGACTCTCATAGCCTATGGCGTGCCCTTCTTGGAGCAGAACAGCTCCAAGGCAATCACCACAAGCATCACATTGGACCTCAAATGGTTTTGAGAGATCCGTTAGTGTAAGCACAGGTTGAGAGATAAGATTTTCTTTAAGCTTTTCGAAAGCATTGTTCTCCTTAGCAGACCATGTATACCTAACACTTTTCTTTGTTAGGTCATGTAATGGTCCCGCAATTTGTGAGAACTTTTCTATGAAGCATCTATAGTATGCACACATACCTATAAAGCTTCTTAGTTCATGAAGATTCCTTGATTTAGGCCATCCTTTTATTACCTCTAACTTGGATGGATCCATTTGGATGCCATCTTGAGAGATAATGTGACCTAAATACTGAATCTCTTGCAAGAAAAATTCACTTTTCTTTCGATTAACATAAATATTACCTGGAGGTGTTTCTTGTGTTCCTCCAATGAATTAGAGTAGATGATAATATCATCAAAGAACACTCTAGTGAAGGTTCGATGAAGCCTGAACAGCTTCTCCATCAAGCGGTTGAATGTGGCTGGTGCATTGGTCAAGCGAAAAGGCATGATAATGTATTCGTAAAGACCAAATGTAGTACGAAATGCGGTCTTTACAATGTCTTGATCAACTATCCTTATTTGATGATAGACACTTTTTAGGTCAATCCTACTGAAGTAGGTCGATCCTTGTAGCTTATCAAATAGGTCTTCTACCCATGGAACGGGAAACCTATTCTTGATAGTTATCCTATTTAGTGCTCTATAGTGGACACACGTACGATATGTGTCGTCTTTCTTTTGCACTAATAGCACAGGTGAGCAAAATCAAGATGAGCTTGGCCTAACCATACCCTTCTCAACTAACTCATGCACTTGCCGCATAATCTCCTCTTGTTGAGCTTGAGAAACTCTATAAGGAGGTTTATTAGGCGGTGAACTTTCTAGAAGAAGTTCAATTGCATGGTCATCATTACCTCATTTCGGAGGTAGCTCACAAGGGATGTCGTCAATAAAAACATCTTGAAACCCCTTGAGAAAATTGGATAACTCTAATTCCTTTTGTTTTCTTTTATTTTCTTTTGCTAAAGCATTAGGTTCATTTTGAGAGTCTTTAACAAAAATCATGTACACGAAAATAGAGCTCTTTATTGACTTGTTGAAAGCTGGTGTATGTACAATGGGGATGGTGTTACCCATTTCCTTAGCATCTATATACATGTCTATTTCCCTGAACTTAAAGGAGATTCTCCTTTCAGGAAATTTAACATCGGCAGCCAAGCGGTGAAACCATGGTGCCCCTAGGATTACATCCTCATGCTTGAGAGGAGAGATAAAGAAGTCCTCCTTGTCCACATAGCCTTGGACATGAAGCCTCAATTTCCCAATTAAGGGAGTGACTGAAGATTCTTGCCCCTTGAAGGCACTGTCTGCGGGTAGGACATCTCCCATCTCGTAGGATTGTATTCCTAGTTTGGTGGCCAACTCTATAGATATAAAATTGTGAGTAGAACCAGGGTCAAAGAGAATAAAAGCATCATGTTCTCTTACCTTTCCCCAAGCATGGCATAGAGGAGATCCTTTGTGGTGAGTTTGGTGAATCTCCTCCTCTTGGATTTCAACCAAGGAAGCTCTAGGAGGATCTTGGCGGTTGTTCTTTTGGGGACAAGCGCGGTACGCATGCCCTTGTTCGCGGCACTTGAAACACTGGTTATCCTTACGATAACGCTCAAGATCTTCAGGAGAGAGTTTATTCTTTCCTTTGTAAACTCCCTTCTCTTTAGCTTTGTTGGAATTGCCCTTAGGAGACTTTTGGACATTGTCCTTCCCCTTAGGCTCATTGGAACCCTTGTTTTCCGGGCGCTTATTATTTCTTTTACCCCCCGTTTGGAAATTGATTCGAGAGTCCACCGTAGTATGGTGTATTACCGCCGATATGGTACGTGGCCTTTGGGAGTTGACATACTCCGCCATTTCTTCGGTTAAGCCTGCACAAAATTGTTGTTTTTGCTCTCCAAAATCCAACTTTTTGAAGACAGTGTCTTTGAGTTGTAGGTCCCAAAACTTGTCTACATATTTGTGGATGGATTCATTGGGAGAGAGCTTTAAGCTTCACCATTCGGTGAGTACTTTGTCTTTGGCATCGGTGGCCAAAAACTGCTTCATAATGGAAGATCTTAAAGCCTTCCATGTTCGTGGAGCTTCACCATTGGCTCGTAGGCTAGACCACCATTGTCTGGCGGACTTTTGAAAGTGCATAGCTACATGGAGTATCTTAGACGACTCCGTGAAGCCCTCATCTCCAAACGCCACATCAAATTGCTGGATAAAGGACAAGACTTTGTCCGTAGCACCGAAGGTGCCATCATAGGTAAGGAAAGAGATGCTCTTCCCTCCCTCTTTGAATTTCTTCAGCTTGGACGACCTCTTCCATGCGGCATAGGATTTCCTATGGACTCTTCTTTTTGATGGTTCAAAAGTTGCACCATCACTTTCTTCAGAAGGTGAAGAATTTGAAGAAGGTGGAGAAGAGGGTGACCTCTTTCTCGCCTTTTTCTTGTCTTGATCTTTGTCGTCTTCACCATAGCTTTCATAAGAGGAAGAGGATGAAGAAGATGGAGAAGAGGGTGTCCTCTTTCTCGCATTTTTCTTCTCTTGCTTTTTATCATCCCTCTTTGAATTGTGGTGAGGAGAAGAATACAATGGTCTTTTCCGCTTTGGTGGTGATGGAGAGCGTTTAGCCCGCCGTCTTTGTGGAGCCATCTCCGCCGAGGTGGCGGGAGACTCACTTCTTTCTCGTTCCTTCGGTAGAGGCTCTTGAGTTCTCTTTTGCGAAGGAGATGCATCATCAAGAAGTAAATTCTTGAGCCCTTCATAAGGATCCTCTTCTTCTTCCCAAATCAGAGAGAAACCTCTTTTGGTAGTCTCACAAGGAGGCTTCCTAGGTGTTCTCTCGTCATGGTGAATAGCTTGAAGAATCCCGTGAGCACGGAGTTGCCGTTGCACTTCACTTTGGAGAGATGGATTGCCCATGGCTTGTTGAAGCCTAGAAACAAGATAGTTAACAAGCATTGAAGCATCATTAGTAGCTTGCTCATGAGCAAAATCAAAGTTATCAACATTAATTTCACTCTCTTTACTATTGTCAGCCATTCTAACAACTTTAGGTGTACTTTGGCACTTCAATCCCTAGTTGCTACTTCTCTTTACCCCTTTAGAAAAAGCACTCAAGCTACTGTACCCGCGACTCGAATACCATTAATTGTAAGGAATAGAAGAGAGGGTCTTTCGACACCAAAACAGCACCGGCTCCTGTCAAGCTTCTAATAGCTCAATAGTGGTTAAGCCGTAGGCAAGCCCCGTAGGACTCCACTATTAAGACCATAGCTCTCGACAGTGATGCCCCGTTAACTGCACAAAGGCAGGCGCACTGCAAGGCTGAAAAATCCCTATTCTACTTACTCACATGCAATTAATAGTGCCAACCATTTGTAGCTAGCTTGAGGACCTCCCTTCTTGAGCAAGAAAAGATAAACCTTGAGCTCTGATACCAATGTAACATTTAATGGCCTAATAACTTATGTGTAGCGGAAATTAGCATGAACATAGTGGGAATTTCATTAGAATAGATTCCTAATGAGAATTACAAGAGTGCTTGGGTGGAGAGAGCAACAAAAAGCATAACACCTAGTTAGATAGCATCAACAATACTTTCAAAAGAGAGAGAAATTAATCTATTGACAACAGTTGAGGACCGGATTTGCATGGAGCCGGTCCCCCCTCCAAAAGGCTTTGTATTATGGTTTCTCCCATCAAGAGAGACATTGTACAATACAATTCTTTGTGTTCTTTCAAGACTAGCTAGTGCAATGAAGATGGAAGCTTCATACACCAAGCAAAACACTTAATCAAACACAACTTGAATTATCCCCGTTCTCAGACCCAAGACCTCACACACCTTCAAAGATGGTGAGAGCTAGCAGGGTATGAGAGTAGATTGAGAGGAAGAAGGAGTATCTTACGAGAAAGATGTACATCTCCTCACATAATCACTCATATTAGCATAGCTTAGCTTAGTAATTAGCTTGCTAGAGGAGATGAGAATGCATTGAAGCTTGGCTCTTGGTTGGATTTGCATCCACATGCCAAGAGAGTGTTGATGTAGGCTTCTATCTCACAAGCTTGGAGTAGGTGATGAGCTCTCCATTAAATCTTGGGAGGAGATAGAGTATTCTTCCTTCACACATGGGCAAGTGTGAGTGTGTGTGTGTCCATGCCAAGCAAAAATCATCCCCCCCCCCTCTCTCTTGGGCGAGCCCTTGTTGCTAATTTAGTCTGGCTTTTGCCTCATTGGACCTCCCCAAGTCAAGCCAATGGGTATTAAGCAGCATAAGTGATAGCCTTCTGACATTTTTCCCCCTTTCCCCTTTTGTGAGAGCTTTAGGTAATTACATAATTAAACTAAACTCTCATTGGACCCCTTTGCCTCCTGGCCAATAGGAATCAGGCAAGCCATGGGGCTTCTGAATGCTCATTGGACCCTTTGGGAGACTGCCCAATAGTCTTCTAGGAGACTTAATTCTCATTGGTTTCTTTTATTAAATGTTTTTAAATTAATTAAACTACATTTACTCTAGCTTAAATCTCATTGGTCCACTTCAATGGTCTTCCAATAGGAATTGGGCACACCTTGTGGGCATCTGGGCTAGGGAACTGACATGTGTCCCTCATTCACTTTGTGTAAAGGGAGCCTGTGTGTGTGTGTGTGGCTTTCTCTCTCATCCCCTACCTTTGGGGCTCGCCCCCTCCCATGTAGGGATGTGCAAAGACTTTTAGGGCACACACAAAGCATCCAATTTTCCCTAGGGTTGACCTTTGGACACAACCTTTGAATTTTGGAAGTCTTAATGGGCTGAACCTTAGGGTCTTTTTAGCCCATTGTTGCACATGGCTCTTTTGCAGATGGCCCCCCCTTTGGATCCCTATTTTCCCTCCTTTGGATCCCTACTGTGGCCGGTCTGCTAGCTTAACCAATATTCTAGCTTTTTCTCCCCTGGCCTTCCCCACATTAAATGATCAGTTTAATATGAGAAAATCATTTAAGAGAATTAGATATTGATTATTATGACAGGATGTTTTGCAAGAACTGGACGAAGAGCGGTTAAATAGCTTTGCGGTGCTACAGGATCTGCAGTCTAGGCAAAAAAAATGGTTGGATCGCCCGAAAGCATGGCAATTTGTTCAGGAGACTGGTCCTTGTCTTTAATTCCCGTCTCGGGAAGATGCCGGGAAGCTTAAATTACGGTGGTCGGGACCATTCTGGATTTTTCAAGCATGTGGGTCCATCTCTTTTTATTTGGCGGATTTGTGGGGGGAGGTTATTTCTGTGCCGGTCAATGGTTTCAGACTGCGCCATTATGTTTCACCTACCCCGATTCAGTGCCCCTTTGTTGTGGTACAAGAGCCGAAAGCCGCCCTAATCATGATTGGGGATTCTTTTGCATGCAATCTTGGAAAGCGGGAAAGGAGCGATGATGGTTGCAACACCGTGGATCGCCCTATTTTGGGAGCTCATTGTGAGACAGTTACTGGGTGAAAGCATAGAATGGTGTCGAAATACTTGGTGTCCATGGACACCAAGTATGATGCTATGGATGGCACCATAGCTGGGCTTTTAAGTCAATAATTTTTAAAAGAATATAGATAAGATAACTCACTTCACGACTCCACTACTTGGATTGAAAGACATGGAGCGGTTAGCACGCGTGGACCTCTCCCTCTCTCTCTCTCTCTCAGATGGCCTCCAATGCCCATCTCCATCTCTCTCTCTCTCTCCTACTCTCCTGTTCAGAATATGGATGATGAAGACTCCCTTCCTCTTGCTTTGGTTCCAGCTCATACCTCCTCACAAGCAGCAATGGAGCTTCTTGAACTCAACAATGCAGCACAACTAGATTTCAGTTCACTATTACAATCAGGAAGTTTTGTACGACTTCATTCATTTCAAACTATTGCAGACTGTTCCAGGATGGTGGACGATGGATTTTATGATGAGGCACATGGAATAGACACCATTCATACGTAGGTGCACTCCAAGAGAAAGTCTTGTATAAATGAGGATGAAATTATTGCAGTGAGGAAGTATGAAGCACAGGCTAAACGTGAGTAGAGAAAGCAATGTCGTGCAAGAAAGAAAGTACAGTCAAGCGTCAACATTGGAGCGGAAGATTGTCATAGGGAGGACATCGATGTACACACAAAGGAATACAAGAAGCAACATAGTATTCATAATATTTTTCAGCACATTGTAAGACAATTGCATAGTTACGGGAAAGAAGATAAGAATGCAATTCTTCAAGGTGTTTTCAATGATGATAGAATCTTGCCATTCTGTGAAGATTTGTATCTTCCTGCAAATAGACTTATTTCTGCACGCAAGGTCTCCTTAGAGGAATTAAAGATTCCAAAATCAGCTGACGATATGTTTTTAAAACGAAGCACATTTAGCATGCTGGTGAATGGATTACTGCATGATAATGGGAGCCAAGGTAAAGGTGTTACTCTACATAAAGTGGCAAAGCTATTAAATGTTCATCCAAGGAATTTATATTCAGCTTTGGGTAGACTTGACAGTGATCCTATGTCAAGTACACAGAGCTTTGACTTATGCAAAAGGAAGTCTGGAAATGCTGGGTCCGTATCGGAGGAATTGAAGCAGACAATTATTACATTTTGGATAGAGCACAGTAGGGTGTCTCCAAAAAAGAAAGATATTTGTCGGAAACGATTGGGTAGAAAACATTATCAAGAGCATCCCATACACTTACTTGATGAATCTCAGGTAAACATGTCTCATTCTTACAATGAATAACTCTCAAGTGAAACATCTCACTCATATGAATAGCTACCCATTGTGTGTCATAGAGTTGTATACATCCTACTATATGTGATATGTAGCCAAGTAATGTGTCAAGATAGTCCATTGTCTCTACCTATGCTATTATGTGTTCTATATTGCACAAGTGTAGCCCAATGTCCCTGTCTATGCTATAAGTGTGCCATGTAAAAGGACTCTATTGTAGTAAGATAGCAACATGTGTGCTATACAGTAAAAGTGTGTGTAAGAATAGCACAATGTTCTTGTCTATGATATGATGTGTGGTATGTGAAAGAGCTATATTACATATTGAGAGCACTATGTGTGCCATATAGCGTTAGTGTGTGTAATAAGAGGCCAATGTCCCTATCTATGCTATTATGTCATAGTATTTCTTACATTATGAGTGCCATATAGCATAGCTATGTGTAATAATAGCCCGATGGTCCTGTCTATGATATTATGTGTGCCATGTAGCAGGAATCTATCAGAGTATGACAACATCATGTCTACTAGATAGCAATAGCACAATATACCTATCTATGGTATTATGTGTGCTATGAGATTTTATAATATTATGAGAGCACTATGTGTGCTACATAGTAGATGTTAGTGTAATAGTAGCACGGTATCCATGTCTATGCTAATATGTGTGCTATGCAGAGTGTGATATGTGTAATAATAGCACAATATCCCTATCTATGCTTTTTTGTGTGTTATGTAGAAGAACCGTGTTATAATATGAGAGCACTATGTGTGCTATATAGCAGACGTGTGTGATGTGTGTGTAATAAATCCCTATCTATGCTATTATGTGTTATATAACAAAATTGACCATGTAATGAAAGCTGAGTTATCTATCTATGCTATGTAGCATAGATATGTGTATTTATACCAATGCATCTGTAGCTATGCTATTATGTGTGATATATAGCAAAATGTAATTCTAATGCATTTTTTTTTCAAGCAGACAGAGTATTTCTTGAAGTTTAAAGATAGCCACCCACATGTGAGAATTGGGCAAAGGTCCTTTGAGAAGCTGAAGCCTTGGTTCGTGCGAAAGTTGAAAGATCAAAATACTTGCTGTTGTGTTTATCATATCAAACTAATGTATCTCAAAGATGCATTTAATGTTATGCGCTCATCTGCTTTTGGTTTTCATGGGCGGTCATGTACATGTAAATGCAATGTTTGCAAATCAGATGGGGTGAATGCAGAATGTCTTGCCGTTGAGCACTCCTTTTCAGGAATCAGGAAGTTGTGGGAATCATGCGTATGTACAAAGGCTGAGGGGGATATGTTCCATAAACACACCTGCTTGATGGGCCAATGCAAAAACTGTGGTGTGGAAAAGCTCAGCCTTTGTCCACGAGAACTTGCAAAGATGACAAAGACAGTTCCACTGCAAGCCTTCGAGGACATTACAGTTCAAACTAAGCATGGTCTAAGTAAGAGAAAGATGTTGTCACTCAAACATGTGGCTTTAAGTGAGGTGACAGGGAGGATAAAAGACGATATCAGAATCTTCATCTAGCACAATTTCACTTACAGATGGCAGGCACATCAATACAGAGAATGTTTCAAGGTGTTTCCTTCAGATACCATTATATTTGTAATAGACTTTGCTGAAAATTACTCGTTCAAAGAGAAAAATGAAGTACAATCCATGCATTAGCATACAGATCAATGCACCATCCTTGTTCACATAACGTACAAGCATGACAACGAAGATGACAGTATTATCAAGCATATGAATTTCTACATCTTTGATGATAGGCAACATGATACGCTATTTGTCCAGCATTGTTTTCTTCTTTATGATCAGTGGCTTAAAGACCAGGGGATGAATTTCAAGAAGCACTGGGTGTGGTCAAATGGTGCAGCCTCTCAATTCAAGGCTGCAAGGCCATTTTACTTTGTTGCTAGATATTACCAACTAACAGGTACAGAGATGACATGGAATTTTTTTGGCATGTTGTTTGTTCAGCCTAGGAAAGCATGCACTCAAAGCAAGGGCTAGATTGTCCTGGGTCATGCAGCTCCATAGTGCAACTTGTGCTCTTTGCAACAGTGCATGCAAAAATATTGATCCATTGGGCCTGACCACATATTCAAATTGCATCTTTCCTGTAGCATTTGGCGCAGTGACTACCTGATACCTTGATCTTGCCCAATCAGGAATACTGCTTCTCGCTATTCCTTTGTAGAAGGAGACCTTATACCTCCTTATGAGAAGCCCATTCACATCCAGTATGATGCATAAATTGTCCCTTCTCTTCTTGTCCTCAAAAGACGCAGGAGGCAGTGCAACAATCTATATTGGCATTACCACAAGACACGGACTCTCTTGCCTTTCAAATTCATGTCCATTTTTGGCCTCTTTATCAACATTCTTTGTACCTGCTTCCTCTGTATTTGTAGCAGCCGCTCGACCCAGAGGGACCTCTGGACTTTTACCTTTGGTATTCCCAACAGTGGGATTTGTACAAGACTCAGTTGTATCATGTGCAACTGCCTCTTTCGTGTCCACAGCAGCCATGAAATGTTCTCCCATTGCCTCTCCCGATTGAGCTGCTCTGTCAATGGGAACCTCTGCGCCTTTCCCTGCCTCATTGTTTTGCTCTATACATGCCTCAGTTGTATTATGTGTATTTGCCTCTTTCATGCCTCAATTGTATTCTGTGTATTTGCCTCTTTCATGTCAGTAGCAACCACGAGAAATTCTCCCATTGCCTCTCCCGATTGAATTGCTCTGTCGTATGCCTCAGCTGTGCCGACAGAAGCTGCGACATCACCGTTACCCACTGCTGAGCCTATTCCAGGTACTCTCTTAGTGAGGTCCTCCTCACCCAAGCCTCCCATATCTTCAACAACGGCATCTGTACCCTTTGCCTCCTCTGCATCAACAATGTCATCAGCTGCATCACTTGGACAGACCACCTGGGCTTGAGCTGTGACATCATTTGCACCCACTGCCTCATGTGTTCCAGCTTCTCTCTCAATGAGGACCTCCTCACCGATGCCTTTGGTATACTCAACAGTGGAATCTGTACCCGTAGGCACAACTGCATCAAGAAGGGCATCCATGATAGCATGAACAATACTTTCTATTCCACCATCATTAACATTTCCATCAGCAGCAACATCTGTGCTAGCATCAACTTCCATAGCATCCGCAATGTCATTTGTGCAGGAATCAACTACCGTAGCATCAGTAATGGCATCTGTGCAGGCATCAACTGTGGTAGCATCATCAACGGCATCTGTGCCAGATTCAATAGTGGTATTTGTACCCATAGCCACAGTTGCATCAAGAAGGGCATCTATGAAAGGATGAACAATACTTTTTGTTCCACCATCATTAACATTGCCATCAGCAGCAGCATCTGTGCGAGCATCAACTTCCATAGCATCCACAATGTCATTTGTGCAGGCATCAACTACCGTGGCATCTACAATGGCATCTGTGCAGGCATCAACTATGGTAGAATCATCAATGGCATATGTGCCAGATTCAACAGTGGCATCTGTACCCATAGCCACAACTGCATCAAGAAGGGCATCTATGATAGCATGAACAAAAATTTATGTTCCACCATCATTAACATTGCCATTAGCAGCAGAATCTGTGCGAGCATCAACTTCCATAGCATCAACAATGTCATTTGTGCAGGCCTCAACTAGCGTAGCATCAGCAATGGCATCTGTGCAGGCATCAACTACCATATCATCAACAATGGCATCTGTGCCAGATTCAACTGTGGTGGGGGTGGGTAATGTACCCTTTTCAAGTTTAGCACGGTCAACATCTGTATGCACATCATCATGCACAACCTGCACATCAACTGCATTAGGCACATTTGGAACAAATTGAACAGTACTAGTAGGTGTGTAGGGATCAACTATATCAAAAGACTCTTTTTTTTTTTCGTGTAACCCCCCTGGAAGCTGTAGCACCCCCTCTTGGATTCTTCATTGGATAAGACTGAGCCAGTGAACCTACATACCCCTCAATTGTATCAAAAGACACTTTTTCTTTGCCTGTAACCCCCCTGGAAGCTATAGCACCCCTTCTTGGATTCTTCACAAGATAAGAATGAGCCAGTGAACCTACAGACCCCTCATCTATAAACCCTAAAGAGCGAGTGCGTCTCATGCAAGTTCCTCTTTTTTCAACTTCTTGATTATCTACGACAAGAGAAAGTAGAAACATATTACTAAACATGTACAAAAAATAAATCAAATAGTTTGCAACTACTCGATGCAAAGAATTAAGAGACATGTCACTAACAAATTCCAACACTTGATTCATCAATGAGCATGGATACAATAGGGGTGCAATGGATTGCACATCCCTTTTAAAGACATATTCTAATTGCATGAAGTTACAAAAAAAACACACTCATTGCTTTGCATTTGGTTTCTTTCTCTTCCTAAATGAATCAAGAGGTATATCCATTGTGGGACTTCCACCTAAGTTCTTGGGAGTCGATTTCTTGCGCTTTGGTGTTGGCTTCTTCCCCGCTGGAGGGGGTGTTGCTTTCACCGCATCTGCAACTGCCTCATCTGATGCATCATCTCTAGTGTACACACTTGGTGATGCTTTGGCACTCAACAGAGAACGCAACAGCCTTCTTGGATTTAGTTGTTGCCTAGGTGATTTGACTGTAGAAGACTTTTCCATCAAGATGTCTTCAACTACTCCACGTACTGCATCCCCTACGCAGACTCCGCTTCAAGGGCTGGCTGCATCCCGCGGGTAGACTCCGCTTCAAGGCCTGGCTGCATCCCTGGGGTAATCAGGCAATTCTTCCTTGTGGAATGCATCGTCTTGTTGGAGCAAGCATGTGATGATTGTTCTACAAAGCAAGCTATTTACAAAGTCTCACTTGGAGTATCCCAAAATACACACATAAATACTGATTTTGGTTCCTACCAGTGGCCTGCGTAGAGACTCTCTCTGTTTTTGTCCTCAATGATTCTTGTATACAGGTCTCTGTTGCAATGTCTGTACCTGCAAATGATTTCATTAAATGCAAGAGTTTAAACTACCAATGGAAAGTGGGCCTGCAATAGTAGTAGTAAATAATTGACACAGTGACTACCTGCACTTGATTCTTTCATCTCACTAATCACCTTCAGACCAATCATATGCTTAGCTCTAGGGGGAATAGACATGTTGCAATCTAGTGCAACACAATAGCCATAGTCCCTACATACATGCGCGAAGCATAGCATATGGTACACATGGGTGCAAGGTAGGGAGAATACAACCAAGCTTCTGGCATCGAACGGGAATCCACATCCTACACAATGGTAGAACCCATTAAGTGCCACCTCGCTAATGCTCTACATAAAATCCACAGGAGGAAAAGGATTCATCAAACTGGTTCCCACGTTATGTGAAGTCCTCTCCATGGTAACACAAAATTTAAAGTGCTCTGATTCCTGTGCTATGTTGATCTCTACTTCTGCAAGTAGTGCCTGTGAATCAAAGAAGACAACACATCTAATTTAAGTCTCAATAACCCAACAAAAGCAAATTGCTGAAAAGAATATGCAGCGTGAATATTATCCCTTATTTGCAATACCACATATAAGACAAGAACTTACTCTATATGCTATAAACACAAGCTTGATGTGGTATATGATATGCATTGTGCTATATAACACATAGCACAATCCAAGTATAATGTGCTATAAGTGCTACATAGAGTATGCATTGTAGATCATAGCAGAGAGACTTTTTAAAATACCAGATATAGCCCAAACATTTTCTCTCTATATGCTATATAGAACAAGCTTGTTGGGTATATGATATGCAGTGGACTATATGAGACATAGCACATAGCATATAGCACAAATATTGTGCTATGTAGCACATATCACAATTAGAGATGTGCTATGTAGAACATAGCAAAAATAGAGATTGTGCTATATTGCACAATTCACTATTCCACACACTCCAGCGCTATATTGTGAACATATAACACACAAAATGTGCTATTTAGCACATAGCACATAAAAAGATTGTGCTATGTAGCACATATCAATATTTAACACACACTTCAGGGCTATACTGTGAGCATATAACATATAGGTATGCTATATAGCACATATTACATATGTCCATTGTTTTATGTATCACATAGCTCATAACCACACAAAGCACATAGCATAGAATCACACACATTCCAAATAGATGAGGATACTATTGTGGACATGCCGCACCTAGATTGAACTATAAATCACATAGCACATAACCACAAATAGCATATAACCACCCACTCCATGAAGATGATGGCTATGTTGTGACCATATAGCACATAGCACATAGCATATAACCACCCACTCCATGAAGATGATGGCTATGTTGTGGCCATATAGCACATATTTTGTGTTGTATAGCACATAGAAGAAATAGAATATTCTCATACAGTACATAACCATACAATCCATAACACTCTAACCACATAACCATATGGAAGTAAACCACATACTCCAAAACAAAGTGAAGCACATGTAGGAGGGTATGCACCTTTGCTTTAGACACATTGTCTTCTAATTCAGAAACGTTCTCTCTAGTAGTACTCGAGAACTGTTCAATCAAATCAATCAGGCATTGTTGAGCTACAGGGTCTTGCACGCAATCAATCTCCATTTGCAACTTTATGGCCAAAGTGTTTGAGCTTTGAGCACCCTTAGCTCTATGCAATTCTCTCACTTGATCCTCTACCTGCTTCTTTGCACCCTCAAGTCTTGACTTATAGTCTTGCAATCTGCCCTCTGCAATATTCTTCATTTTTGCAAGTGCCCTGCTATCCTCCTCTGCCAATTGTACCAGGAATCATCCTGTAGGCACGCTTGACAATGGTACAGACGTACCTTTTGTTTTCAATGATGATCTGGTAGAGGCAATAGTGGTTTTGGAACCTCTCCCTCTACCACTCACCTGCTCTTCCCACCTCTTGATCTTGTTTTGCAAGTTGTGTCTTTCTTCTAAGGCTTTCATTGGCCTCTCTGCAAACATAGCCCAAGAAATTTGATGTTTGCTAGATTCAATGCAGTTTTCCGATGCAAAGGACTTTGCAAATTGAGTCCCTACTTCATACATGAAGGGCCCTCCTGGTAGACATCCCAGTGTCTCCACACAAGATTTTGGAAGAACTCCGACCGAGCATGGTATGCCTTCACTTTCTTCTGGCTACCCGAAACAGGCTTTGGGCATATAAATACAGCTTCCTAGTCCTCCTCAGAGATGTCATTGTTTCCTGTCAAGCTACGCGGATCAACTCCCTCCAATGGCAATCCACGCTCCATATGAAATTCCTCGGCAAGACGACAAAACTTCGTATGCAGAGGTGGTTCAATGTTCCTAACTAGACTGCTGCTTTCTTGAATCGGATGCTTTGAGGAAGGTGCCATGATGCAGTCTCAAGTGATATACCTGCACATCATCCAATGAACTCATGAGACGTGGTGTGCCCTTGTTTATCATCCCTGCTAAAAAGAAACAAGAACTTCATGGGCCTGCTCTTCTAAGCAGGGCATTCAAGGTGATGTGCTATGGGATTTGCCCCAAGATTGCATGCAACTTGTGGACTAGCAAATTACCTCGGGATCTTGCCTCTTGTTGCAAATGATCAAGGTGTGGCACTCATGCAGCTCCAAATGCAGCTTAATGTAGCTAAATGATCCCAGGTGGGGCGCGCGTGCTCAAGCAGTAGAGAGTGTGCATGTTCAATGGGAGAGCATACCTCGAAGAGAAGAGGGCGGTTACTGCAATCGTCCTTGAAGCAGCCAAGCTTGCACAGTAGAAGCTCTAAGCATAGTAGACCTTGAGCATGCGCGTGAAAGAGAGAGAGAGAGAGGCGGGGGGGTTGGGGGGCACGGTGTTTGAAACTGCCAACTACTTATGAAACAAAGTGTGTGTGTGAAGGCTGAATTTTTTAGTATAACATATTTTAAAATATAAATTTGGACGTCTGAAATATGGCACCAATGACCACACCCCCAATGTCATGCTATGCTATTTAATTATATCACATATATAGCTTTCCACCTATTCATGCTTTCACCCTACTACATGCGGACGATTCTTATTGTGTTTCTCCTATTTTGTGTATCGCGCGTCCTTAGTTCTATATTCTCTGCTCCTTCATCTCATCGTCGCCATGACGGCTTCTCTCCTGCAATGTATCCCCTTCACTCCTGTACAACAGCTAGCGCTTCGACAAGTGGATGCCTGGCTGCAAGACTTGCGGCTACGCGTGTTTGCCAACTTGGACTGGTAAGGGATACCTATTCACCCGCAGGCAGCAGGTTTGATTGAGCAACTGGCTGCTGCAGATATTGTGGTGCTGAATAATCAACAGATTCACTTGACATTAGAAAGGATATCCAAGTGTTGTTTGCCCAACGATGGCGTGGTACGTGCGTCTCATGTGATCCCTGCTACAGATGTCAAGCAGGAGTTTGGCTTGAAAGTAAAAGGTGAATATAAACTTTCAGGGTTGTCAGATGTAGCAACCAGGGATGCGTATCAATGGTTTCTCGAGGCAATTTGGCTACAGGCCAAAACATATACCATCTCGACCAGAGCCATAAATGTTTTGCATTCAGCCAACTTTGGGCCAGTGGCTTGGGAAGCTGTTGTCAGGGAAAGACTGCTGGCAAAATGTCAAAGAGTGATGGCACAGTTGGGGCGAAATACCCCAACCAATACAAAAGTTGGCCAACTGCTTACACTGATCTTTCCACTAAGGTAATTTTTTCCTCTCGCCCTGCGTCTTCTATGCCACTTTGAAGATGATAGATTGGTGGTCCAAGGGACTGTTACTCCTCTGTCGCAACCACAAATTTTGGCAGTTCCTTTTGGGGGGGAAACACAACAACAAAATGTTGGCACTGGGGATTTTTCGGGTCCTTCGACGGCAGTGGTATCCTCTTCAGTCCCAGCGATGGCCACTACAGGTGTAGGATCAGCAAACCGCAAGCGCGGCAGGGAGGAACAACAATTTTCTACACCACCTCTGGTGACTGCATTGCTTATACCGGAGGATTCTGCGGTGGCACGCTGGCGCTGCCGAATGTAAAAGAGAGTGGCAAGTGCTACTCCGCTGACGACAGGCTCTCCGAATGCGGATGTTCCTTCGCAATCGAAAACTTATGGAACTACCAATGGGGCTGCCTTGACGGGAGGTACTCTTCCCGCAGCGCTACCCTGGGAGGCTACAGCAACAACCCCTACTGACCAAATACAGGTGTGCGGCACTTTTTTGCGCAGACTTGCAGAGTTTATTCGTGTGGCCTGGCCAGCCCCCGCCACAGAGGGAAGATTAAATGAGCTGGAAGCGTAGGTAGCGGCCTCGCAAACTCGCATTGCCGAGTTGTCCAATCAGAATGAAGAGCTGACTGCAACAACCCGCTAGCAGGATGCAGAAATACAAATGCTACGAGGGGCTAATGCCGCGTTTGTGGCTTCTATTCAACAGGAACTACTTCAGTTGAGAACGTAGCATAGCCTTGCCTCATACTTATCCTCGCACCCTCGTGATGTAATGATCAATATGAATGATTTGAATGCGATGGCAGTGGAGATACAAGAGGATCTCCGTGTAGCCACCCACTCAGCATGTTGTGGTGCAGCAACCTCAGTCATCCAACACTGACAGAGGTAAGAGTGTTGTTTCCGAGGGTTTTGATGTTGCTCATTGGGCACAAGCTACAAAGGATTGTGTTGAAGCCCCCAGGCTCATTTATCTCGTTTGCAGTCTACCCCCTTGCCCTCCATTTTGTTATGCTCTTAATAGATACCTTTCTCACTATTACCCTTTACATACGCCTCTTGATCCTTTGTCACAGGCGCCGCAATCTATTTCTTTGCCAACGCAGTTTATTCCTTGGGCTCCTTGGCCGAAACATATTGAGATAGACCCACATCTGTTGGATGAGGTCTATCGGGCACATAATGTAGATTTTAGAGGCTTTGGCTACATTGATATTTCCTCTTCACGATAACATGTCGAAGAGCAACAACCGGAACCTTCCAACCGGAGGGGCTGAGTGTGGGTTCGCGCAATCCACCATGTGTGCCAGATGTTAGGGCATTAGCCGCACATGCGGTCCTACGGAGGTCTGGATACTGCGGATCAGGAGTCATGCGGTATGCGGCGGCCGTGGCGACAGTTCTTCACAGGATATCATGGGACAAGAGTGTGTGCACCGTTCCCGATCTGCGCTCGAGCAGCGGTTGTATATGGAGGGGCATACCTGTCTTTTGATGTAACTCAACCAATCTCTATGATATTCAAGGCATCTACTATTATAACTCTGTGTCTGGATCATACATGAATGAAGCAAGCGGTGTTATGTACGTGTGTATTGTATACTGTCTTCTATCGTCATTCTATGTGTTGATATAATGTAGTCGCGGGTAATCATTCCCGTAATGCCTATTGCTCCTCTGCAGGCAATAGCCATTACAACGAATAGCAAAAAATTGCAAAAAAATGGTCAAAATAGACAAATCTAGAAACTAGTCAAAAACTACAAGGCAGACACAAAAACTTGGTTTGACTAAAAAAATTTGTCCAAATCCAAAAAAAAGTTGTTGAATAGACTACTGACACTGCAAGTAATCAACAAGCCAAATTTGGTGTCCAAATCTGATGGAACATGGATTGCATTCCATGTCCCCCCCATGTGAATATTTATATAGAAGCTATACCAACTTGTAGTAGAGAGCATTGGATCAAAAGTTCCCAAAGGAGGTTTGTCAAAAAAGTCAGAAAAACTCATCAAAAGTGCCAAAAATAGTTCAAGGTGAAAAACAACTGAAACAGACCTGGGAGTAACTTTTGATTGGCCTAATCAAGTTCAAACCACAAAAGAACCATATAGTTTGCAAAGGGGACTAAGGACAAGTTGTGTGCCAAGTTTCAACACATTGTGACACAAGGGTACATGGATTGCAATCCATTCGCCCTGTCACAGACTGAGACCATATTTGCACCATAGCTAGAGCAGGTCACAAGGAGCATGGTGGTCTTTTAAAACTAAATTTTGGATACAAAACATCAAGTCAAAATCCCAAAACTGCCAAGTACTCTATGGAAGTGCAAGAATTGACCTAATTTCCAATCCAGAGGTCCAACTCCCAAAAAAATTGATACCATAGGATCTACTAATCATGTTGATCTGGATGGTACCAAGAAAAGTCAATTTAGCCTCCAAACATGGATCACGATCCATGTGCCCATAGCACAAGCTTGACCTAAAATTTTCCAGATTTGTAGTGTACACATAAGGAAACATATTCCCAAGGCTAGGTTTGAAAACTTTTGAGAAAAATTGGATCAAAAGACATCAAAATAGGGGACATAATCAAAACCACAGTGCAGACCTAGTGTTTGGGTATTTGAACTATCAAACCAAGTAAAAGTCAATCATATTTTAGATTTAGTGTGTAGAAATAGTGAGTAACAAGCTGCCAAGAGATCAAGTCTAGATGTGGTTGAACATGGATCACGATCCATGTCCCCCAATTTGCGGATCTGGTGAAAATTGGTAGAAAGCACGTGCATAGCCTTGTTTAGTCACTGTAAAATTTTCAAGTCAAATATGACAAGGAGTCATGGATCATGATTTATGTACCTCTTCATAGTGGGGTTTGAGTTTACGAGCTCTAGACATAGTGGAGTAAATCTCAAACCTCAAATTTGAGCTAAAAATACCTTCTAGAGACTAAGACACAAGCCAAAGTTTCTCTGTCCTTGTCTTGAGACTTAAGTGAGTGTTGTTTCAAGTTCACTTTTTATTTTAGAGCTGAATTTTTTCAAGAATCGTAGCTCCAAACTTTTAGGGTACCCCAAAACTAGTTTTCGAAGACCAAAGGGTGAAAAAGACATGACCTTTGAGAGACTTGATCAGGGGCAAAAAGGGATAAGTTGCACTAATCTGAAGTGGTCTTATCGGGATCTTTTTAAGAGTATTGAGTGATATTTAAACATGATAAATCATCCAAAACGAGGGTGTTCTACTCAACGTAGAGATATGAAAACCACAAGAAATACTACAATACGTTTGATAATGGGATTGGGTGAATATCTAGAGGAGAGGCATCCACTGATCAACAAACCCAATGCGAGATTCATCAAAATCAACCAAGCCTTGAGATTTCTAACAAATTACACTCATGAGGGCTTGTATAGATTCACAAACAAGGATCAACATACCTTCTACAAATGTGTAGAACCCAATGCTAGAGAGTTGACCGACCATAAGAATCTCTACGAATTTATGTATACACATGCCCAAGGAAAGTTTTGATGACATAAGAATCTCGATTCATTCACTTATACACATGCCCAAGGAGAGTAAGTTTTGATGGTAGATAACTATGAAGGAGAGTACAAACTTGTTGGACCAGTTGACATAGAATCATATACATACAAGGGTACTCCGATCTCTTCTTAATTTCAACCAAAAATGATCCAAGAGCACACATCAGAGAGAAGTCCTCTAAGATTTTCTCCTAAATGAAAAGTGAGAACGAGAGATGTCTTTGCAAAAGACCTTGAATTGGTCAGATGGGTGACTGAACCACAAAAAATAAGACCATTTTAAGTGTCCCAATGCATGAAGAAAAAGTAGAATGGTTCAATGGATCCATATGCTCATCTCTCAATCTTCAAACAAGTTCTAGGAGTTAAACAAATAGCCACTTTTTACAACCATTAGGAGGGGTTTGAGTTGACATTGGAAGGAATGGCCTTAACATGGTTCCAAGCACTGAAGAGAAATGAATTTTCAAACTTAGAACAACTCTTACATGAACTTGTAGAGGAGTTATCAAAAAGGGGAATCAAGAACAGCACAAAGTTGCATTTATACTCTTTCAAACAAAAAGAGAATGAAAAAATGAAGGAAGCTTTGCTTCACTTTAAACAATACCATGGAGAGACTTCCTCTATGAGAGTTACCACAAGATGAGAGATATCAGTTATCTTCATAGAGGCATTGAGAAATTAAACCCTTAAAAAGTACCTACATTTAAAAGGACATATGACATTTGAACAAATTACTAGAGAATATCTATATCTAGTTGACAACTGCAAGGCCTACGAAGAGATGGCGGATGATGTAGAAAACGCGACTAGTAGTGCCTCATCTCTAAAGAGCGAATTCACAGCAAAGCGAGATGTGAAAACTCCTATGACAAACATTGATCAAATGGTTCAGGAGGTGATTAGAAGGATAAAACAAGGCTACATAAAAAACTTGAATGAATGACAACAACCTATGAGAAGGTGTGATACTTGTGTAGGGGATCATTCCACCCCATGGTGTAACCCTCGATTGAGACCACAACATATGCTAGGGAAGCAACCTCCTCTTTTGAACAATGGTTGAGTAGTAGTAAACTAAACTCAACTAGTTGTGTATATGCCACACCCCATGAAAAACCAGTATCCTATGGATGATAATACGCTCGTGTTCATAGTCAATCAAAAGTATGGATCAAAGAACATTCTTACCAAACAAGAATAATCATTGGCTACACCACCATCTACACAACAAGTAGGACCATGCTATGAGTGTGGAGGTATTCATTGGCTAAGAGATTGTCCTCATTGTGAAAGGAACATATAATTATTAAGATGTTGTCTAGAATGCATTGTTGCACACCTGGTTCAAGATTATCCAAAACACCCAAATAGCAAGGGGAAAGAAACAATGAGTATTGTAGGAGTGATGCCTTCTTCAAGTGGATCTAAGCTAGAATCCACAGTTCCTATAATGTGATGACCAGAGATCAAGTTCAAGAAGCCACCAAAAACTCTCTTGTCAAGGATGAACCCATATTGTCTGCTCAAACAAAAATCAAGAACATATCAGTGAGGGCTGAAAAAATTTCGTTTCTTTCAGAGGGCCTCATTCTCCGCTCCAGTGCTTGGGTCTCTGATGTCAGTCGTTCTTCTACAGCCAATGAGCCCTCCGTAATGTGAAATCTCTGCACTTGCTCTAGCCGCAATTCTCTTTGCAAACTCTGGATTTGATCTTCCAGACCGGGAATTATTGCTCCCTCTGGCTCTACTCCTGCTCTGCTAGCTCTTGGTGTGGATCTAAGCCTTAGGATTTTTCTATCCTGCAGCTCCATTCTTTCTCGTAGCTCAATGAGCTCGTCCTTTGCAGCTTCCAATTCCTCATTAATTCTTTCTTTCGCTTCTTGTGCACTCGCCACCTCTCTTGAAGCATCAGCAAGTTGGAGGATTAGTCCATCTCTTTCATTTTCTGCTTCTAGGAGAGATGCCTTGAGGTACTCTGCTTCTTCTAGTGCAGTCTCATATTTTGTTTCCATTTCATCTTCTCTATTTTCTAATTCTTCTTTGATGTCCCTCATTGTGTTTGATTGTGCTTTGATCTGCTGCAACAGTTCATGCACTTTCTGGATACCAACCTTTGCTCTCTATCGAATCGATTCTTGGTCCTCCTCTCCTTTTCTCTCTGTTCTTCCTATGTTAAGACAATGCCATACACAACTTTGAGGGCCTCTTCTTGAGTATATTTTGTGTGTATTAGAACATCATATTGCTCTTTCTTCATTTGAATTGGATCCGTTGCCTTCTCCTCTTGTTGTTGATGGCCGTTTTTCGGCTTTCCATAATTGCCATAGTAAGTTACCTCACCCTATTGAATCACTCAAACATTTTGGGTATCCCTACCATTTCACTGTACATAGGCGTGTGTGAGTTAGGGGACTTTTCCTATATTTTCTTAAAAACCCTTATTTAGCTAGTCACTGGGCTAGTTGAGCCAAAAAATTTTAAAAAATAAAAATTATAAGTATATTATGGCCCATTTGTGTGTAAATATTTCATTGTATATAGGGCCCAAATAAAAGGATTTTTCATAATTATTTTGGTATTTACTTAAATATTTCTACCTATGGTGTGTTATTTATGCTAGGTACATTGACTCACCATTACTATATTTTTTCTTACCATTTTGCATACTCTTTATTCCATATAAAAATAATTTCATGCAAGATTCTCTTATTTTGGGTGTAACTCCATCCCAACAAAAATCCAAAAAAACTAGTTTATTTATGTGTATATTTTGTCACTATTGTCATTTTTCCTTCCTACATCTATTCTCTATTACTCTCATAAATTAGACCACCAAAAATATTCATCTTTTATGGTAGACTTATAATGATAGAGATTTATTTTGACCCCTTTATATTTTTTCCACCTATATTATTTATATTTGACATATACATATTCTTTTAAATCCCTCAATATTTGATTTTCTTAGTTGTACTATTCACTTATATCATGATCTCAACAATATCTTCAATTATAGACCTAAAAAATAAGGTCAAGGGTATGTGGCATGCATGCATGCACCATGGGGATCTCACTCTTGGAGGTATTCAAAAGAATCATCCAAAGAAGGACCTCACAAGGACCTTGTGCAGTGGAAAAAACAATCGGTTTTGCTGAATTTTTAAAGATCACATGCTCCCCAAATTTGAAAAGGTGATACAAACAAAAGTTGTAGCTCGTGAGATGAAATTTCATCTCAAAATTTTTTATATTTTTTTGAGCTACAAGCTGTGAGCTATGATTTTATTGGTGGACCCTAGTTTGCCCACGCTATGCAGCCACACTCCCTCTTCCACTTTATCATTTTCCTCTTTCACACACACTCCTCCCTCTCCTTCCCACTCCCAAACCTGCAACTCCCACGTTCTAATTCACCCTCTTCACCATTGCCACATATCTCACACCTCCATATCCTTCATCCTCCATTTCTACACCCTATGTGTCCCCCTTTCTCTCTATATATATGTCCATATTACCATACTCTCTTCAGCTTTGTAAAGAACTTCAAAAAATCAGCAAAAATCCAAGGATAACCTCTGCAAATGAAGGCTTTTATCATGAATTTTCCAAGGTTTGAAGATAACATAGCTTCATCGACACGCGCTACTTCGCCATGCTGACCACTTCTTCTACCGATTCTGTAAAGAGGTGAATGTCAACTTCTCCAAGCTTCAACCTTGCTTTACAAGCTTATCCCTTCTCTAAATTTTCTCATCATATCTCTCACCATTTGGTGAATGATTTTGTAAATAGTTTTTAGTGATAGTTACTAACTACTAACCACTAACTTTATTATAAAATGCACCCTCTACTAGAGTAGGCCCTCCCAAATTATTCACTCAATCCCTCTCTCCTTTCATCCTCAATAATTCTCTTCCCTTGAGCCCACATCCATGTGACTCAAAGGACAAGAGAGACTTACCCTCATTAAAAATAAATAAATAAATATGCATAATCTTTTAATCCTTCAAATAAACTTGATTAGGCCTAATCCTAATCGGGGCTTCTAAAACCTATAAATAGAGCCCTTCTCTCCCTTGTAAATCATCACATGATCACACTACACCACACCATTCTCAACACATAACACACCACTCTTCAAGCCTAGTTGTGTAGAGTGTGTGCATTGTGAGTGCTCTATTCCATCACTACACATAGGTGCATGGAGAAGCTTGAAGTTAGTTATGCCAACTAGAGGAGTGGAGTGATACTATACTCTGCAATCACACTTGTAGCCTACTCTTGTCCATAAATAAGATTCATAGTTTTGGGTGCAATTGTATGCTGCAACTACGACTCTTCTCTCCAAATTGACTTGATAAGTTGGTTCATCAGGTGGTTGAAGGTATATTGTCCTTGAAGTTTGTTGTGCCATTTCATGCTTGGTGGTTTGAGGGCTTGTTGAATTGTTTTCCTAAAAGGTAAATTGTAAGAGGGTGCTCGGTGAGAGGGCTCCCCTGACCCTAAGACAATTTGTGTATTGGCAACAAGGTCAAGTTTTGTGTTGTCTCTCTATTTCTCATCAAGCTTTGTGTGCATCTAGTCTTTAAGGCTAAGACTGAGTTGCTCAAGTTGATTTGTGGTCTTTACCTCTCTCTGGCGTGGTGAATGTTTGTGTTTGGTGTGTGTGGCTATCTTGCATTCCCCTCTCTTTGTGCGTTTGAGTACAAGGAGATATCACGTGCTTCCTAGTTCGCATCTACAACTAGGTGGTGCCCCTTTTCTTGTTTGGTTTCTGGCTGTGGGTTGTTGTTGTCTCTGATTGTGCTTGCCCCAGCCCCAATTGAGCAGCACGGGAGCCTGGAAGGGTGTTTAGAGGCCGCTCTTCTTGTTGCCCGCCCCGAACCGCCTCACTGTATTTCGGGCTTTTTTGGCACATCCACCTCCACAGTAGTCTTTTCCTCCACTATCGTTTCCTCTCCTTTAGGACTAGACTCTTCTACCTTATCCTTGCCCTTGTCACCTCCTTTTAATTCAGCTTTAATGTGTTGAACTTCTGCTTCAGTGTATGGCTCTACTGGTTGCTGCTCCAATATAGCTTCTAATTCTTCATAAGCCTTGATATAGTGATCGTACTGATCAATATGGGGTCTGGATGAGCTGGCTTCGACTTTAGTTGGGTCTGGTACCCACTTTTCCTCAAAATCTCCTTTTAAAGCTCGCTCGGCTCTAAACTGTTCAATCAGCCTCTCCATTCTGGCGGCTTTTGGCTCTTAGTTTTCTTGGGAGCGGGTTTCTTCTTGGTCTTCTTCTTGAGGGGCTCGTCTGCTTCTTCTTCTGGCTCGGAAACAATCTCTAGCTTCCGCCTTTCCCTTGTTGACACTCTCTTGGTGACCTCTTGCTGGTATTCATCTTCATCTATCTCTTTTAGCCATTGGTTTTGCGAGGGAGCCTTTGGCCATTGGTCCCTTTCTCCGATAGCTTCATAAGCTATCTTAGTCAACACTTCGGCTCCCCCAATGTACTTTGGCTTCTCGTTCTGCAAAGTAATTACTTGCTCATGAATGTGCTGAGCATAATTGACTTCCTTCGGGATGTTCCTCTTTATTGCCCAAGTGATGGTTGTGGCAATGGCATGTGGTAGTGTGGTATATTTTTGTGGTCTTTTGCTGCATATATGTAAGAATTGGTTGTAGAGCCAGCAAAGCTTTGCTGCTCTTGGATCTGCCATGTCTTCATAGGTGACATTTTGCTTGTTTGGCCCATACACTTCTATAGCTTATCGTCTTTCTCTGACTGAGCTTCCATTGTTGTGCAGCCAGAGCATCTGCAATGAGCTGAGGAGTGATAATCACTTCAAATTTTTCCCCGTCCCAGGCTATGAGTGTAGCCATTCCGTCTTTCTGTATGGTGGTTACCAACTCATACACTCTTTGAGCATTTGCTCCTAATGGTCTGGAAGTAAAAGAACTGCGGAGATCTACCCTTTTGAGGTATCTGCTTATCTCCTCTATTCTGCTGTAGTCCACCAGTTCTTGGGGAATCATTAGGATAACCACTGTTTGTCCCCTTGGGTCTCTAAAAGTACCTTGGTATATCTTTATCCCCTGTTCTTCTAACACTGCTTCTTCTATCCAAGTCTTTGTGGGCTTGAGAGTCTCTGGGGGAATATAAAATGGCTCGGCTTCTACTATTGCTTCCCTAAGTGTCGTCTCTTTCTCTTTGATGACGAATTCCCCGAATCCATGGATCCTGTAACTCCAATTTCAGAAGTTAGCGTCTTTTTTAGTACTGAAAGCCGAAATTAAGCTTTTAAATATCCAAATGACTTAAAAATTGAAACATAAGCTATTCAGGGCTTAAGAATGCAATGCATATGGAAAAATATGACATTTGGGTGCAAAATCATACTGGAGACATCATACGTGTGTGATGTATTTTGTGTCAAAATGGCTTGATATTGGTTGTGCTTGTAGCTGATAGTGCTGACTTCCCCGAATCCATGGATCCTGTAACTCCAATTTTAGAAGTTAGCGTCTTTTTCAGTACTGAAAGCCGAAATTAAGCTTTTAACTATCCAAATGACTTAAAAATTGAAACATAAGCTATTCAGGGCCTAAGGATGCAATGCATATGGAAAAATATGACATTTGGGTGCAAAATCATACTGGAGACATCATACGCATATGATGTATTTTGTGTCAAAATGGCTTGATATTGGTTGTGCTTGTAGCTAATAGTGCATACATCCATTCTATATGCCTGGATTTGAATTTGGGTCCCATTTGGTCAAGTTATGGTCATTTTAGTCCTGGTCAGGCTCTTTGCAAGATATTGAGAGGGAATTAGATTTTGTGATCTAAATTGGATGAAACTTGGTGGTTGGCTCTCAAATGACATGTAGATCACTTCTGTGTGGTGGTTGCAACCCTGAAATGCAAAAATCAAGTAGGGAGACATCATACGTATATGATGTCTTTTTGGGTAAAATTAAACCATTTTGCATTGTAAGCTTGGATTTCGCTTTATATAGGCTTAGACAATGATTTTATGAAATTTGGGTATAGTTTGGACTAAAATTGGCTCTAGAGACATCATACGTGTATGATGTCTTTTGTGTCATTTTTGCATGAGATTGGTTTTGTGGGCTCCTCATATGATAGTAAAGGACTATGTGCACTCAAATGTGGACTTGAAGTTGAGTATGATGAATTTTGGCAAGATCAGGCTTTAAACAGAGGATTTTCCATTGATTGGGCTAATAGAGTGATCCCCTTGACCAAATGGTACCAAAATCCATATGTGGCATGTATTTGATATATATAATGGATATATGATGAAAAATGATCAATTTTGGCTCTGTATGTGCAAAGTGACATCATACGCGTATGATGTCTTTTTGGCCAAAATGGTACTTTTTGGGTCCCGATAGCTTGTGCATGTGTTGAAAAACATCCCTACAATGTTTCATTGAGTTTGGAGCTATTTTGGCAAATTTAGGGCCATAAGTCAGTTTTTTGCCCTACTTTGCGTCTTTTTAGTTTCCAATTGGTTTTTCAACTCCAAATCTCATGATACTTTGTACATTTGATGTTGTTAGCATATAGAAACAGGCTATGCATTCCTGTGTTCAAGATGATGTGAAAATTATGCTGTGAGACATCATACGCGTATGATGTCTATTCCTGATAAAAAGTGTTTTTGTGCAAAGCATGGTTTATGCTAGTGTGCTAAGCCCTGCTAACTAGTTTTCAACCTTAAGAATCATCAGTTTAGTTAAAAGCCCCCTTTGTAGGCATTTCAGTCTCCGAAGTCGTCTTTTGGTGTTGGAGTTGATTTTCCTCGATCTTTCTCCTCGAGAGTTGCATCCCGAGCTCATTTGAGGTGTTGGGAAGTCGTCTATGTGGTTGGACTTGACTTTGGTTCCTTCTTTTCCACCTTTAGCCATTTGATTGCCCGAAAGCATCTTTTTCACCATTGGTAAGTGAAACGGCTTTCTTTTGGGTTTTGCTTGTACACATGTCATTGAAGACTATTTGAAGTTGCTTGTGAAGTTTCATGGCAGTCGGTCGTCAATTTTGGTCGTTATGCCAAAATGACGCTTTGTGTGTCTACCGCCAAATCGGTTGTTTTGACCCACTTTTGGTGGTTTAAACCTGGATATACTCCATGGTTGCATTGTCCTCGATGTTGTCAAGCTTCTTGTGAAGCTTGGTGTCGTTTCGACAACTTTTTCCTGTTTGCCGCTTGCAGGCTCTATTGACCTACGGTTTTTTCAGTTGGTCTTTCTCGTACTTTGAGAGTTAGGAACTCATCTTATACACTAGGGTAAGCCACCTATTGGTTCTTGCATGGTTTGGTTAGGCGGTTGTGCCTCTACCTAGCATTCTACCCCTTTCCCCGTCTGCTCTTGTTTCTTTCTTTTGGTTAGTTTCGCGACAAAGTTAGTGATAAGCATCAAAAGATTATGGCAACGAGTCTACCTCTCATATCTAGAGTCCTTTGAGCTCTCGTAGCGGTCGTAGAAGGCTGTAGAAGGTCGGATGCTCCTGTGTGCTCTTTGCTCTCTCCAAGTGGGTAATAGTGCAAATGAGCTTGTAAGTGAAGTCAAAAATACTTAACTCTAGACTTCCCGGCTCACTTGTTACCAAATTTGACATGTGCTCCTATCTCGTCGTGAAATGCACTTTAGGATTTGAAATTTCTCAATTTGGACTCCGTTTGACCTGTTTCTGAGAATTTTGTCTGCTTTGCCAAAATTCTGTCATTTCCAGCTTTCCGCAACTTTTCCCGAATTGTGCCCAATTTTTACCATGGGTTGCTCTTGTCATTACGATCATCACCATCTATTCTTTTCTTTTTTCTGATCTCGTTTCACCTGTTTTTTTATTTTGCTTTTACTTTTATTAAGAAAATCCTAAAACATAAAGAAAAATAGAAAATTGAAACCAAAAAATTCCAAAAATACACCCTAATTAGCTGGTAACCCCGTGTATATGTATATACACTTATTTGTGGTTTCTTGACCACTGTTTTTTACTTTTTGGCTCGAAAAACACGCATATTTAGTCGTATTTACAAACTTAGAGACTCAAATTCGTCATTTGATCTCTTATTATTGCAAAACAAAGTATATATAAGGGCATAGATTTATCAATATCCACAATCAAACATAAAAAATTCAAAATCATGTAAGACACAGCCCTCGTAATATCATTTTCTTTGTCCTTATTGCTTGTAGTTTCTGTATACTTGTATACCTCCCCCCCTCCTAGTCTGAGTCCTCCCGGACGACTACGAAGTGTCTGAGGGTGAAGCATTGTAGTTGTTGTGGTCATGCCTGGTGAATTCAATTCTAGAGAGATGAAATAGCAATATTTTCAATAATGCCACTCTTTGTTTAATTGTCAGGTTGTTGGGCAATATTTGGGTTGTCTGTAGCACGTGTGTTGTAGAATTAGTACCTGGGTTCTTGTTTACATTTGTGTCCTTTTTGATAATCCAAATCTGCTTCCCTTTTGCCAGTGCTTGCTAGAAAATCTTTTCTACCCAAATCTGCTTGACTTTAGGTATGTCTCTGTCCTTGAATACTGAGGATTCTCTGTTGATTGTACTGAAGGGAGTTCATGTTTACAAATCGTTGGAATCCAAATTTCCTTGTAATGGCTTTGTGTTGTCATCAACTTCTTTGGAATCCAGATCAGTTTCACGGAATTTGGTTGTCTGAAATCACTCTGTTCTCTGGTGTTGAAGACTTTGTTTTCCACCTTTGTTCTCTCTGGCACAACCTTCTTTGGCCTCCATACCAACTTTGACTCTGTCTTTATCCAAGGTTGAGCTGTGCGTGTATTTTCTATCTTCTCTACCCATGTCTGAGATTTCTTCTTTGAGGAGCATTCCGGTTGTGTAGAAGTGGCTTTTGGTTGCCATCGCTCCTTCTTCACCTCTTTAGGTCGTTTACCCTTGTCATTGGATTCTTCGGCTTGCACCTATACGGCTGCTTTGGAGAACGGAATTGATTGACTTTCCTCTGCATATTTGATGTTAACTGAATTTGAGCACCAATTAATCATCGGATTGTATTGCTTTTGCCATGGTTGTCCTAGTAACCACTGATGTTGCGTAGCTTTGTCTTTGACCACATAAAACATATGTGGATACACATACTGATTTATCTGTACGTGCAGTACTGTGCATCTGATTTCTTTAATTGAGTGTGCTGAATAACTCTTCAACTCCTCTTTGGCAGTTTGCAGCTTAGTGTCATGTTTCCATTGTTTGTACAAACTGACTGAAAGCAGGTTAGTTTGTGCTCCTGAATCCAATAGTGCTCTTGCATTTATCTGGTTTGGCCCCACTTTGACCTCGATGATGGGCTCTACTTTGTCTTCACCCATATCTGATACACTGACTGCGTTTATTCGTAAGGATCCTTCATTGCGTTGTCGCTGACGCAATAGTCTTCTTTTCTCCATTCTTTCCTTTGCTTCCGCTTGCGCTTCCTCAACAATCTTTTTCTTTTTCTGAAGTCGCAGTTTATCTCGATGTATTTTGAGAAGCATGTCCTGGGTTAGTGGAAAATTATACTTCTTCAATCTGCATCCACTAATCCAGTTTGTCATTTCTTCTCCGTCTAATGTAGCAAGCTTGACGGCCCCGCTTGGTGATAGATCTTTAATCACAAGTGGTTCCATCCCTCGCTTTTTAATTTTTTTTGCATGCTGGTTTAGAGTGTATACTAGGACAAAGTCCCCAATCTTAAACTCTTTAGTTCGTACATGCTTATCAAAGAACTCTTTTTGTCGCCTTTTGTGAGCGTAGATTGAAGACATGGCTTTTAAGCGAAGCTCATCTGGATTTTCAAGGTCGTCTATTCTATCTGAAAGCTCATGTCCTGTCCACTCTAATTCCTTAGCTACTCTCAGCATTGGAATTAAAAATTCTATTGGTAAAATAGCATTCAAACCAAAAACCATGTTGTATGTGGTCATTCCTATGGATGCTTATATGCTACTCTATACGCCCATAGTGTCGAATGCAATTTCTAGTCCCAATAAGTTCTCGACTTAGATGCAATCTTTGTAAGGACCGTGCATATGGTTTTGTTCGTCGCTTCAGCTTGTCCATTGGCTTGTGGATGATATGGAGCTGATTTGTGATGTAATACCATGAATTCGTCTAGAAGGATCTCTATCACTTCATTTATGAAGTGTGTGCCTCGATCACTCACAATTTCTATTGGTAATCCATATCGTACAAAGACATATTCATACAGAAATTGTGTCGTGGTCCTGGCATCGGCTTTATGAATTGATTTTGCCTCAACCCACTTTGTTAGATAGTCCATCGCCACAATGATGTATTGTGCATGAGTCCTATATGCTGGAAGTGAGATAGGTCCAACATAATCAATCCCCCATTTTGCAAAGGCTCTTGCCCCCATCATTGGTCTAAGCGGCATATCATATCTTTTCAGTGGTACTTTTGTCCGCTCACAATCATCACATCGTTTTACGTATTCCTCAGCGTCCATGTGTAATGTCGGCCACCATATTCCTGCAGCTAAGACATTTTTTGTTGTCTTATCACCTGAGAAATGTCCTCCACCTACTCCTCCATGAGCCTGCTCTAGGATTATCACATACTCTGACTCTCATGTGCATATCCTAAGTTGGTTGTCCTTTCCTCTCTTATAGAGTTGATTTCCTATTAAAGCGTAATCTGGCGCTTCTTTCTGTACCACTTTGTGACGCGCTTTTGAGGTTCCCTCTTGAAAAGTTCTATTTGTGAGATATTCAACAATAATGACTCCATTTAGGAGCGATCATTATCTGATACAATGTTGAAAACTCAGTTTTGGCGGTTTTGACGAACATGTAATACATACCGTGACATATTCATGTACACTCCCTTTCATTCCTGGCTAGTAGACTCCCAGCTGTAACAGATTCCTGTATGTGTTTCTTCTTGAACAATGAAATGCACATTCGTGAACATGTGCTTCTTGTAGATATATGTTATATTCTTCAGGATTGATGCATAACCTTAAAATGTTATCGGTTCCTAAGTGATATAACCTTCCTGCAATCAACTGAAAATTTTTGGATTGCTAAATAATAACTTGTTTCTGGTTGTATCCTTTTCGATCAAACTCTCCTCCATAGGTTAATAGACTAACAACATCCTGAGACCACTTTGGTATCATTTCTATGTTGAATAAGTACGCATCTGGCATGTCGTCATCTACACCTATAGGGTCTTCTCCATTCGTCAACCTTGAAAGGTGATCAGCTATGATATGTGTCTTCCCTTTCTTTACTACTACCGTGAAGTCGAATTCTAAAAAGATGATGAGCCATCTTACTATCCATCCTGTATTGCATGGTTTGTTCACTAGGTAGAGCAAGGCTTGATGATCTGTGAAAAACACAAACTTATGGCTAGAAGAGAATGCCGAAATTTCTTCACAGCATAAATCCTTCCTAATCGCTCTCGCTCCGTTGTTGTGTAATTCCTTTCAACATTTTTGAGCTGTCGACTAGCATAGCAGATTGGAAAATCCATGTTTCCTTCTTCTGGCTGAGCCAGGATGCATCCTATTGCATATGCCAAAGCATCTATATGCACATGGAATATCTTCTCCCAATATGGTGATTTCAAGACTGGAGCAGTGATGAGTGCCTCTTTCAGTTTCTTGAAGGACTCCTCACACTCCTCTACCCATTCGTAATTCACTATTAGCCTGTAAAGTGGTTGGCCTATTATAGCGTATATATAAATGAATCATCTATAATATCCACAATGTCCCATAAAGCTCTGCACTTGTTTCGCGTTGGCTGGTCTAGGCATATCCACTATTACTTTTATCTTTTCCATATCTGTGGATATTTCGTTATGTGAGACAATATGTCCCAGAATTCTTCCTTATCGGACCATAAACACACACTTCTCAGGATTGAGACAAATGCGATATGTCCTACATTTCTCGAATACCTTTCTTAGGTGTTCTAGATGCTCCTCTCCTTTCTTTCTCTGATAGGCTGGGTTAATATCGCCTTCCTATCCTCTATCGTAAATTTCCTGTAGTGAGAGGGAACATCCATGTTTCCCTTGACATTGACATTTTCGTCCTCACCACTCTCGATTTCAGTCGTCCAAACTTCTTTCAGAGTTTTCTTTAACTCTCTGTACTTGTTTCGGCGTTCTAATTTGGACTCTTTGTTTTCCTTGTTTCTAATGTTCTTTTCCACTTTATCTGTTTCGATTTTCGTTTCACTGGGTTGAACTCGATTTCTTGAGCTTCGTTTGTCTTTCTGTGAGCTCGTTTCCGCATTTCCTCTCATTCTTCCGAAAATCTTGTCCTTGACACAATCTTCAGCCTTTACTAGCATTAGGAATTGGTTTTTCCCTCTTATCCTAGGCATCGGAGTGTTTCAAACCCCTTTCATTTTTCTCTTTTCTTTGTAGCGTTTCTGGCATTTTTCAATCTGATTTGGAAAGTCGTAGAATCTGACATTGTTTATGGTTTCCTCGTTCTCGCTTGAGTTGTCTGTGGACTCGTTGTCAGCTTCATTTTCCCATTCTGGATGATCGGGAATGTTGTGAAACATCTCCTCTTCCTCTCTGTTGTCTGGTGTATCAATATTTTCAGTCTCCTTTTCGAGTACAACTCTCATCATGCAGTACGGAACCACATCATATCCATCATTATCACAGAACTTTGTTGTGGGACCATCTTGAATTGCACAAACATCTAGGGTTGCTAGAATGTGTGTCCATTCTAATGATTCGAGTGCATCCTCTGGAAAGGGTTCACCTATATAATTTTCGTCTTCAATTTCTCTTTATAAAACACATTCTTTGCGCTTCAGACTTCCACAATTCGAAGCTCCAGATATCCATAACTCTTTGGGTTTGCCTAACCAAGCTGGAAACTTTGATCCTGCCAAAGTAGCTGAATCAAACTCTTCAACTGGTGTTCGGTTCACATCCTTGTAGCTATGGTCTTTTAGGTTCAAGCGAGTAGTGGTTTCCATATGTCTCAAGTATATGTGGTCGTAACCCCAATCTTGGACCATTTTCAACTGTCTCATGAACGGTCTTCCAAGTATAATATCATAGTTATTCTCCTTGCCAAAGTCAACAATAGCAAAAGTATGCTCGTATTCAATTCCGCAAGAAGTCACTACAACTTTCTCTAATAGTCCCAAAGGTCTCTCCATGTGTCCGTCCGCTAGTTGGAGTTTCAACCTCGTTTTTCTGATCTCCGGTTTTCCCCATTTTTTCCAGATTTCTTTTGTAGCAATGGCTACTCCAGCCCCGCTATCAAGTATTGCCATCGTGTTAACTCCCTGGAATTCAACTAGTAAGGTTGTATTCCCCTCTTCGCCTTCGCAATACTCTCCGACCTTGTTCGAAGGTATAGGCTTAGCGTTTTTTTGTGGCGTACTCAGTTCTTGTATGCCCTCTTGTAGTTTTGTAGTTGGGTCTTTTATCCCAGATTTCTCCAAGCATTTTCCTACAGTTGCCCACATGTTTGGTCGTAGTCTCAAAAGCTGAGTGTCGCGGGAACCGAATAATAGAGATAGACAGCAAAACAGAGGAAGAAATCTTTGTATTGATAGTGTTTGATACAACAGAGGAGCAATTGAATATATATATGGGCGCACTTCGTTGTACGGAGCTCGAACCTCCCGACCACCCCCGAGCTTCAATTCGCTTGCATGCAGCGTCTCACTCGCACTCGCACTCGCACTCTCACTCGCAGAAGAGAGAATGGTGAATCACCCCCAAAACGCACCACCCGTCCTTCTATTCTCCTCCAAAAAGCCTGCGACCTCTTAAAATAGCCGCTTTTCTATTTTTGGCGCTCGATCGACTCGACTTGCGCGCCAATATACCTGCGAGAACAAGGTAAAAAAAAACGTGATCGTGAAGCGATCCGTAGCGATCCATAATTTTTCAGCTGTCTTCAACTGAACATAACTCCCAAACGGAGCCAAAACAGCCCAAGTCCGTCTCATACAATCTTGTTGCCCTCGCTGCGCTCTTCGACGGCTATGTGATGGAAAATTTCCATAGCCTGCTCCGATTTGCTGAAAATCAACCTACAAAACAGCATTTTCTACAAAAACGATGCAAAAACAGCAAATCCAACTTTTTTTCTTAATCTTTGGCCTTCAACGAGCATCAAAACATCAAAATCTCTAAAGACTCAAAGAACCAAAGTTGTTCCTTATAACGCAGGCTTCAATCGCTTCATACATCACTTTTTCAAAATCCCACGTTAACGCCTTCAAAAATGCCCCAGAAAGTGCCTTCCGGATCAAAAAATTTTATCGGACGAAAACAATCCACACATCCTTCTACACAGTGGACTAACTTTAAAATGACAAAAACTTCCTAGAAAACAAAATTTATTACTAAAACACCTCGAAATCAAGTCTTGTTACACTGAGCTGGGCTGATAGTGCATGTTACTGGTGTTGACAACATCTCTATCAATCCTTGCGAGTCTATAACTTTTTTTGAAGAGATTCCTCGTGAGGGAAGCGCTCTAATCTCAGATTTTTCTTCGTATTCGCTTAAGTATGAAGGTAAGGTTTTCAGCGAATGAGGTTTACTCTCTACAGTTCTAACAGAGCCTCCATCTCCCCAATAGGAATGCAGATCTAAGTCCACTTGAGATCCTACCTCAAATTCCTCTATGGGAGGATTCCTGACGTCCTTTTCCCCATTAGTCTGATTAGCGTGACAACTCATCTCGTTTGCAAAGTTTGCCTCTGTCACTTGTTTCCAAAACTAATTGTAATCCTCATCTCTTCCGTAAGTCCTTTGTACCACAGGATAAAAAATCTCTATTTCTTGATCTGTGATGTTCATCACTATACGTTCATCCTCGTACATTTTTTCAAGCTTTTGTGCACTATTAGGCTTTTCAACTACCCTGGAGAGGATAGTCTCTTGATGAATTGGGTTTTCCGCTCCAGAGTTCATTGGTTCTCTAGGTGGTTCTAAGGCTTGTGAGGTCTCGATCATTTTTTGACACATTTCGAGTCTCTGCTTTTCCAATTCCGTGTTTGGATAATTCAACCACCGTTGTTCTTGTGTTTGGTCGTTCTTTAATCTCGCTTCGTAAGCTCTCTTCAGTGCATCCAATGATTCGTGTACTTTGTCGACTAACACTGATCCCCCTAAGCTTACACTTGTTGTCTCTTTGACGCTCTTCAGTTTCGACTTTTTAGAGTACATTTCCCGTATTCCATTTTGACTCTCAAGTTTCTTTAATCTGTCTTTTGTTTGTTTTAATTCCTCAGGTGTAATCGCGTCTTGCTGTTCTTTTTTCAGTTGCATGCGTGTTTTCCTAGCTTTCCATGTGTTTCTATGGCTTTGTTGTCCTCGACTTGCCAATTCCATCTCTGACTTTCCATTCTCTGGTTATCTAGGGGTTTTCTTTGCTTGAGCTCTAGTCACAACTTGTGTTGGTATCATGGTTTCATTTTTAGACCCACTGCTAGTAGGAATCGACTCTAGCATGTTCAATGACGTCTTTTGCACTTTATTGGGACTCTTTGAACAATCCTCAATGAAGTGAGTGACACCACACTCTGTGCAATATTCATTTATTCTAATGATCTCTGTGTGTTGACAGACATTCATCAAATGGTCACCTCCACACTTATAACAGGGTCCCAATGCAAGTCTTGGTGTCCCTTGAGAACCCCCCATGAGCTATGAACATAAGTGTTCTTGCGTCCAAGTTATACCTCTCTTCATCTGAGGCATGTTCGGTTGTTGGTGGTCCAACATTTCCTATCATGCTCCAAAGTTCTGGTTGTTTTGGTTCTTCAGGTGGGTAATACACAGTAGGAGCCATGGGTGCACCGGAATCTTTGTAATAAGTCTGAACAGGCACTAAATCTCGTTCTTCCTGATTCTCTAGGGTGGGTGCATATCTAATGCCCACTGGTCTCACTCCTGGTAAGGGTGGTTGTTGCCCCAATACCGACTGTGGTCTTTCTATCCCCATCGGTCCTGGTACATTTCTCGTTGGGTATCTAGGTACTGGATGTACCTGAGGTGGTGCTATTTGAGCTGGAGATGCATACTGATGCTCCTTCACATAACCCTTGTTGTAATAGAATTCCTCTGTTGAGTGATTCGTCCATTTTTGTTCGATTGCACACCATTTTGTTAGTTTTGGCATTGCTTTAGGGTATGGTGCTAATCTCCTTATAGCATCTTCTATCATTTGTTCCATGTTCGGCACTGTTGTTGTTTGGACATTCTTCTTAGTGGTGGTCTCGCTAGCTATGGATGATGAGCTACTGGATGCAACATCCATATCCGTTGTCACCTCTCCATAAACAGCACAGTTATCTACTAAGTACAATGCTTCTCTGGTCACTTGCTCAAAACTTGTACAAGCTTTCAGGTGCAAGTCTTTCTTGAGAGTGTCATTTCTCAGCCCATCTATAAAGAGGACATATTATCTTTCATCTTGCGGTCGTTCCCATACTGGACATCTCTCTATGTATTGTTTGAAGCGAAGTGAAGCTTCCTCCACCTTTTCTTGCTCTTTCTGTTTGAAAGCATATTTGGGATACCGTGTTGTGTTTGACCCCTCTTTTTGAGAATTCCTCGGCAAACTCTCGCAGGTCAATATCATGGAAACCTCCACCATTCAGTGGTTGAAACCATGTCAATGCCATCCCTTCTAAATTAAGACCAAATCCTTCGTATTGTGTGCGGAAATCTGTTATTTGCTCAGCTCTTAAGACATGCTTAAAGAGTGAGACATGTGCATATGGATCTCATCAGCCACTATACTTCTTCGGCATACACTTGGCCACTTGAGATGGTCTCATGCATCGATTTTCTGCCACCAATCTCATTGCTCCTGTATCCCAACTAAAACTGTCGCTTGTGTCATGCTTCATGGGCTGCTCTAGTTGTCTCCCTTGCCACGAATCTACTACTAGGAGGAAAATGTGATGGTGCTGCTGCAAACATCGGACCTACCGTAGTATGTGTAGAGAATGGAACTGCACTACCTCGATTTGTAGCCAATGACTCTCTAGAATGTAGTGTTCCTATTGGACTTGGCATAGAATAATGAGGTCGACTGAAAGATTCAGTTACATGAGTCCTCTATCTACCTTTTGCCATCGGGTCTAGCATGACAGTTGTAGGTGCTGGTCTCAATGGGCTTGGAGTGACATAATAATGGTGGAGTGGTCCCCGAGAGTATGTGTATCCTTCCAAATCCTTTTTATCAATTGATGCATATTGTCTTCCATACTTGTCGTATGCGACAAACTTCGTTTTTGATCCCTCTGTGTAGGTAAATACATAAAGTCTTTTCCGCTCTGTCAACTCATCAACGTAGGGTTCCTCACATATATAATAGAGATCTTCCTCTCCATTATTATACTTGTATAACTCCACATAGACATTGTCTGTGTTGATTCTCAAAGTTTCGTTTTCTCGTCTTAATCTAGCATTAGGGAAGCTCATTGTTGGTGCTTTCTCTTCGGGTTCTTCATCTACTTTGGCTTTCGTGCGCATCAATCCCCACTTGTCCACAATGTTAGGATTTAGGACTACCAAGTACATGATACCTTCATCATCTAGGTACCTATCTCTGCTATAGCTCACAGACACTAAGTCCTTGAACTCACTTGTTCTATCTTCGATTTTCACACAGTAGCGGTCCATACCATCTTTGTAGATCTTGGCACCTTGCTTGTTGTCATATTGATACTTGATGAACAATAGCTTCATTGTGGCCGAAGGGTTTGATGGTCCTGCTGCCATGTTTTCTCTTTCGTTTAAGTTCAAGTATCCTTAGTGTTCAATGAAAATCTTGTAAGATCTCTCTGAAGAAGTATCAAAAATACTTCCTTCTAGGATTGGTTCTAACGATCGCACTACACTTTGGTTTACACTCTCTTTGGTTGATATAACACTCGCTTGTTCTCTTTGTCTCGGTTGGTTATTCTGGAGATATCTACCGGATCTCAAATTCATCAATCCCCCTAGAGGAATCTAACTTTTCCATCTCGACAGTTTGTTTTATCCCCGTTTTTGTGATCAAAAGTGATCCAAACTGAATGATACTTGGTCAAAAGGTTTGTTTTGTCAATTGAAAGAGTTCTGTTATCTCAAGTGAAAATTTTGTATCAGATTTTCTCAAAAAGACATTATACGCGTATGATGTCTTTTTTCACAGATTTTGGATATTTTTGCTTTGGTCACTCCCAGTAGCACCCTTATGCTCTGTCCACTCACAAAATTCAATTTGAACTCTGGTTGTGCAAGTTATGGCCAGATTAGGCTTTTCTAGGAAATTTCCCGATTTTTGACTTACTTGGGGTGAAATGTGATCCAAATGATATGAAACTTGAAATACAAGCTCTAGACAACTAGTATAAAGGATCTGTGATAGCAAAATGTCAAAATTTGCCCAGAATTAGGTTGGAGTATGATGTCACTTGTCCAATTTTGGTCCAAATTGGATATTTCAGCTATTCACTATGTTTTCAACAATGTTGTCAAGTCAAAATTCAAAAAATCACATCAGCAAGTGCCAAAAGACATTATATGCGTATGATGTTTATCCGAGCCTATCACACATTTTTGTTTATCATATTTTGTTGGTGTCCTTGCTTCTAGAGGTTTACAATAAAAGAAAGAGTGAGAACAACCTCTTGGAAAAATTTTTAAAAAATGATTTTTTCTTGACTAGTTCACCGGAGGTGAAAGGTAGAGGGAGAACCTAGTGGTAAAGGGAAGGGAAAATATGTAAATGTGAAAAGAAAAGATATGATGTGGTTGTGGAGCCATGCACCCATGATTCAAGGGTCATGAGTGGCTCATATCATCATGGCTTTGGAGCCATATGATGATTCAAACAAATGGGACCCAAGTGGAAGACTTGGTAAAGGAAGAAACCAGGCACATGATTTTGTTGAATTTTTAAAAAATACTTCCACTCCGATCCAAGAAAAGTTGTCTTCATCAAAGTTGTAACTGACGAGCTGAAGATTTTGGCCATAGTTTTTTTATAATTTTTGCATCTACGGTCTAGGAGATATGGCCAAAATGGTGGACGGCAGTTTTTTCAACTGTGGTGGAGACCACCCCCCTACCTTTACACACACACACCCTTCCTTTTCCACATTGAGACCCTCTTTAAAATCAGCCATTAGTCTTCTCAACCTCCTCTCCTTCCTCCTCTCTCTCGAGCTCAAAAACCCATCAAAGTTCCTCTTCTAATCACCTCTCAAGTCATGCTTAATCTTGTTCTAATTCATAAGTTCTCACTCAACCCCTTTCTATTATTACTAGATATGTATTGATTTTATGTAGATTCTTTACATTTTAAAATAAGGAAGCTCTTGGACTCAAGCTATGGAGGAAGGAGTGAAGACAACACAAGTGATGATGGAGCTAATTGGTCAACAAATCACTTGGAAGGAGCTTCTTCATTGGTTGAATGTCCCTAATCAAGCCTCATTTGTACAAATTACACTTGTATCTTAACCTCACTCCTAATCACTCTCTTTCCTATATAAAGAGGCCTTCCCCTTTGTAATTTCAAGCCTCCCTCAACCCATCGAGCCTTTGTATCACTCACCATGAGCCCATAAGCTCATTCATTCACTCTATTCTTGCACATCCTAGAGTGCAAATTGTTTCATGCTAGTAACCTCTCCTCCTCTTACTTATGTTAATTAAGAGAAATGTTTTATATGCGTGTGAGAGTGCTTGATGTGATCTTGGCTAATCCTTGAGTGACTGTTTGGTAATCTATATGCTATTTGTGTTGGGAGTGTTTGAAGTCATCCATTCCTTGTACACACACCACGGTTAATGCTTCATTCATAGTGATCTCTCTCTCTCTCTCTCTCTCTCTCTCTCTCTCTCTCTCTCTCTTTGTGTAGCGGTCCTAGTCCACGCTTCCAAGACTAGGTGGTGCCCTCATCTCATTTCCCTTGTGGCGCAATGGAGTTTGTTTTGGTGTAGAGGCCGCCATTCCAAATTTCCTTCGTCAATGTCTTTTTTCATAGATTTGCCCAATTTTCTATTTTAAGCCAAGTGTTTATCTTTGAGCTTCAAGTGTTTTTATCAAGTTTGAATGCAAAAATGAGCTCTAAATCAATTTTCCCTATTCTTTGCGTTTTTTGCACTCTGACTTGGTATTTTGAGTTTCTAGAAGTGTTAAAGCCTATGTTTTATGTTGATCTTAGGGTAAAACCCCCCTTCTCAACACTCTGGTAATGTCAGATTTTCAGTTTGGTCTCTGTTTAGCCCTTAAGACATCATACGTGTATGATGTCTAAAGTTGCAGATTTTCAGTTTTTTGGCACAGAACTCTTCCAAGAGCTCTCTTAAGTGCTCAGCAACACTCAGTTTCACAAAAAATTTCTCTGAACTTTGTTTATTGCATATTTCACTACCAAATCCTCTTTTTAGGGATCTAACATGCAAAAAAACACATCAAGAAAATAAATAACTGATTAATAGCTCTAGATCATGATCAAATCAAGTCCTACCTAAGCTACTTCTAATCATAAAATGGGTTTTTGCAATGGTGAGCATAAAGAGATTCACTGCCACACACGGACTAGCAAATACCTCAATCTCAACAACCACTCAATACCAACAAAAATCAATCTAATCTAAACTAAAAAACTGTCAAACAAGAAAGACCCACGAATACCACGAGTTTCCTAGTACCTCTCAAAGATCCTCGGAGTCCACCACTCCTAGACCTCTTTAACTAAAATATATAAAATAAATGAAACAATTCACCTCGTAGGATTATTCTAAGGTCACCTACCTAGGGCTCTCGTCCCCGTCAGCGGCACCAAATGTTGGGCGGTTACGCTGCTAGCGGTGGCTATGATAGGGAGAACTCAACCGACAAACAAGAATGTCAAACGAGGGCGGCGCTTGACCCGCACGCGCATGGAAACAAATAGGTGGTTGCCAAATCACGTAATGACAATCACTACCAAGGAAATAAAACCTAAGTTCTCAAATGCGAAAATGACTGAAATCCGTACTACAAACAAATGATATCCGAAACATGATCTAAAGTCATCGAATCAGCCTCAAACTCAAAGGGGGTTCTCTACACTAGGTAAGGACAATAACCTATGAATCTACAATATAATCTCAACCTAAACCACTCCGTGCGGTAAACGCGTATGAAGACAAGTCGAAAAATTCAGATGACCAAATTTCGACTCCGATGGTACTAATGTGTAGCTCTACTCCTCGCTGCAGTTCTATGGATATATGGCATGCTCAATTTCGACACACAAGTAGAGAGAAAACTCACATAGAATCTTGTGGGAGCTCACCTCGCGTAGAAGCCGAATGCGCGCACACTTGGTATTGGTGCGTAGCTCTCGCTGTTACTAACACAATGGCCGTGTCGCTTCTCCAATGGCGGCTCCGTAGCTCTCGTAGCAAGAGGATAGATTCTCTCTCTCTCTCTCTCCGAGACACAGTCACGGCGCTTCAAAACTTATCTTGATTAATGATTCAAAAAAAACTATTGTTAGGTTTACAATAATTGGCTCTTATACCTCATCCTTGGAGGTGTGAACACATATCTAATCTAACTACATAAGCAGATGAAACTACTTGGGGAATACAAGCTAGAAACTCAATTGAGTCCCGCTCATTACAATGAGTCGCCTTCATCAAAAAATGAAATGTCGGAAAGACATTTATTAGAATAAGTGTTTACAAAAATATGAGTGTGAGCAAAAATGTCTAGGTGTAGTCCTCTGCTCAACAGCCCATCAAATGGCAACCCTCGTCTTTTTACAAATCTTCAAGTACCATGGCTTGCCAATGTCCATGGTGTCGAATAGAGATACTAGAATGACCAGTAACTTCTGGAAGGATCTCTTTGAGAATTTAGGAACAAGGCTAAACTTCTATGTGGTCTATCACCCACAAACAGATGGCCAAAGTGAAATAGCTAACCTAACAAATCTCGATCTACTAAAAGCCTATGTAACGGAAGTAGATCAAAGATCCCAATGGGAGAAGTACTTACCCTTAGTGGAGTATGCCTACAATAACATTGTACATACTTCCACGAGAAAAGCACCTTTTGAGGTGATTGAGGGAAGATCAAAAAGTCCCTTGCTACTTAAGGTACACGGGAAGATCTTTGTTGCAGATGAGTATAGGCGAGACCTACAAGAATCTTTCCAAAAGATTAAGGATGCTATCTCTATCTCACAGCAAAGGCAAAAGGCTGCTGCTGACAAGCACAGAAGAGCCCAAGCCTTTAAATAAAATTATTGGGTCTTACTCAAATTTCCCAAGGCTCGATTAAGGCACACGACATGCAAGAATCCTACGGGACACCAAAAGTACTATGCTAAGTTAGCAAAAAGGTACTATGGTCCCTTCCAAATTCTTAGGCCAATCAATCAGATGGCCTATCAACTCAAGTTTCCCAACCATTGGCTCATACACAATGCTTTCCATGTGAGCCTACTAAAGCCTTACAAAGGAGAGACACCTCAAGAACCAACTATTGAAGACCCACCGGAGATTGAGGACCAAGAAGAAGTGTTGCATCCCAAGACCATTCCTCGACATGAAGACACGGTACTAAGAGGCGATAAGACTATCCGATGATATCTTATTATGTTTAAGAATTATCCTTTTGAAGATGGTAGATGGATGCAAGGCATACAATTAAAGGATAACCTAAACCTTGTCAATGATTACAATGCTTCCCAAGAGTAAGCAAATGTACAAATGTTAAAAATGAACAAAAGTTTTGTCTTATAAGACTGTCTTTTTCTTTATTGTGGACAAAAATGAAGTAGTATGCATGCTTAGATCAAGTTTGCGGAGATGACATCTCCCGAACACCAAATAGAGCTTGTTACTCTACTATGGAAGATGATAGGACTAACGTGCAAACATGCTTGCAGCAGCCTTAGGCTCTCAAGCACCAAATGGACTAGTCATCCATTGTGGAATGATGTTGTAGGGTAACATAAGGATCTTCTACCCGCTAGGAAAAAAGGACTAATGAATATGCTTTATCTTCTCTACCCTAGAGTCGAGGACGACTATGATTTCAAGAGAGACATAATGTCATAATAATCAATATCTAATTCTCCTAAAAGATTTTCTCATGTTAAACTAATTATTTAATATGGGGAAGTGCCAAGGGAGAAAAAGCTAGAATATTGGCTAAGCTAGCAGACCACGGGCCACAGTAGGGATCCAAAGGAGGGAAAATAGGAATCCAAAGGGGGGGCCATCTGTAAAAGAGCAATGTGCAACAATGGGCTTAAAAGACCCTAAGATTCATCCCATTAAGACTTCCAAAATGCTAAGATTCTAAAATTCAAAGGTTGTGTTTAAAGGCCAAACAGTAGGAAAATTGTATGCTTAGTGTGTGTCACAAAAAGTCTTTGTCAATCCCTACATTGGAGGGGGCGAGCCTTGCAAGTAGGGGATGAGAGAGAAACTCACACACACACACACAAGCTCCCTGTACACAAAGGGAATGAGGAACACATGTCAGCTCCCTAGCCCAGATGCCCAGAAGGTATACCCAATTCCTATTGGATGGCCTTGGAGGTGGACCAATGAGAACTAGTCTAGAGTAAATCTAGTTTAATCAATTTAAAAACACTCAATAAAAGAACCAATAAGAATTAAGCTCTCTAGAAGACTATTGAACAGTCTCCCAAGGGGACCAATGAGCATTCTCAGCAGCCCAATGGCTTGCCTGATTCCTATTGGCCAGGAGGCAAAGGGTCCAATGAGAGTTTAGTTGAACTGAATAATTACCTAAAGCTGTCACAAAAGGGGAAAGGGGGACACATGTCAGAAGGCTATCAATTATGCTGCTTAATTACCATTGGCCATTAGGAAGTGAATGGGGTATAGGAGGGCCTCTTTATTTGGCAGTTTAAGGGAATGCTTAAATCTTAAGCCAAGTTTGACCAAGCCTAAAAGAGAGGTCAAAAACGCCTATGCTGAGATTTTAAAAAAAGCCATTTCCATATTTTGAATTTGAAAATAGTTTACTTAGTAACCCAAAAGAGAGGGGGGTAAATGAATTTTCAAATGTCTTTTCTCCACCCCTCTTCTCTCTCTAACATATAAAACACTCTCTCTCAGTTAGAACTCATTAAAGGAGGCACTTTTTAGCCCCCTGCCAGAAAAGCAAATTTTCCACATTCTCTCACTATATTATCTCTCTAAAACGTGATCCAAAACTCTCTCTCTCTCTCTCTTTCCCCCCTGTTCTCTCATGCCACTTCCTCTTCCAATCATTAAGGAACATCCTTGGTTGTCTCTATCTGAAAAAGTGTAGATCCTCCAAGGTTGCATATATGTCCTCTCTCCCTCTCTCTCTCTCTCTCTCCCCCCTCATGCTTCTCCCACTCCAGCTCTAGCTGAGTGCAATGGAAAACTCCATTACCTCTATGTGATGTAGCATTTCTCTCTCTACACTCATGATCAACAATTCGAATTCAAAGGAGATTGAGTTGCGCCCCCTCTCTTTCTTCCCTCCACAACATAATATTTTTCTCTTAACTCTGAGTACTCTCCACTTCTTCCTTCCATAGCCACCTTCACTTGCTTGTAGCAGTCACCATTACACATTCTCAATAATTTTCCCTACACTGATTCTCCCGATCCTGTACTTTTGGGTTCTACTATTTTCTTGGCTCCTTTGGTTGTAGCAGCGTGTGAACTTAAACTAGTTAGATCCTCTAACCACTCCAATCTATCCTTTGTGTGTTTTAACTCCTTGTATAGAGCCGTTTTCTCTCGTTCTCTCCTCGCTTTCATACGCGCCTTTCTAGCTTTCCAAGTGCTTCTCTGAGTTTTCATTTCAGCACTTGGGGCATCGGTCTTGGCTCTTCAATTATGGGCTCGTGTCACTGCCTGGATAGGTATTACTGCCTCGTTTTCTGGCCCTCCACTGGAAGGCACTACTTCCAGCATCTTCAAAGTAGTTTTTGCTCCTTTGCTCGGGTTCTTAGGGCAATTAGGAATCAAGTGAGTAATTCTACACTCGGTGCAATACGCATTGACTATAATGATCTCATCATGAGGACAATCCCTTAGCCAATGGTCTCCGCCACACTTGTAGCAGAGTCTCTTAGGCTGCTGAGGTGCTCCTTGATCTCCTCTTTGTTGGGATGCATGCCTCTACCCGCCCATGCCTCTGTTGGCTATGAACGACAGTGTTCGTTCATCCAAGCTGTATCTTCCTTCTCCTGCTGCTTGTGCAGGTGTTGGTGGTCTTGTACTTCCAATCATGCTCCAAGGTTCTGGCATTGGGGGTTCTTCCGGTGGATAATAGACATGATTTGTTGCATATCCATTGGAATCTTTGTAATATGCATGCATAGGTACCAAAGCCTTCTCTTCTGGTTCGTTTACCGTTGGTGTGTATCTTATGCCGACCGGTCGTAATCCTAGTAGGGGTGGTTGCTGCCCCAATACTGGTTGTGGTCTTTCAACACCTATAGGTCCTGGTAGGTTGCCTGCTTGATACCTAGGCATCAGTGGAAGTTGAGGAGATGCTACCTGAGCTTGAGGAGCATAAGGTTGCTCTCTCACATATCCCTTGTTATAATAAAATTCCTCCATCACATGGTTTGTCCATTTTTGTTCAATAGCACACCACTTCGGTTGTTTAGCCTGAGTCTTGGCATACATATTAATTTTTTTTAGCACTTCCTCCACAAGCTGCTCCTGGCTTACAACTAATTCTCCTTTCGGTGCTGTCTTAGCAGACTTGCTTCCACTTTGTTGTGAGAATGAATCGTCATTAAGATCCTTGAATTCACCCTCCTTGTAGACCTCACAATTGTCTACAAGGTAAAGAGCCTCCTTAGTTAACTCATTTAACATCGTGCTCCTCTTCATATGTAAGTCCTTCTGGATATCTCCGTTCCTTATTCCTTGAATAAATATAAGCATAAGTCCAGACTGAGTTGGCAGTCCTTCCACATGACATAACTTCACATATCTTTTTGGTCGTAGGGCTGCTTTTCCCACAGATTCCCCTTCTTTCTGTTTGAATTTATGGATTTGTGAGATTGTATTATGAGCTATCCCCCTTTGTGAGAATTCCTCAATAAACTCGTCAAAAACCTCCTCCATAGACTCAAAATCTCTACGCTCCACAGAGTCAAACCAAGTAGCGGCGTCCAAACCGTGCAAATTGAGTAGAGAAGTCCAAAACTTCTTGAGCTCTAATTACATGCACAAAGGCTGCTACATGATCCCTAGGATCTCTATTTCCCGTGTATTTCTTGTTTACCCATTTTTGCACCTGGAAAGGTCTAATTCTACGATGGTCTACAAATCTCATCATTGGTTCTCCTCGTCCTACTCGATATACCTCCTCTGGCCTTCGGTAGTGGGAGGGTTCCTCTACCAGAGGTGCCCCTAAACCATAATTTCTGATGGTTCTTGCAAGAGGTGGTTCGTCTCTTCAAACTCTTTCTATGGGTTGTCTTTCGGGCTCTGCCGATTCTTGAGTTTTTGTCTTACTCTCGCCTTGATACTGTGAATAGAGTGGTGGTTCTTGTAAATCTCTTAGCCCTCGTGCGGTGGATAACCATCTCTGTTTTGGTCTTGTTCTAATGCTGCACTTTGTTGAAGCCATGCCTGCATGACGGCTGGGTTGCTTGTTGGTTTTGGTAGTTGATTGTCTGTTGTCGGTTAGAATGTGATGTTGTCTTGTACTCTTCTGAAAATGGATTTGTTGACTTGCTAGGGGTATAGGTGGACCTTGGTACTTCTTCGGGGGCATATGTTGATGTTTCTAGAACTGTTGCCTTTTTTACCTCCTCATGGAGAACTCGTTTGTATTTTCCCCCGTACCTATCAACAAAAATGATATCCTTCCCCATAGCAATTTCATAAGAAAACAAGTAAAGAACCTTGTATTTTCTTAATTCATTTGGGTAGGGTTCTTTGCATCAAAAATAAGAGACTACTCCCTTGCTCTCATGGTTGTAAATTCCTACATTCCCATTATAAGTAGAGACCCTGGTTGTTTTTTTATCATACATAAAAAGAGCTCCAGGTCGATCAATTTTTGGAGGTAGCTCTTGATCCTCTGAGACCATTTTTCCTTTTTCCACATTATCTCCATATATGTTGTAATCCTCAGAGTTACTAACAATCAGATAGTGGTTCCCCTTTTCGTCTCGGAATCTATCTCCATCACATAGACTCAAATTATCTCCAGTCTCTTAGGTCTTTCTTCTATGCAAATACACTGGCGTCCCCGATATTTAGAATAAACTAGGGCTCCCCTAGAGTTTTTCCTTCTAAGAAGATTATAGTGAACTTGGCATCGTTCAAAGGGTTTTGAGAGGTACTTCATCGAAGAAACCTCCTGGCTGTTGACTACCCATCATGAAGAAGGACTTATCTGATGAAGTGTCAGTATCACTACCCTCCTCAATGATCGGTGCTAATGGATCTAGCCTTGCCTGAGTTACACTCTCCTCAGTGGACACTAAGCTACCTTGATCACCTGCCACTTTTTGGTCTCTAGGGATGTGGCTTCTTGATCTTAAATTCTTCAAACTTAGCAATGCAACTTATCACAAATCCAAACACTCACCTGGCAAGGGATCAGTTTCCGCACAACTTCTTGCCTTGTCGCTAAATATACATGTACACAAGCGTTTAATTTTGGCAATCGAATCAAAGCATTTAACCGCTAGAGGTGGTCTTAGTAATGGTTGGTATAACTGGAGGGTTAACCTCAACCACTACAGTACTCTATGCACATTGGATGTTCTTGATTAGGTCTGCTAATCTGGAACTGTACTTTACCTGAGTGTTTGTCAGTCTAGAGGGAAAGTCTTAATTCCGTCTTTGCTCCATCAAAAGGTCAAACAAGGTCCAATTTCACTTATGAAAGAAGTTTTGGAACTCTTAAGTCAATTGGAACATCACTCTATGTCCATAGTTAGATTTTGACTTCAATAAGACCTTGTAGACATCCTGCACGTAGCATGTCTACCTGCTCTATCTTGGCTAAAATTTTCACTATAGATTCCCCTTGATGTGCTGAGTCACAACTGTTCTCACTTTTTGATTTGGACACCTATAAGCTGGTCAACTGATCAAAAATCTGTTCCAGCAGCCTGATGTGAGTTTTGATGATTTCACCAATCCAATCAGCTTCAATTTGGACCAAAACTGACTAGGAGGCTTGCCTAAGGCTATACAACATCCTGCTATGTCCACAATCAGATTTTGAATTCAATATCATGCCTTAGACATACTACGCGTAGCATGTCTAACTGCTCAAAATTTCTCCAAATTCAAACCACCGACACCTCTCAAGGTGCTGTTCACTTTGATATGCTCACAGTTGGATTTGGAGTGCTAAATCATTATGAGCACATCCTACGCGTAGGATGTCTAAGTGCTCTGTTTTGACTCCAAACTTGAGCCACAGCTTCCCCTTGATGTCAGCAACCTAATGCTATGCTTAGATGTTAGTTTGGATTTCAAAAGACCCCAAATTTAGCTATTCTAGCCTTTTTCAGTCAAAACTGCTAAAGTCTGCTTAAAACCCAATTTTCTCACCCAATTGAGATGAAACCTTTCTCATGCACTCAATAAATCATGTAGATCATGCTCATGATGACATCCTATGGTTTTGGTCTTAAAATAATGCCTTGGGCCCAATTTGGGTAAGATGTCTAGCAATTTTCATCTTTTGGCCTTATCCTGTCAAGATATAGTCAAGTTCTCCCTTCCAAATGAAAATAGGGTAATTGCTACCTTCTAAACACACTGGTCAACTCAGATTTTGGAAATTCTCACCAGAACACCCTCTAGACGTCCTACGCGTAGGATGTCTACTACAGCTTTTGGGCAATCCAACAAGGGAAAAACACTCGAGTCTATATGTTACTAGGGTGAAACCCACCCTCTGAACACACAAGTGACCTCGGTTTCCCCAAATTCCTTGCTAAAATCTCCCTAGAGACATGCTACGCGTAGGATGTCTACTGTCTTAAAGTTTAATTTTTTTCTGACAGAAGTACTCCCTATGCTCTGTAGCTCTCTCAAAAATACTCACAGAAACTTTTGAACTTCAATTCAGCTTCTAAACACTCTTTTTCGTCTTTTACAGCTCTTTGATGAGCCTAACAACAAATATAACATGTATGAAGTGCTCCAGATCACAAATCATGATGTACTACTTCCCCGACTCCTACTCATCATGTGAGATAGTGATTTTGGTGTCTTGGTTGCTTCCTTGCCTCTCCGGACTCTCAAGCTATCCTTTCACCACTTTTACCATTCCAACTCCTACTCTCCTACCTAATACTACCTAAGTCGAAGGATCTAGGCCAGACACTCGCTCCCTAGACTCCTCCTAAGACCTAGAGAGTCCCCCACCCTCAGATCCTATCTAAATGTAAAATAAGACTCTAGAAAGCCAGAGAATACCTATCCTCAAGCACTAGTCTCGGACACCTACGTAGGGTTTTCATTTCCGGTAGCGGCGCCAATGTTGACGGATACCACGACGGCCGTCAGTACAACGAGAACTCACCTAACAAGTTTTGTAAGCTAAGGAGGAAGCTGGACCCGTAGGCGTGTGGAAGAAAGCATAGGGTGTTAACCTACACTCGACCGACTATTGACTTCTTCGTACAAAGGTCTCCACCCAATGTCTTGTTGAGATGTAGAGAGAGAGAGAGACGAGACAAGAGACACACCATATACGCTCCCAAAGACTGATTCATATTGAGGACAAGATACAAATATATAGGTGAGACCAAGTTCAGTAGAGTGAGCCATATATAGCTCCAACACTCCCACTCAAACAAAGGTCTCTAGCTTTGGATGAAAAAACCCTTGGGGAGTTCAAGGGAAAAACCCAAGCCCCTATACAATGTGAAATATGAACCAGTGGTGATGATGTGAAAGTGAATTGTGCATCTATGTACAAATATTCAAGTGACTTAGATATCACAAGGTGCAAATGTGGAGTGTGCATAGTGCATGGTACCTAAAAGATTACAATGTCATATGTACAAAGCTATTACAATAGAAAAGAAGCTAATCTAGAAAGAGTGAGGCCAAAGAAACTCCAAGCTCCGAGCGCAAGAGGATGAAACGTGACTCATTGAGGCCTTTGGTCAAAATGTCTGCAATCATCTGGTCACTTGGACAGTGTTCAACCATAATGGTTCCCTTGCGTACTTCATACCTGACATAATGATAATGGACAGCAATGTGCTTTGACTTATTATGTTGAACATAGTCTTTTGCAAGACTAATAGCACTTTGGTTGTCACACCGCAAGGGTGTGCTAGAAAGATGAGAGTGACCAATATCAACCAGCATTTGTCGAAGCCAAATCAACTCACGAGCTGCAAGTGATGCCGCAACATATTCTGACTCAGTCGTAGAAACTGCAACACAACGTTGTTTCTTGCTGGTCCAAGAAACAAGACAACCATTTATAAAGAAGCAATTTCCACTAGTAGATCGCATAGATAAATGTGAGCTTGCCCAATCTGCATCTGTGTAACCCAAAAGAGAAAGAGATTGCATAGAATCCGATGTGAGTTGTCGTCGATAGACTAAAACAAAATCTGTAGTGCCTTTCAAGTATTTCAATACACGCTTTGCAGTAGACCAATGCTTAAGAGAAGGACATGCAAGATGTTGTCCAAGATAGTTAGCAGCGAACAGAATATCAGGACGAGTGTTCATGCCAACAAACTGAAGACATCCAATCAAGTTAGCATAAGGTTGATTTGTGACAAGTTGACCGCCATTGTTAGAAGTATTCTTCGTAGAGCTCGCAAGACAAGGTGTGTTGGCTGAATGTGCAGATTCCATACCAAATTTTTGAATAGTATCTGCAATAAACTTTGACTGTCGAAGGAATAAAATACCTTTTGTACGGTTCCGTTGGATTTGAATGCCAAGACAAGAGTGAATCTCTCCAAGATCCACCATATCGAATGCAGAAGACAATAAATTTTTCACTTGCTGAAGAAATCCCAAATCATTGGAAACAAGGATGGTATCATCCACATAAAGAGCAAGAATCACAAAACTGCTACCTTGGCGTTTTATGTATAAGTTGGGGTCCGACGAGCAAGAGATGAATCCTTTAGAGATGAGAAAAAGATCAAATTTTGTATACCAGGCTCACGAAGCTTGTTTGAGACCATATAGTGCCTTATGGAGTTGAGCAACAAGGTCTTCTTTACCTGGAATAAAAAACCCTTCTGTTTGTTCCATATAAATTTCCTCTTCCAAGTCACCATTAAGAAAAGCAGTTCGCACATCCATTTGATGAGCTTCTAAATCAAATTGAACAGCAAATGCCAATAAAACTCGAACACTTGTAATGCGAACAACTGGTGAAAAAGTCTCTTGATAATCAACACCAGCTACTTGGGAGTAACCTTTTGCAAGTAAACGCGCCTTGAACTTGTCAAAAGATCCATCTGCTTTTACTTTTGTTTTATACACCCACTTACATTTAATAGCTGTACGACCAGGAGGTAATTCAGTTAGTATCCATGTACCTTTAGAGATAAGAGAATCGTACTCTGCTTCCATAGCCTCTTGCCATTGATCCTTTTGTGGTGAAGAGATAGCTTCATCATAAGTAATGGGATCTTCAGAAGTAGAAAAAGCATTATCAGCAATATCGTCATCATAAACATGACATGAGCCATGTTCAAAATCAATAGGCAGATCAACAAAAATATCAATATCATCATTGGCAACATTTGGAATGGATGGTTGTGAGGAGGAAAGTTGCTCTATAGGAAGTGTTTCATCTTCTGAAAGAAATGGAAAAGCCTGAAGCAATGATTTAGTATCATCAGAATCATCCATGGACCATGAGCCTCCCATAAGCTGTTCGTTAAAAGTAGCATCACGATTCACAGTTACTTTCTTGGAGGAAGGGTCATAGAATTTGTAGCCTTTGGAAGTGTCAGAATATCCAATAAAAATAACTTTAAGACCAGGAGCATCAAGCTTTGCTCGTGTTTCTTTGGGAACATGAATATAAGCAATACATCCAAAGGTTCGAAAATGAGATACAGAAGGAATTTCACCTGTCCATGCTGTGATGGGTATCTTACCAGAGGGTGCAGTAGTAGGAAGATGATTCTGAATAAATGTTGCTGTCAAAGTAGCTTCAGCCCAGAAAACACGAGATAAGCCAGAATGAATCAGCATACATCTTACAGCATTGAGAATAGTGCGATTCTTTCGTTCAGCAACACCATTCTGTTGAGGCGAATATGGAATAGTGTGTTCATGATGAATTCCAGTGTCAGCACAGTAACTCACAAACTCTCGAGAAACATATTCGCCTCCATTGTCACTACGAAGCTTCTTAAGGCGACGACCAATTTGAAGTTCCGCAGCCTTGTGGAATTGTTTGAAAACAGATAAGGCTTCAGATTTTTGTCTAAGTAGAAATACAGTCGTATACCTTGAGAAATCATCAATGAAAGTAATGAAGTAGCGATATTGTGATCTCGAAGAAGGTAGAGGTCCACATATATCAGTATGAACAAGATCCAAGATGTCATGAGAATGAGTTGTATTTGAAAGAGGAAAGGGTTTACGATTGTGTTTCCCAAGAGCACAAAATTCACAAATTCCCATATGGGGATGGGCTTTAAGATCCATGCCATGAACAAGATCACGACGTTGAAGATCAAGGAGTTTTGAGAAATCAGCATGAACAAAACGGTGATGCCATACTTTGCAATCATGATCACCTGGAGTAGTGACAATATTTGCTACAGAATCGTTGAGAGAGAGTTCAAATAAATTACCGTTTCGAGGAGCAGTGGCTATAGTTTGTCCATCTTTCTCAATTCGGCATTTGGTATAATCAAATCCAACAAACAGACCAAGATCAACAAGTCTAGCAACTGAAAGAAGATTACGTTGAAGATCTGGTACATGTAATACTCCTCGCAAAATTCGAGTGGAAGAAGATAAGGTACCAAGATATAAGTCTCCAATACCCTTTACTTGACAAGTAGTATCATCAGCAAGATAAACAACACGTTGAACTGGCAGTGGATGATAGTTATGGAGCCACTTAGACTGATATGTCATATTTCCTGTAGCACCAGAATCGACAATAAAAAGTGATCCATCACGTACATGAAGTATTCTGTCTGGAGCAACTGAACATAGGACGCAGCTTGTTTCTGGTACAATGTTGTTTCGATGTTCAGTAGCATATGCTCTATTCCGATCTGTGTCGAATCGACGCTTATAGCACATATGAGTGGGATGATCAGATCGTCCGCAATATTCACAAGAAGAAGAAGAAGAGTCTCTAGATAAACGTGGTTGTTTTGTGGTAATATTGTGTTCTTCATCATATTGACGTGCCCAACAATCATCTTCAGTATGGCCATTTCTGTTGCAGTAAGAACATTGCTTATTAGGAAATTTGAGACGAGAGAAAATATTACCACGACGGCCACCTCTGCGGTTTCCTCGTTGAAATGGACGCCTTCGAGCATAAAAAGCACGTTCCATCTGTTGTGACTCAGTCTCCTCTTGTGAAATCATAGCTGTATCGTGACCAGCATTCTGACGTTCTTGACGTTGAGAGTATTCAATTAAAGACATGCAAGCTTGGTCGAAATCAAGACCATCTTTATTAGAGAGAATAGTAACAATGTTATCATAAGAAGAGTCCTTCACCGTATCAAGGAGAAGTGTAATCAGTTGCTTTTGTGGAACAGGATCACCGACAGCAGCAAGTTGATTAATAATAGATTTGAAAGACTCAATATGTCCCGTCATGGCAGTACCAACTTCATATTGTAACTTGTTAAGCAACCCTCTCAAATAAAGTATTTCTGTAACAGATTTCTTCTGAAAGTTTGCAATAAGGTACTTCCATACGTCATGAGAAGTAGGCAGTTTATACATATCAAGCAAAAGGGAATCAGTAAGACCAGAAAGAATATACCGACGAGCTGCTTTATCACGTCGTTGCCAATCCGTATAGGCAACATTCCAATCTTCAAATATAGGTCCTTCAGTGATAAGCACGTTATCATTATTCGTATCAACAGGCTGAGGCGGACAAACACGATTTCCAAGAACAACATCGGAGAGTTCATCGCCTTCAAGAATTAACAACATCTTTGCTTTCCAGCCTGGAAATCCTTGACCTTGGAAAGGAGGAACAGAACGTTGGCCAGAAGGAAAGCCGTTGATGAGAATATTCATAGCCATATCTTGTTGCGAGAAGACGTATAAGATAAGATCGCAGAATCTGCACACCATATATGGTGAAGGCCGCAATTGAGAATGAGAGAGATATGAGTACTGCGTTCTGTCAACGATAAACGTAAGAAGGATGCTCAAGGAACGTCCAAAGATGTGAGAGATGTCACCCAAAAAAGACAGGGTAAAGGAGACGTTAATAATAAACGAGTCCTCAAAATAGAGTGGCGTGAGACGCAAGATTGATGGCCAAAATACGAATAGCAAAAAGCTAAATCTTCTCGAAAAAGTTAACGCCAAAATAAGAAAAACGATCGCGGACGCTTCACGAAGAAGTAGGACGAAGAAAGCTGCGTCAAGCTCTATTGCAGTAAAAACAGCATAACTTTCTGCTACGAACTCCGATTGACGCAAACCTAGAACTCAAATCGAAGAGCTCGAGGAGACGAACAAGTTTTGGATGAAAAGTGCCATTGCGCTATGCTCCATAGCGCTTTTCCCGTTTCTCCAAATTTTGAGCAGAACAGCAAGAAAAATTGAGATGAAGTTCAGGGTGTCGTTAACAAGAAAACGTAATCAACGATTAGATTGATTATAAATAAACACCACATAAAACACTAATCATATTCTTCTTAACACAAAACAACCACAGTTAACAAGAATCAATGCTCAAAAATAAAATTTGTAACAATTTTGAATCTTACATGCGAATCGCATACACATACTGTTGTAAGACCATATTAGGTATTTTGGTAAAAATCTCACATTATGGGAATCTCCAAATCGACCGAATTCATGTAATTTGGGAATTTTCCACTTAAAGTGGGAAAAATTGAGGTGTGTGGCTAGTAAATAAAGTGAAAATCTCATAGGATTGTGGTGTTGATAAACACCAAAAGTCAAGAGGATGTACAACACATGGATTTGAATAATAACTATAAATTACATAAAACAAAGGAAGATACAAAAAAGATTTTGTTTACAAAATGACTAGTATAGTCCCAATAGAAGCTCCACATAATTCTACTCTACATTTGATACCATATCTGAACTTTGATCCAAGTGTGGCTGATGTGCACGAGTGAGGCCTTCTTTGGCTTTTAGAGCATGTCTTTCTGGAATCTTTATTCTAGAAAATGGTCCTTCTTTGTTGGGTCTCCAGGACCAAACAATTGCATCTATAGTTTCCCACACTTGTGGGTCCTTATAGTTGACAGCCCAATAACCCTTCCAACAATTACTGTAAGCTTGAGTATCTGTCATCCCACTTTTTCTTGCGCAAGGTGCCCAATATTGAATCAAGAGTTTTCTGTAGTTTGGTGATGTAGGCTCATTATCAATGTCAGATAAAGCCATTGCAAGCCACACTGGATAGATTTCTGTGTCACTCGGAACAAGCATAAGAAAGTCACCTTGGTGCACATCAGACATAGGGTCAAACTCTTCCCTTGGCCTATCTCGTTGAGGCCCACAAAAATGATCGTTCAACTCTTCAAGGCCTAGGAATCTTTCTGCTCCTTGTTGCAAATTCATTGTAGTGCTTTGTAGGTGAGAATATTCTTGAGTTTTTGGCCAAAACATTTCATACAAGACTCCCTCTGATATGATTGCTTTTCCAATCTCTTCAATTACCTTACTCCAATAATCTATCACGGGTCTATAATATCGCGGAATACTTGAACCATTCCCTAAATTTTTCCAAAATTTTATATAGTTCTTTAGCCCCAAAATGACTTCTTCGTGGCCTTGACATACTCCGCCATTTGTACTAGAGGTGGATCTCCATGTGGTAACATTGGCTTGCCTTCTGTGTCTGTTTTCCAAAGGCGAATACTTCCACTCCAACTTGATACACCTACATGTGCCTTATATTGCATCATTGGTGTCTCATCCTGCATAAAGAACCTGAACTGAAGCGGTTTGGAATGTCCAACAAGTATGTCTTGTCCATCACAAAGATAGCCATCACAATATTGCTTGAAATCGGGGATCTTTGTGAGAAAAAATGGAGCTGGAGATGAAGATGAGCTGTTTCGTAATGTATCCATCAAATGTGGCAAAGTATAGGTTTGTGTAACTCTCAACTTCTCTGAAAACCTACTAAACATGGCGTCTATGTCCTCATGTGTATGCCCAACCATTAAAAATCCCAGCTGGATGGTTTTGAAAACCCCCTTGCAACAAGCATTGACAAATAGGCAAATAAGTATCGATTTTTGTTTTCCCTGCACAATTATCCAATTGTAGCAACAAGTTCTCTGGCAATCTGCGAAATGTTGACCCCAATTCCTCTTCTGCAATTTCTGACGACTGCACAATGGCTCTTTTCCATCACTCAAGTTATGGTAGTCCAAAGCATCCCTTGAGTTCAAAGCATGTAGTAGTGAAATATTGCTCCTTGGAAGTCCATTTGTTACTAGATCACCAAGAGGATGCTTATCTATCCTCTCGAGGTTATGTAAACAATTAGCAATTGAGTCAATTGTAAGATTTGGATCAGCTGGCCACAAACCATTCAAGACAAAGTGTCCGTAATGACCTTCTCCATGTCCATGAGTGATCATGCCAATCAATGCCACCTGCAGATTATATCCTGAATCCACACCCTTGGGAACAATGCGTAATCTAGGAATGGCATCTTCTTTTGATCCATCTTATCATGGATTATGCATACATATTTTTGTGGTTGAGTTTCTGAATACGTGCGCCATGCATAATATAGGCTTCTGCAACTCTTTTGTTGTGCCATGTGAACTTATCTCTCCCCTCAAGAGAAGAGCTCTCTCTTCAAGAGAAGGTTTAGCTTCTAACCTTGCCTTCACTCGTCTTTGTTAAAGTGACATGTGGGTACTCTTTGTTCCAAATTCTACCAAAGAAGATTGGGATAGCTTCTTCTCATAGCCCATTTGGTCAAGTGTCGTGTTGATTTCACATAAAATATCCACTTGTTTGTATGTTGATGGAATCACCAATTGAGTCTCTCTTGAGCCATCTAGCAGTGTTCTACTTCTATGTGGCATCTTCTCAGAGTTGTTTTCCACAAACTCATTTAGTAGTGCTCTTGCTAAACTAGTATGTTGAAGTCCCCTTCTCAATGTACATGTGTTCCCATGTACATATTGGCGCACACCATTTTCAAAGTTCTCCTTGTATCGATAAAATGATGTCTTTGGTATTCCATGTAGCTCATACCATGCTCTACAACAAACAATAGAGCCATTTAGCCTGAATTGGTATCGTGACTTCTCATCTTTCTGATAACATATAGAAAGAACATCATAAACATAATTAGTGCGTGATTTTTGAGACTCTCCCCAAAATTGTTGTCGTAACCTTGTCACCATATCACGATCTGCAAATTGGCAGCATTTTTGTGCACAACAATCAATGCATGATACCCTTTGAATTGATTTGTTTGAAAGGTAAAAAGTCGAAGCTGGTGCTGCTTTTGATTTTTGAGTCCTGTTCATGAAAGTGTATCGTCTCTTCCTTGACAACTGGACAACATTACTCCCATCAAGTTTTTTTTCCAACATTGCCATCGTTGGATACATCCTCATATGTAGCATGCATGCCATCAACAGGAACAAAGCGTTGTAATGGGCTCCCATTCAACATTGTTGTCTGCTTGATGGGCCACTTTAGCAAAGTGATGCTACCCACTTCAACCACATCATCAATGCTTGCATTTTCTCTTTCAATACCCACACCCACACAATCAGGACCAAGTTCCTGAAAGTTGACATAATCATGTGGAAATACATATAAGATGGTCCCTTCATTCATGGTTTGCATCATTGTGTCATCTTTTAAAAGGACCCTCTGATTTCTCCAAGACTCTCGAATCATTGCTTCAAATTCTGGGCTTGTCATAGGTATTGCATCTGTAACTAGAGGATCAGAATGATCATGTTCTTCATCACCATTGTAGCTTTCGTGTGGATCAATTAAGTTCCCATTTAATACAAAAGATTGCAAAAGAAGCTTTGACCATCGAACAGCACTCCATAATGAGCCTTGGAGAGATGAAGTATCCATTGTAGGAAAAGGTAGGACCACATCCTTCAAGCATTCCTCCACTAGTATGGAGACATTTCCCAGCCCTATCTTTGTACCACCACAAGTGGAATCTGGATCTGTTCTACACACACAACCAATACCAACGATTTCATTGTCAAGTATCATATGTACTTTCTCCCCAGATTCGAAGTCCATCCTGTAAGTAAAAAGATTACATTGTTAAATCCATAGTTATAGAAAAATACTCTTCAAACCAAAAATCATGCTACAACATGAAAAAGGTTTGCATAGGTTGGACAAGTGGTGAACCTTGAGACCAAATCCTCCTTGCTATATAAATGGAAGCAAGGTTGGACAAGTGGTGGACCTTGAAACCAAAGCCTCTTTGCTATATGAGAGCATAGGTTGGACAAGTGGTGGACCTAGTTGTAATACCCACTGCCACCTATCAACTACTATAGGACTATGCTTTCCAATGTCCAAGTATCCCTTGAGTCTTTCAAGGTTGAACACGTGGTGGACCTTGAAACAAAAATCCCCTTTCTATATCAGAGCATAGCTTGGACAAGTGGTGGACCTAGTTATAATGCCCAATATCCAAGGTGAAATACCTTAGGACTTTGCTACCTTGCTTGCCAATGTTTACGTAGCCCCTCATTCTTTAATGGAAGTAAGGTTGGACAAGTGGTGGACCTTGAAACCAAAGCCTCTTTGCTATATAAGAGCATAGGTTGGACCTAGTTTTAATACCCACTGCCACCTATCAACTACTATAAGACTATGCTTTCCAATGTCCAAGTATCCCTTGAGTCTTCAAGTTGAACATGTGGTGGACCTTGAAACAAAAATCTCCTTTCTATATTAGAAGGTTGAACACATGGTGGACCTTGAAACGAAAATCCCCTTTCTTTATCAGAGCATAGCTTGACAAGTATCCCTTGAGTCTTTCAAGGTTGAACACGTGGTGGACCTTGAAACAAAATCCCCTTTCTATATTAGAAAGGTTGAACACATGGTGGACCTTGAAACGAAAATCCCTTTCTTTAACAGAGCATAGCTTGGACAAGTAACCCTTGAGTCTTTCAAGGTTGAACACGTGGTGGACCTTGAAACAAAAATCCCCTTTATATTAAAAGGTTGAACACATGGTGGACCTTGAAACAAAATCCCCTTTCTTTATCAGAGCATAGCTTGGACAAGTGGTGGACCTAGTTATAATGCCCAATATCCAAGGTGAAACACCTTAGAACCTTGCTACCTTGCTTGCCAATGTTTACGTAGCCCCTCATTTCTTTAATGGAAGCAAGGTTGGACAAGTGGTGGACCTTGAAAGCAAAGCCTCTTTGCTATATGAGAGCATAGGTTGGACCTAGTTGTAATACCCACTGCCACCTATCAACTACTATAGGACTATGCTTTCCAATGTCCAAGTATCCCTTGAGTCTTGCAAGGTTGAACACGTGGTGGACCTTGAAACCAAAATCCCCTTTCTATATCAGAGCATAGCTTGGACAAGTGGTGGACCTAGTTATAAAGCCCCTCCTTTCTTTAATGAAGAAAGGTTGGAAAAGTGGTGAATCTTGAAACCCAAACCCTTTGGCTATATATAGAGGATATCTTGGACAAGTGGTGGGCTTAGTTGTAGTATCCAATGTCCAAGGTCCAAGGTGAACTATGTAAAGACCTTACTTCCAAAAACAGAGTCGTACAAGTGGTTCTCCTTGAAACCAAAACCTCCTTAGTGTATTAGAACATAGCTTGGAGAAGTGGTGGACTTAGTTGTAATGGTGAATGTCCAAAGCAAACTATTATAGGACCTTGCTTCCCAAATCAAGTTTGGACAAGTGGTGGATCTTGAAACCAAAACCCCCTTACTCTATTAGAGCATAGCTTAGATAAGTGGTGGACCTAGCTGCCATGGAAAATGTTCAATCTGAACTGCTGCAAGACCTTGCTATTAAATGTCTAAGTAGAGCTAGCTTCTTTAATGGAATCAAGGTTGGGAAAGTGGTGCATCTTGAAACCAAAAGCCCTTTATTGTATTAGAGCATAGCTTGGACAAGTGAGGGACCTAGTTTTAATGTGTGATGTCCAAAGAAAAGTATTACAAGACCTTGCTTTCCAATATTTGAATTGGTCAAGTGGTTAAAACTAAGTATAAAACTTTGACCATTTTCTTCTCGAATTGCCAAAAAGCTAGTTTTAGACACCCCTAAATGAAAATGGTTTAGGGTGGCCTTAAACAATGTTTTTTCAAAGACTTGAACAAAAGGGTTGTCGAAGAGTAATGAAAATTTATTGTGGCTTGAAGTGCCTGAGTATGTGAAAACAAGCCTAGGTTTTCCACGAGGCAAAAGGTGACATAATAAGAACATTGGAAAGTTAGGATTGACCATGTGGCCTAAACTTTGGCAAGTGAAGTGGTGGCCAAGTTTTGTGGCACAGTGTGCACTTGGTCCTATATGTGTTGACCACTTGGCTAAATCTAGGACCATAAGGCCAAACCTTTGGCACCTTAAATATAGTATGGGACATAATCTAGAACTGCTATAGTAAATTAGTAATATAGCTAATATGTTAATATTTGTATTATATTTAAGTATATGCTAATATAATTTATGTTCAAAATTTCACTAATGAAGAATGTTCCCATTTAGCACTCCAGATGCGGGGTCTTAGGGCAATGCCACAATGGGGTGACAAGGCAGCACTTCCACGTGAGGTTTGGGGGTAGCGCTCTTGATGGGGATGTGGAATATAGCGCTCTCGATGGCGGGGCTTGGGAGGTTGATTTTGGGATATTGTTCTGGGCGGGGTCCGGGGCAGCGCCCCGGGCGGGGTCAAGGAGTCAACCATGATTTCTTTAATTTTGGCTGTGTGAATTGGTTAATTTTTTATATTGCTTTTGTTTTTTTTAATCCTATGATAAAACATGGACTTGTAGCATACGTGGCATTCTTATAAACCCTATCAAGATTAGGCACACAGAGAGCGCACGAGAAACGCACACAGAGAAAGCAGGCGAGCAGCAAAAACACAGAAAGCGCACACGGATCGCACACAGTTGGAGTATACGCGCGCGTAGAGGAGCAAGCTCGGCATCGTACACAACACACAGGTGGAGTGCACAGAATTGAAAGTTCGCGCACAAGACAAAGAAACAACAGCGTACACAACGCTTTCCAGAAGGGCAGGATCGGGCAGTCTTCTCAGGAGACATTGCACACCTCACGAATAGAGAAAAAACAGGTATTTCTCTCTCTCTCACTCTCTGTCTTTCTCCATATAGAGAAGATGGTTCTCTGTAACTCTTCTTGCACACACACTCTCTCGTCAAAAGACAGAGATACATAGTTTAAAAGTATCCCCGCACACATACACATATTCCCACACATCGTCTTCCTCTCTTCCACATACATAACCACAGTGAAATCTGTTATCTTGCTGTCTCTCTCTTGAAAATACATGCACATATTCCCACACATCGTCTTCCTCACTTCCACATACATAACCACAATGAAATCTGTTATCTTGTTGTCTCTCTCTTGAAAATACGTGCACATATTCCCATACATCGTCTTCCTCTCTTCCACATACATAAACACAGTGAAATTGTTATCTTTCTCTCTCCTCTCTCTAAAAAACAGGTATTTATCTCTCTCTCTCTCTCTCTATCTATCTATCTCTGTATTTGCTATCTCTCTCTTGAAAATACATGCTCATGTATGTGTGCGTCTGTGTTATCTATGTGTATGTATGTATATTTGTGTTATTTCATTGTAATACTCATACATAATGCAGATACACAATTACACTTAATTACGATATGCACACATAGTATATATACATACATAAATATCACAAATAACTAACACATTGTAAATACTAGTAAAATTGAATGGAAGACTTACTTGCGTGATCTGTTAAAGTCGATTCTTGTAGCGAGTTCTGGATGTATGCTGAGCTGATTTTCCTCTAATCCATTTGTAGATATGATTGTAACTTCTGTTTCTCAAAATAGTAGTGTTGTTTAGTGATACACCTAATGGACATAAATGGTTTAAACTAGGACATGTAGACCAAAAATACGTGTATTTCTTTGGATGAATATATACACTTTTTGGTGACCCTTACCACAAGTGGTGGACCTTGAGACCATGGACTATAAGGACCTCCAACAATACCTTGTACACTCAATCCTTCTTGGTATCTAGGTTGGACAAGTGGTGGACCTTGTTCAAATTCTCTAACCACTCTCTCTAACATGGTGACATAATTTAGGTGTGATAAATTCATATCTATGCAAACTAATATCAGTTTAGGCTTGTTAATTTGATTTGTTTGAATTTATGTACAATATAATGATTTGAGGTTTGCATATTTGAATTTAGGTGGTATAATGATATCTTTTTGTGGTAAACTTGAATTTAAAATCAATTTTGCGTGAATATTTTAAATTTAAGTAGTAAAATTTAAATTTTCATAAAAAAGTTTGAATTTTAAAATTTGGGCGGGATAGTTTTAATTTAGGCGGGATATTTAAGATTTGGGAGGGATATTTAAATTTAGGCGGGAAGGTTTTGAATTTATAGCGAGATCTCCCTTACATAAGAGAGTATAGGTTGGACAAGTGGTGGACCTTCAAGCTAGAGCATCCATGCTACTGGACATGATAGGTAGGGAATCTAGTTGAATATTGTATGTATAATATATATGTAATAGATCTAGCTTGGACAAGTGGTGGACCTTGGAATAAAACCCCATGTAAAACATATCATGCACATTCCAAGTGGTCAAAAAAAATATCATTTAGAATATAGCCATATAGGTTGGACAAGTGGTGGACCTTAACACCCAGATATTCTTCATATAATGACATAGAGTGGAAAACTGGTGAATCTTGAGACCAAACCATGCTACTAGCGATAATAGCTTGGACAAGTGGTGGACCTTGAAAGTAAACCCCCCATCTACGAAATATCATGGGTTTAAGGTATTTCGATGGAGCTTAGCATCTTGGAGACATCGTGCATCTTGCTTCTCTTCATGTTTCAATGGAGCCTATCTTGGACAAATGGTGGAGCATCCTTCTCTCCATGTTTCAATGGACCCTAGCTTGGACAAGTGGTGGACCTTTACTTCTCTCTATTATTCAATAGAGTTAGCTTGGACAAGTGGTGGACCTTGGAACCAAACCCCCATTTAAAACCTATCATGGTCACTCCAAGTGGTGAGAAAGAATAACCTTTAAGATATAGCCTTATAGGTTGGACAAGTGGTGGACCTTAACACCCTAATATTCTTAATATAATGACAGAGTGAAAAAGTGGTGAATCTTGAGACAAAACCACTCATGCTACTAGCACTAATAGCTTGGACAAGTGGTGGACCTTGAACGTAAACCCCCCATGTTTCAATAGAGTTTAGCTTCGACAAATGGTGGAGCATCCTTCTCTCCATGTTTCAATGGACCCTAGCTTGGACAAGTGGTGGACCTTTGTTTCTCTCTATGTTTCAATAGAGTTAGCTTGGACAAGTGGTGGACCTTGGAAGCAAACCCCCATGTAAAACCTATCATGGTCACTCTAAGTGGTAATAAAGAATAACCTTTAAGATGTAGCCTTATAGGTTGGACAAGTGGTGGACCTTAACACGCGCATATTCTTAATATAATGACATAGAGTGGAAAAGTGGTGAATCTTGAGACCAAACCACTCAGGCTACTAGCAATAATAGCTTGGACAAGTGGTGGACCTTGAATGTAAACCCCTCATCTACGACATATCGTGTTTAATGTTTTTCGATGGAGCCTAGCATCTTGGAGACATGGTGCACCTTGCTTCTCCTCATGTTTCAATGGAGCCTACCTTGGACAAATGGTGGAGCATCCTTCTCTCCATGTTTCAATGGACCCTAGCTTAGACAAGGGGTGGACCTTTGCTTCTCTCTATGTTTCAATAGAGTTAGCTTGGACAAGTGGTGGACCTTGGAACCAAACCCCCATGTAAAACCTATCATGGTCACTCCAAGTAGTAAGAAAGAATAACCTTTAAGATGTAGCCTTATAGGTTGGACAAGTGGTGGACCTTAACCCACCACATAACTTAATAAAAGTGGTGAATCTTGAGACCAAACCACTCAGGCTACTAGCAATAATAGCTTGGACAAGTGGTGGACCTTGAATGTAAACCCCTCATCTACGAAATATCGTGGGTTTAATGTATTTCGATGGAGCCTAGCATCTTGGAGACATGGTGCAGCTTGCTTCTCATCATGTTTCAATGGATCCTATCTTGGACAAATGGTGGAGCATCCTTCTCTCCATGTTTCAATGTTCCCTAGCTTGGACAAGTGGTGGACCTTTGTTTCTCTCTATGTTTCAATAGAGTTAGCTTGGACAAGTGGTGGACCTTGGAACCAAACCCCATGTAAAACCTATCATGGTCACTCCAAGTGGTAATAAAGAATAACCTTTAAGATGTAGCCTTATAGGTTGGACAAGTGGTGGACCTTAAACGCGCATATTCTTAATATAATGACATAGAGTGGAAAAGTGGTGAATCTTGAGACCAAACCACTCAGCTACTAGCAATAATAGCTTGGACAAGTGGTGGACCTTGAATGTACACCCCTCATCTATGACATATCGTGGGTTTAATGTTTTTCGATGGAGCCTAGCATCTTGGAGACATGGTGCACCTTGATTCTCCTCATGTTTCAATGGAGCCTACCTTGGACAAATGGTGGAGCATCTTTCTCTCCATGTTTCAATGGACCCTAGCTTAGACAAGGGGTGGACCTTTGCTTCTCTCTATGTTTCAATAGAGTTAGCTTGGACAAGTGGTGGACCTTGGAACCAAACCCCCATGTAAAACCTATCATGGTCACTCCAAGTAGTAAGAAAGAATAACCTTTAAGATGTAGCCTTATAGGTTGGACAAGTGGTGGACCTTAACACCCACATATTCTTAATAAAAGTGGTGAATCTTGAGACCAAACCACTCAGGCTACTAGCAATAATAGCTTGGACAAGTGGTGGACCTTGAATGTAAACCCCTCATCTACGAAATATCGTGGATTTAATGTATTTCGATGGAGCGTAGCATCTTGGAGACATGGTGCAGCTTGCTTCTCGTCATGTTTCAATGGAGCCTATCTTTGACAAATGGTGGAGTCGGCTTCTCTCCATGTTTCAATGGACCCTAGCTTGGACAAGTGGTGGACCTTTGTTGCTCTCTATGTTTCAATAGAGTTAGCTTGGACAAGTGGTGGACCTTTGAACCAAACCCCCATGTAAAACCTATCATGGTCACTCCAAGTGGTAATAAAGAATAACCTTTAAGATGTAGCCTTAAAGGTTGGACAAGTGGTGGACCTTAACACGCGCATATTCTTAATATAATGACATAGAGTGGAAAAGTGGTGAATCTTGAGACCAAACCACTCAGGCTACTAGCAATAATAGCTTGGACAAGTGTGGACCTTGAATGTAAAGCCCTCATCTAAGACATATCGTGGGTTTAATATTTTTGGATGCAGCCTAGCATCTTGGAGACATGGTGCACCTTGATTCTCCTCATGTTTCAATGGAGCCTACCTTGGACAAATGGTGGAGCATCCTTCTCTCCATGTTTCAATGGACCCTAGCTTAGACAAGGGGTGGACCTTTGCTTCTCTCTATATTTCAATAGAGTTAGCTTGGACAAGTGGTGGACCTTGGAACCAAACCCCCATGTAAAACCTATCATGGTCACTCCAAGTAGTAAGAAAGAATAACCTTTAAGATGTAGCCTTATAGGTTGGACAAGTGGTGGACCTTAACACCCACATATTCTTAATAAAAGTGGTGAATCTTGAGACCAAACCACTCAGGCTACTAGCAATAATAGCTTGGACAAATGGTGGACCTTGAATGTAAACCCCTCATCTACGAAATATCGTGGGTTTAATGTATTTCGATGGAGCCTAGCATCTTGGAGACATGGTGCAGCTTGCTTCTCGTCATGTTTCAATGGAGCCTATCTTGGACAAATGGTGGAGCATCCTTCTCTCCATGTTTCAATGGACCCTAGCTTGGACAAGTGGTGGACCTTTGTTTCTCTCTATGTTTCAATAGAGTTAGTTTGGACAAGTGGTGGACCTTGGAAGCAAACCCCCATGTAAAACCTATCATGGTCACTCCAAGTGGTAATAAAGAATAACCTTTAAGATGTAGCCTTATAGGTTGGACAAGTGGTGGACCTTAACACGCGCATATTCTTAATATAATGACATAGAGTGGAAAAGTGGTGAATCTTGAGACCAAACCACTCAGGCTACTAGCAATAATAGCTTGGACAAGTGGTGGACCTTGAATGTACACCCCTCATCTACGACATATCGTGGTTTAATGTTTTTCGATGGAGCTTAGCATCTTGGAGACATGGTGCACCTTGCTTCTCCTCATGTTTCAATGGAGCCTACCTTGGACAAATGGTGGAGCATCCTTCTCTCCATGTTTCAATGGACCCTAGCTTAGACAAGGGGTGGACCTTTGCTTCTCTCTATGTTTCAATAGAGATAGCTTGGACAAGTGGTGGACCTTGGAACCAAACCCCCATGTAAAACCTATCATGGTCACTCCAAGTAGTAAGAAAGAATAACCTTTAAGATGTAGCCTTATAGGTTGGACAAGTGGTGGACCTTAACACCCACATATTCTTAATAAAAGTGGTGAATCTTGAGACCAAACCACTCAGGCTACTAGCAATAATAGCTTGGAAAAGTGGTGTACCTTGAATGTAAACCCCTCATCTACGAAATATCGTGGGTTTAATGTTTTTCGATGGAGCGTAGCATCTTGGAGACATGGTGCAGCTTGCTTCTCGTCATGTTTCAATGGAGCCTATCTTTGACAAATGGTGGAGCATGCTTCTCTCCATGTTTCAATGGACCCTAGCTTGGACAAGTGGTGGACCTTTGTTTCTCTCTATGTTTCAATAGAGTTAGCTTGGACAGGTGGTGGAACTTGGAACCAAACCCCCATGTAAAACCTATCATGGTCACTCCAAGTAGTAAGAAAGAATAACCTTTAAGATGTAGCCTTATAGGTTGGACAAGTGGTGGACCTTAACACGCGCATATTCTTAATATAATGACATAGAGTGGAAAAGTGGTGAATCTTGAGACCAAACCACTCAGGCTACTAGCAATAATAGCTTGGACAAGTGTGGACCTTGAATGTAAACCCCTCATCTACGACATATCCTGGGTTTAATGTTTTTCGATGGAGCCTAGCATCTTGGAGACATGGTGCACCTTGCTTCTCCTCATGTTTCAATGGAGCCTACCTTGGACAAATGGTGGAGCATCCTTCTCTCCATGTTTCAATGGACCCTAGCTTAGACAAGGGGTGGACCTTTGCTTCTCTCTATGTTTCAATAGAGTTAGCTTGGACAAGTGGTGACCTTGGAACCAAACCCCATGTAAAACCTATCATGGTCACTCCAAGTAGTAAGAAAGAATAACCTTTAAGATGTAGCCTTATAGGTTGGACAAGTGGTGGACCTTAACACCCACATATTCTTAATAAAAAGGTGAAATCTTGAGACCAAACCACTCAGGCTACTAGCAATAATAGCTTGGAAAAGTGGTGGACCTTGAATGTAAACCCCTCATCTACGAAATATCGTGGGTTAATATATTTTCGATGGAGCGTAGCATCTTGGAGACATGGTGCAGCTTGCTTCTCGTCATGTTTCAATGGAGCCTATCTTGACAAATGGTGGAGCATGCTTCTCTCCATGTTTCAATGGACCCTAGCTTGACAAGTGGTGGACCTTTGTTTCTCTCTATGTTTCAATAGAGTAGCTTGGACAAGTTGTGGACCTTTGTTTCTCTCTATGTTTCAATAGAGTTAGCTTGGACAAGTGGTGGACCTTGGAACCAAACCCCCATGTAAAACCTATCATGGTCACTCCAAGTAGTAAAAAGAATAACCTTTAAGATGTAGCCTTATAGGTTGGACAAGTGGTGGACCTTAACACGCGCATATTCTTAATATAATGACATAGAGTGGAAAAGTGGTGAATCTTGAGACCAAACCACTCAGGCTACTAGCAATAATAGCTTGGACAAGTGTGGACCTTGAATGTAAACCCCTCATCTAAGACATATCGTGGGTTTAATGTATTTGGATGCAGCCTAGCATCTTGGAGACATGGTGCACCTTGATTCTCTTCATGTTTCAATGGAGCCTACCTTGACAAATGGTGGAGCATCCTCTCTCCATGTTTCAATGGACCCTAGCTTAGACAAGGGGTGGACCTTTGCTTCTCTCTATGTTTCAATAGAGTTAGCTTGGACAAGTGGTGGACCTTGGAACCAAACCCCCATGTAAAACCTATCATGGTCACTCCAAGTAGTAAGAAAGAATAACCTTTAAGATGTAGCCTTATGGGTTGGACAAGTGGTGGACCTTAACACCCAACATATTCTTAATAAAAGTGGTGAATCTTGAAGACCTCAAGATATAGTGCTAGCTAGCAATAATAGAGAGGAGGATTGAAAGAAAAAATGTTGGTTTATTGTATGTAATATATCGGTTTATTTATGAAAAGATGTGAGTAATGTTAAATGTTGATTTTAAATGGAGCATAGCATATGGAGACTTATGGTGACAACAGAATGGTGCTTCTCACAACATGTATTCTTAATAAAATGGTGAATCTTGAGCCTATTATTTAATGCTTGGAGCAATTATGTTAAAAGTTAATTATTGAATGGTTTTAGTTGGAGACTAGATTTTGAAATTGTGACATTGATTGATAATGGTGGAATTTGTTTTTGGACATCGTTGTTTCAATGACAAGTTGGACAAGGTGACCTTTGTTTCTCTCTATGTTTCAATAGAGTTAGCTTGGACAAGTGGTGGACCTTGGAACCAAACCCCCATGTAAAACCTATCATGGTCACTCCAAGTAGACCTTGTTTCTCTCCATGCTTCAATGGAGAGAAACTTTAGCTTGGACAAGTGGTGGACCTTGTTTTTATGTTTTAAAGGAGCATATTTCGGACAAGTGGTAGACATAGTTTCTCTCCATGGTTCAATGGAACCCACCTTAGACAAGTGAAGTACGTTGAAACCAAACCCCCATAATACAACCTACTAAATAGGTTGGAAAATTGGTGGGATATGAAACCATCCATGATAGAGCATAGTATAGGTGAAAACGTAGTGGTCCTTATATCAATTACCCATGCATAGCTTGGACAAGTGGTGGACCTTGATTCTCTCTATGTTTCAATGGATCCTATCTTGGACTAGAGATATATCTTACTTAGTTCCATGCTTCAATGGATTGTAGCTTGGATAAGGAGTGGAACTTCAAACAAAACTCCAGAGCATAGCATATATTAACAATTCATGGGTTTTATAGAGATTGTCTTGCCTATTTTGGAGAGTTGGTACACCTTTATTCTCCATTCTTCAATGGATCTGAGGTTGGACAAGCGGAGCTGGAGAAGTGGTCAACCTTAAAATGAAACCTCCCATGCTACAACCCATCATAGATCGTATATGTAGTGGACCTTGAAACTCTTTTATGTCCCTAGCTTAGAGAAGCATTGCACTCTTGATTATCTCCATACATGAAGGCAAGGTTGGACAAGTGGTGGACCTTCAAACCAGAATCTCTATGCAATAATAGGCAAGTGGTGGAGCTTGTTTTCTCCATGTTCCAATGGAGCTTAGCTTAGACAAACAATGGAGCTTTCTTCTCTCCATGTTTCAATGGATCCTAGCTTAGAAAAGTGGTGGAGCTTTGTTTCTCTCCATGTTTCAATGGACCATAGCTTAGACAAGTGGTAGACCTTGAAAAACACCCCCCGTATACAACATATTATGGGGTTTTCATGTTTCAATGGCTCCTAGCTTGGACAAATGGTAGAGCTTGCTTCTCTTTATGTTCCAATGGATCCAATCTTAGCCAAGTGGTGGACCTTGAAAGAAGAATCCCCCCCCCCCCCCCCCATGTACAACGTATTATGGGTTTTGAAAGCACTGGGAGAAAATAATAGCTTTGATAAGTGGTGGACCTTGCTTCTCTCCATGCTTCAATGGAGCCGAGGTTGGACACATGTTGGAGAGAAGATGGTTGCCCATGAAATAAGACCATGCATGCTATAATCAATCATATGTTGTACACATGGTGGACCTTGCAATTGTTTTATATGCCTAACTTGGACAAGTGGAGGACCCTTGATTACCTCCAGATATCAACAACAAGCCAAGTTTGGACAAGTGTAGTACCACCAAACCAGAATCTATATGCTACAATAGAGTATAGGTAGGACACGCGATGAACCTTGATATCAAACCATACATGCTACTAGAGATGATAGGTTTCACATGTGGTGGAACCTTGTATCAATGTTCTATGTGTAGTTTTTGACTAGTGATAGACCTTGAAACTAATCCCTCTAGGCTACAAGAAAAAAGAGATGGATGAGGAGGCTAGACTACTTTTGTTGCATCAATGCATCCCATGTTACCACATATACTATAGGGTTCTTGGATAAGTGTTGGATCTTGTGTCAATGCTCCATGTCTAGCTTGGACAAGTGGTGGACCTTGGTTCTCTCTATGCTTCAAATGGGCAATAGATTGGAGACACAGTGGCCTTTTTTTTCAAATGATTTTATTTTTTGGAAACCTTGGAGGCACCATGTAAGAGGCACTCTAAGTCTTCCATACAATGGACCTATTGGACTATAAAATAATGATATCTTTCTTTGATATTGTCATTATTTTATGCATAATATTTTCTTCTTTTTGCAGACACAAAGGAGTTAAGTGATATAAAAACTAGATGTATTTCACACTATGATTGGCATGAAGATCCTTTTGGGACACCAACTTTTCCTATTCCCAAAGATGTAATTTTCCATATTAACGGTGTGGATTTTGAAGTGCGACTTTCATGTATTGAAGGAGCTGGTTATGGGCTATTTGTGCATACTACCCTGGAAAGTGGTTTGACTATTCTAAACTATGGAGGGCATAAGTATAGATTTCAAGACTGGAAAAAGATATGAAAAATAGTTCCAAGAGCTTATAAATATTCTCTTCTAGAGGATCCAAACATAGAAGAAGAGGAAGATCAATCATACATTATTGGTTGTGTAGAAGAAGGAAACGTGTCGGGCTATATAAATAGTTCTCACAGTACAAATGTCTGTCCCAACGTACGCTATACATTTGATCCAAATTTGCCACCTTGGCATAAATGCACCTCTTCACACATCAAGTCAGAAGAATATGGCCATGTATGCATTGAGACTATTTGTCAAGTTGAAGCAGGAGAAGAGTTGTTTGCTGACTATAACTTTACTTGACATTGTAAAGTATTGTACATGGATGGAAATCTCAAGTACATGCATCATTTTCATTTTTCATGGATGAAATCTCAAGTAATATATAACATTTGATTATTGTTTAGTTTATGCTCAACGAGAATCTAGAGTGCTCTTATGCTTTGTGTGTTGTCTAACATATTTGACTACCTTGGCCATAGAATCTTGATTCTACTCTAGATTTGTGATAAATCTTACCAAAATTTAATCAATGTCTAGGTTGGACAAGTGGTGGGGCTTCAAACATTACTGTCTTAAACAAGTGGAGTTATCTTACTTGAATAAGTGGTGGCCTTTGAATCCAAATCTAAGCCAAATCTCTAATTATTTTCTTGTAGTCTAGGTTGGACATTTGGTGGACCTTGTATCCATGTTTCCTCAACAAGGGTGGCTTTTAGTTTTCACTTTAAGTACTCATCTTTAATAAAGTGTAGGATGGAAAATGTTGAGTTAGTAGATTGTATTTTAGACAAGTGGTGTTTGGTGTACGAATGCTGAAAATGGTTGCAAGGATTCTAACAACGACTTTACCTTAAATAAATTTCTTACTAGGAGTTCTACATATAAATATGGTGAATAAAATTCTAGTGGTTTTGAGATACCATTGTGTGTGTGTTTTCTTAGATTCACAAACTGGGATGGATAATGCTCCTATGGTTCAGTCAACAACTATAGAATCCATAGATTCTATGGTTTCTAAAGTGCCCAAGATGGATGATATTTCTATACTAGAGTCTAGTGTTGTGCAACTTGAGCAAGCTTCCAATAATGAGAACCAAGAAATCGATGCTTCAAAAATGCAACATACATCAAAAGAGACTGAAAAGTCCACTCACGAGCTATTGCCAATTGGTACTACGTCATGTAGCGTAGATGTTGAGAAATCCATGCTTACAATTATATTGGATTTAAATGGTCTATTGTTGAAACGTTCCCCTCAACCATCCTCACACCACAACTCAGTGCAAATGGATTCAAAAAGATATATTATACTCAGGCTAGGTTGCATCCAATTCTTGAAGACTATTTTACAAAGGTTTAATGTTGCAATTTGGTCGACAGCTACTAGGAATAATGTGTATCAAATCCTTGCAGCACTAAACAACTTAGCTGAGGATACATTGCCTTTCTTTGCAATTTGGTCGCAAGATGTTTGCTACACCGCTCAAACTCAAAAATTTTTAGACCCGACAATCCAAACGTTGAGGCAATGTTCAAGCCTCTAGCCAAAATTGCCATGGGGTTTGAATGTGATCCACAAAGAACAGTGCTTATTGATGACTCTCCTTACAAGGATGTATTTCACCAGCAAACAATTGCATTTTTCCCACAATTTGATGCTGAGAAGATGGTTGACAATATGCTCTTGGAGGAGCTACTGCCATACTTGATTCAGCTTGATGAGAGAAGGGATGTGCGTGATTTAATTGCTTCTAATCGTTATGGACAACCTATAGTGACAAATGATAGTGAATTCAAACAAATCATGGAGTATTGGAAGCAGAAAAATGATGTTTGGTCAGCTAAGGTGTTCTTTACAAGAAGAATACCACCTGCAAAAGGTGACAGAGATGAAACTATCATTGAAGATGCAAGTGACACAAGCCACCACAATGAAATAAGAAGAGCCCAAATACAAGAGATCTTGGCAAAGGAGCGTACACCCATTGAAAGCATGAAGGCGTCACAATTGACCACTTTAGCTAGGCAATTGGGTTGTAACACAAAAGGAGTTTTGAAGGCAACCACAGCAAAGGCTTATATAAATAAGGTGAAAGCTGAGAACAATCTTCTAAGGCTGGATAGAAAGCAACCCTAAGGTACTAGTGACATGTCATATATTCTTGATACACATGCTTGAACACTCATGTGCATGGTATCTAACAAATCTTTCTTTTTATTCCTTCTTGCAGGATCTTACAAAGGATACTACTAGATGGAGCTCAATCAATAGAGATTTTGATATTTTTGCTCAAAATAATGAAGCAGTCACCTACATTTTTTGTTTATCAATTTCTTGAGAGACTTTATTTTAGTTTGTAATCATCAAATGAAATGAAAAGTATCCTTCTTATTAAGATTGTTGATCTTTTTCTTGTTCAAACCTTTCAATTGTGATTTATAGTTTTGTTAGCATGAGATTGTGTTTTTTAGTTTGAAAAAAACTGTCAAAGATCCAAGTCTTTTTGGCTTTACTTAAGTTATTAATTGTGAAAGATCCAAGTCTTTTTGCTTTACTTAAGTTATTGATTGCCTATGTAATAGTCCTTAAAACAATATCGGATGGCTTTCTTGCTCCCATGTCTCACATTGGTCTTTAGGTAAGACAAGTGGTGACCTTGAAAGTATGGTTTCATATCTCGATCAAGTGAAGAGACATGAAGCTTAAATATCACTACTATGTATCTAGTGTTAAACTCCATCGAGACAAAGACTAGATAGCCAAATTGCAGTCGAGTTTAAGTGAAAAATCCATTTGAGCTAAGGTAAAACTTATAGTGCCTCATTTTTCTAGGATTCTACCCCATCAAGGAAGTTAGAATCTAGCACAAACCAATTAAGACTCTTTTGGAGCCTAGATAGGACAATTCGTGGAACTTATGAAACTTATTATTGAGTTAGAGTCTAGTTTAGATAAGCAAAAGATCTTCAAACCAGCACTTGACTTTCTTACTATTCAATATTCAAAGTCCCTTGAGGCTAACAAATTACATACCCACTTGTAACCTAACTAATGAGTAATTATATAGATCTAAGCAAGTATATATAATGAGTCTTCAAACTAATAATCCAAGGGAAGAAAGTAGCAAGGTCCACTACTTGTCCAAGCTCAGCTCTAGACAACATAGAAAGATGCTAGTTCTACTAATTGTCTAATTATAGGCATGGAGAAATGATAGAAGGTTGACCACTTGTCCAACCTATCATCTCTAGTAAGATGGGAGGTTTGGCCTTAAGATTCACCATGTAACCAACCTATACATCATTGTATTATGAAGAGTAAAAAAGCAAACCTCCACCACTTGTCCAAGCTAGTTCTAAAATCCACATGGAGATAAGCAAGCTCCACCATTTGTCGAATCTCTCTTCCATTAAAACATGAAAAAACTCATCTATGTTGTATAGGGGGACTTTTTTCCAAGGTCCACCACTTGTCCAAGCTAGGATCCCTAGTAGCACGAGTGGTTTGGTCTCAAGGTACACCACTTGTACACTCTATGTCATTATATTAAGAAGAACTATGTATTAAGGTCCACCACTTGTCCAACCTATAAGGTTATATCTTAAATGGTATCCTTTCTCACCACTTGAAATGCCCATGATATGTTTTACACAGGGGTTTCATTCCAAGGTCCACCACTTGTCCAAGCTAACTCTATTCAAACATAGAGAGAAGCAAAGGTCCACCACTTGTCCAAGCTAACTCTATTCAAACATAGAGAGAAGCAAAGGTTCACCACTTGTCAAAGCTAGGCTCCGTTGAAGTATGGAGAGAAGTAACCTCCATCATTTTTCCAAGATAGGTGCCATTCAAACATGGAAAGAATCAAGATCTACCATGTCTCCGAGATTCTAGGCTCCATTGAAACACCCTAAAACCATGATATTTTGTACATGGGGTGTTTACATTCAAGGTCTACCACTTCTCTAACGTATTATACCTAGTATCATGAGTGATTTGGTCTTAAGATTCACCACTTATCCACTCTATGTCATTATATTAAGAATAACTGGGTGTTAAGGTCCACCACTTGTCCAACCTATAAGGGTATATCTTAAATGGTATCCTTCACCAATTTTCAAGGTCCATCACCACTTTTCCAACCTATAAGGTTATATCTTGAATGATATTTTTCCTCATCACTTGTAATGTCCATGCTATGTTTTACAAAGGGGTTTTGTTCCAAGACCCACCACTTGTCCAAGCTAACTCCATTAAAACATAGAGAGAAGCAAAGGTCCACCACTTGTCCAAGATAGGCTCCATTGAAACATGGAGAGAAGGATGATCCACCATTTCTCCAAGATAGGTTCCATTGAAACATTGAGAGAAGTAATCTCCACCATGTCTCCAAGCTAGGCTCCATTGAAATACCCTAAACCCATAATTTTGTACATGAGGGGTTTACATTCAAGGTCCACCACTTGTCCAACCTATTATCCCTAGTAGCAAGAGTGGTTTGGTCTCAAGATTCACCACTTGTACACTCTATGTCATTATATGAAGAAGAAATATGTGTTAAAGTCCACCACTTGTCTAGCCTATAAGGTTATATTTTAAATAGTATCCTTTCTCACCACTTGAAATGCCCATGATATGTTTTACATGGGGGTTTCATTCCAAGGTCCACCACTTGTCCAAGCTAACTCTATTAAAACATATAGAGAAAGAAAGGTCCACCACTTGTCCAAGCTAGGCTCATTGAAACATGCAGAGAAGGAACCTCCACTGTTTCTCCTAGATAGGCTCCATTGAAACATGGAGAGAAATAAGCTCCACCATGCCTCCAAGTTGCTAGGCTCCATTGAAATACCCAATACCCATAATTTTTTGTACATGGGGGGTTTACATTCAAGGTTCACCACTTGTCCAACCTATTATCCCTAGTAGGTTTGGTCTCATGATTCACCACTTGTCCACTCTATGTCATTATATTAAGAGGAATTAGGTGTTAAGGTCCACCACTTGTCCAACCTATAATGTTATAGCTTGAATGGTATTTTTTCTCACCACTTGTAATGCCCATGACATGATTTACATGGGGGTTTTGTTCCAAGGTACACCACTTGTCCAAGATAAATCTATTGAAACATAGAGAGAAACAAAGGTCCACCACTTTTCCAAGCTAGGCTGCATTGAAACATGGACCTTAATACCAAATTATTTCTAGTAGCATGAGTGATATTTTGTACATGGGGCGTTTACATTCAAGGTCCACCACTTGTCCAACCTATTTCCCTAGTAGGTTTGTTCCCAATTTCACCACTTATCCACTCTATGTCATTATATTAAGAATAATTGGGTGTTAAGGTCCACCACTTGTCCAACCTATAAGGTTATATATTGAATGGTATTTTTTCTCACCACTTGTAATGCCCATGATATGTTTTACATGGGGTTTTTGTTCCAAGGTCCACCACTTTTCCAAGATAACTCTATTCAAACATAGAGAGAAACAAAGGTCCGCCACTTGTCCAAGCTAGGCTCCATTGAAACATGGAGAGAATGATGCTGCACCATTTATCCAAGATAGGTTGCATTGAAACATGGAGAGAAGCAAGCTTTACCATGTTTCCAAGCTAGGCTCCATTGAAACACTCTAGGGGGTTTTATTTCAAGGCCCACCACTTGTTTAACCTATTATCCCTAGTAGCATGAGTGGTTTGGTTTCAAGATTCACCACTTGTACACTCTATGTCATTCTATTGTGTTAAGGTCCACCACTTGTCCAACCTATAAGGTTATATCTTAAATGGTATCCTTTCTCGCCACTTGAAATGCCCATGATATGTTTTACATGGGAGTTTCATTCCAAGATCCACCACTTGTCCAAGCTAACCATATTCAAACATAGAGAGAAACAAAGGTCCACGACTTGTCCAAGCTAGGCTCCATTGAAACATGGAGAGAAGGAACCTCCACCATTTCTCCTAGATAGGCTCCATTAAAACATGGAGAGAAGTAAGTTCCACCATGTCTCCAAGATGCTAGGCTCCATTGAAATACGCAAAACCCATGATATTTTGTACATGGGTGATTTACATTCAAGGTCAACCATTTCTCCAACCTATTATCCCTAGTAGGTTTGGTCTCACAATTCACCACTTTTCCACTATATGTCATTATAATAAGAGGAATTGGGTGCTAAGGTCCACCACTTGTCCAGCCTATAAGGTTATACCTTGAATGGTATTTTTTCTTACCACTTGTAATGCCCATGACATGCTTTACATGGGGGTTTTGTTCCAAGGTTCACCACTTGTCCAAGCAAATTCTATTGAAACATAGAGAGAAACAAAGGTCCACCACTTTTCCAAGCTAGGCTCCATTGAAACATGGACCTTAATACCAAATTATTCCTAGTAGCATGAGTAATATTTTGTACATGGGGGGTTTGCATTCAAGGTCCACCACTTGTCCAACGTACTTTTCCTAGTAGGTTTGGTCGCAAGATTCACCACTTGTCCACTCTATGTCATTATATTAATAATAATTGGGTGTTAAGGTCCACCACTTTTCCAACCTATAAAGTTATATATTGAATGGTATTTTTTCTCACCACTTGTAATGTCCATGATATGTTTTACATGGGGATTTTGTTCCAAGGTCCACCACTTGTCCAAGCTAAATCTGTTCAAACATAGAGAGAAACAAACGTGCACCACTTGTCCAAGGTAGGCTCCATTGAAACATGGAGAGAATGATGCTCCACCATTTATCCAAGATAGACTCCATTGAAACATGGAGAGAAGTAAGCTCCACCATGTTTCCAAGATGCTAGAGTCCATTGAAATACCCAAAACCCTGATACTTTGTACATGGGGGGTTTACATTCAAGGTCCACCACTTGTCCAACCTATTATCCCTAGTAGCATGAGGAGTGGCTTGCTCTCAGGATTCACCACTTGTTCACTCTATATCATTTATTAAGAAAAATTGGGTTTCCATATCTAAATGGATCTTTGCTTGGATAAGTGGTAGACCTTGAGACCTAAAATACCCATTCTATACTAGAGCATTGGTTAAGCCTTATACACTTCAAGAATACCTTTAACAACAAGTAGTAGTTATTAGTTGACTTAAGTCTAGTTGAACTCCATGGTATTGAGACTAAGAGAGAGTGTAGCATAAAAAAGAGTCAGGATTTTAATTTGACTTTTTTCTATTAATGAGTAGATCATAGATGGATTTTGGTATCTAATAAAACCTTAGGGTAGACAATGTAAAACTCATGTCTATTGTTGTGTTTGCATTAAGTGTTCTTGTTCTTTAATTTCAGAACCATTACAGCAAAATGGATTGGCTATATGCTGGCATAAATTGAAGAAAACTATTGAATTACCCATCCAACCTCCTCCAAGACCTTGTCCAAGGAATGAATCACCTCCTTATCACCTACCACTTGCTTTCAAGGACATCAAAAGAGTACTTATCTTGGATCTAGAGGGGTTACTTCTCAAGACAGTTGAAATGAAACATGGAGATTCTATGCCATCTTGGGCTCAACACATGCGACTTGTGGAGGACAAAGATGAAGTTTATCATGTGGTGCGACCAGACGCACAAAGTTTTTTGGATTTTTGTGCTGAATACTTTGAGCTATGGATATGGAGTTGCTATAACTTAACAGGGTGCAACGCAATCACACAAAAGTGTTTTCCTGAGCAGTATACCAAGTTCAAGGTGTTTATGAGTAACAAAAATTGCCAAAATCCAAATATCATGTTAGGATTTACAAGGGTTTATCACAAAAATTGAGTGATATTTGGAAGATATTTGAGGATTTGGATGCAAACAATACCTTAATTTTTGATGACACTCCATATAGGGTGATGTGGAACATGCCAGGGACATATCTTATATTTCCAAAGATGTGGAGGCAAACTTCCGAGCAACTTCAAAACTTCTTGTAGAGAACCATAATTCCATGGTTGGTAGGATGGTTGTATGCAAGAGATAAGAGAGTCTATACATACAACACAATTGTAAATCAGTATAGTGATTCTGAGACAAATTATGTCCTTGGTGTGTACTTGTCAACACGAAAGCATTGAATAAATATGGCTATAAGATGCTTTTTTTATTCTAGTGTGTATCTTTCAACATTTGTATAATTTGATATAGTCTTTTTTTTTTTTTAAAGGTGTGTCAATTTTATGAACACTTGAATGGAGTGCACCCTACTCTAAGGGGACTTCAATGTACTATTGGAGTGCATCCTATTGTAAGGGACTCTGATGTATTGCTAGAGTGCACCCAAATTTTTGGGGACTCATTTTTTATTTGATTGGGGCCTATGTTGGGTCATATAGTAAAAGAAATTCATTTTTTGTCAATTCATATCGAGGTTGCATTTATTTGGAACTATGAAAGAATTGATGTTTGATGTCAAAATAAAACTTGTAAGTGTGGATCAGAGAATTTATGGACTTTAAATATGTGAGAGGGATCTTTTTCTTGGGCACAAATGTTTGCTTCAAGAATTTTGTCATTACATACTTTATGTGAAAGAGTTTTAGAACCTAAAAGACTTTGAAAACAAAACTATGGAATCTAAGTGCATGTATTCTTGAATGGCTTGAAAGTTGATGTATACATGCATGTCGCCTTGATGAAGATTTAGATCTGACAAGATGGAAAGATATAATTCTTGGACGTTACCTTTGTCAATTTGGTAATAACATATTTAACTTTCTTTTAATATGGGTGGAAAATATATTATTATGTGCATTTGGAACCTAATTGCTTGACCTTCAAACCAAGATTCCTATGTTATTTTTTCATATACTTTTTTGTACTGAATTAAGATTGTGGATGCAAGGTCCACCACTTGTTCAAGCTAGATCTAAGAAAGTATATATACTGAGTCTTCAAACTAGTAAACCAAGGGAAGAGAGAAGCAGGGTCCATCACTTGTCCAAGCTCATCTCTAGACAACATAGAGAGATGTTATGTCTACTAATTGTCCAATATAGTCATGGAGAAATGATAGAAGGTTGATCCACTTGTCCAACCTATCATCTCTAGTAAAATGGGAGGTTTGGCCTTAAGATTCACCATGTAACCAACATATACTTCATTGTATTATGAAGAGTAGAAAAGAAAATCTCCACCACTTGTCTAAGGTAGTTCCAAAATCAACATGGAGAGAAGAAAGCTTCACCATTTGTCCAAGATAGGTTCCATTAAAACATGGAAAACCTCATATATGTTGTACATGGAAGCTTTTTTCCAAGGTCCACCACTTGTCCAAGCTAGGATCCATTAAACATGGATAGAAACAAGGCTCCACAACTCATCCAACCTTTATAGCTGCGAAGTGTACCGGTTGTCTAAACTAGGCATGGAAAAATAATAGAAGGTCCACCACTTATCCAATATATTATCTCTAATAGCATGGGAGGTTTGGTCTCAAGATTTAGGAATTGGCTGACCTGTATTTCATTGTATTATGATGAATTTGGTTTTAAAGTCAACTACTTATCCAAGCTATAAGTTTATATCTTGAATGGTATTCCTTCCCATCACTTAGAAAACCAATGATATGTTGTACATGGGAGGGTTTGTTACAAGGTCCACCACTTGTCCAATCTAGTTTCATTGAAACATGGATGAAGACAAGCTCCACCATTTGTTAAATCTAGACTCCATTGAAATCTAGAAAATCCATTCTATGTTGTACATGGGGTTTTTGTTTTAAGGTCCAACACTTGTCCAAGCTAAGATCCATTGAAACATGGAGTAGAGAAAACACTCCACCACTTGTCCAAGCTAGGCAACATTGATAGTAGTTGGTTTATTTTGAAGATCCACCACGTGTCTAAGCTAACTCTATTGAAACATAGAGAGAAGCAAAGGTCCATCAACTATTCAAGCTAGGCTCCATTGAAACATGGACAGAAGCAAGCTCCACCATTTCTCCAAGATAGACTCCATTGAAACATGGAGAGAATCAAAGGTCCACCATTTCTCCAATCCAAGATCTAGTTGTCCAACCTATAAGGTTATATCTTAAATGGTAATCTTTCTAATCACTTGGAATACCCATGATATGTTTTACATGGGGGTTTTGTTCCAAGATCACCACTTGTCCAAGCTAACTCTATTGAAACATAGAGAGAAGCAAAGGTCCACCACTTGTCCAAGCTAGTCTCCATTGAAACAAGGAGAGAAGCAAGCTCCATCATTTCTCCAAGATAGGCTAGCATGGATAAGTGCACCTTGAAACCAACCTTCCTATGAGGCAATAGAGCATATGCTACATATTTTATGTATGCCCCATGCCTCAAATTAAGAAGTTATAGATTAGAAGTGGACCTTGCTTAAATGTCACATGCAATAAATTAAGGAAAAATAGCCAAGTGGATTGTATTCCTCAATGGATCCTTGCTTTCACAAGTTGTGAACCTTGAGTCACTTTTACATTAACTTGGACAAGTGGTGGACCTAGAAACCAAGCTCTCCATGTTGAGATAAGTTGTAGGTAGGACAGTAGAACATAGACAACGATAATGGATGCAATATACTCCTCTCCTAATAATCCAATTGATTGAAACCATGATATTTTAGTTTTTTTCATTGTGTATTGTATGTGCATAAAGTGGAATGAGACCTTAAGAAAACTCAAATTTTTGACAAAATCTCTATATTTTATACATGATATATTGAAAGTTGTCCAGCCTGGGAATTGGGATTTTCCCACTTTACCTAATATGGTCTTTTGTCACCATGAATTGAATCGGCGCGTGATCGTTACCGCTCTGATACCATGTTGAGATGTAGAGAGAGAGAGAGACGAGACAAGAGACACACCATATTCGCTCCCAAAGACTGATTCATATTGAGGACAAGATACAAATATATAGGTGAGACCAAGTTCAGTAGAGTGAGCCATATATAGCTCCAACATGTCTAAGTTACATCCTTCAAGAGTACACAAGAGGAGATTTCCTACAACGCTTTCAAGAGCTAATTACCCATCAAACGTTCTCAAAATGCTACGAAACTTGAGGGAAATCCTATTAACACCAATAGGTCGCTCTCCCTAAGGTCCTTGACTCAAAACCCCAACCATAAACACCCGGTGAAAAATCACGTAGGATGTCTGGTTTTTGCAAGTCGTTGTTTCTGAAAACTAAAGTGCCTAATGTGTAGCTCTACTCATTGCGAATGCGTGGATATGCGAAATGCAAAAACAGACAGTGTATGCTCACCGAATCACCAGATATAGCTTGTGGGTTGATCTCACAAAGCCGGGCCGTACACACGCAATGTAGGTGTTGGCGCGTAGCTCTCTCCGGAGAAAACACGCTATACTTCTCCGCACTTGATTCCGACCACCAGTGTTTTTGTAGCGTCAAGATAAACTCTCACTCTCTCTCGTACACAGAGTACGCTCAACTCACACATACAAACTTATAAAAATGACAAAAGGTTCTTCTGCATTAAGGCAAAAGTTGTATAAATACCTTAGTATCTCAAACCCTAATGTTCCAATTCAACCATTTACTAAGTCTAATTGTCAAAAATGGGATACAATTTGGAAGCTTCTGCAAGTCCCACTATTTACAAAGGTGAAATGATGGTTTCTTCTCAATTAAGTAATAATTACAAAGGAAATTAGTATTCCGCCGGGCAAGCATCCTCCGTTGAGTGTGTCCAGTCGATAACACTCTCAAACTATGCCCACTAGCTTGCTCAATTGATCTACATGTAGCCATATTGGCTCTAGTGATAGGGGAGCGTGTGTATCCATGCTAGAGCCTGCATGTAAATCTTGTGGAAAACTATGTATGGTCAGCAAATATCCACAATGCACCATGGTTTAGTCAGCATCATGGTTTAGTCACCATACATCGAAAAATCCTTGCTGCAAGTGCTCCCACTTTAGCTGCTAGGTCAGGCCTTCATACTAGTAGGTCGTACATGAGATACCCAAACACTGACAAACTCTATGCAAACTAGTTATGCTAGCCTCTCTTATGCTATCTGAATACACTACAGCATAAAGACTACCCATTGCATATGGATGTGTCATCGCTGACACCGATGGTTACATGCCTTTCACCCATACATGGAAACATTTACCCTGGCATCAACCCATTAGTCTCTATCATGACCATATCAAAGAACTCCATGTTTGTCATTTTTGCATGTGTCTTTGGGGAGAAAGCCTACTCTCTACCTACACAGACTATGAAAACACCTGCTGTGTCTCATTAGAGCACTACGGGTCTATTTCTATCTCTATAGGGTCTACTTGCATGTCCTCCTAGCTACATGCTCTATCATGTGAGCATGGTGGAGCTCGCCTGCAAAGGAGACATGTTTCATCTATCTTTCAATGCATTTGAACAACAAAACCAAGACTATGAAATCTCCTTGGATACATGCAAAGAATATACCAAGCCACTATGGGCTCCCCTCGAAATTGCTAATGATCCACAATGCATTTGGAAAGACTCCTCTCTGTGTAGTGTCTCACACCCATAATATGCTAACGTTTTATCATTGAGATCAACCTCTCTCTCAATTGCAAAACATAGCACACATGTTGTTGTGTATAGGATGCACCACTAGGCAATGACATGCAAACATCTCCTACATCTGCAATATCAGAGACTAAACCATCGGCCATGTGCACACAACCAAAGTTCCTTCCAGAGAATGTGATGAACCACTCACAATGTGGTGTGACTTGGAAAATTGCATCCTCATCTAGTAACCCATGGGGAGAAGCGTTGTCAGGAGTTTTTTGGAGCAAGGGATTGCGCATATGTACATACACATGCATGGTGCATCAAATAAAGAATTGCCCATTTTCCAGAGCCAGGTGGTTACGTGGGGCCCACATGTGTACAAGTAGGACAGCATGTACATAGTTCATCGATTTTCATTATTACCAGTACCAGTGTGTTTTTTCTACAATAATGAGGAGTTGGTAGCGCGTAAAACTTCTCGAGGAAGCTATTCGCGGGCCGACAACACGAGGTAAGCAGGTGCGTCAGATGGCATCTAGTGGTGTCAGGAGGGCGAACGGGTCAATATTTGCACGTGGATGAGGACGGACACAAAGTGGTGTTTTCTTGTGAGAGTTATGCAAAAAGGTCATCATTAGGACCACTTTTTGGGGCCACTTCACGTGGTTGCAAGACGCATTATTGAAAAGAAATGAGTGCCAGATGTGCGTATCGATGCAACAGGGTGACAACTATGCACTGCGAGGTCAGTTTTTGGCCTGTTCAGGGTCCGTTTGAGGTCATCTAAAAGGCCAAGGGTGCCCAACTAAAAAAGCTAAGTGTGGGAACTGCAAAAATAGAGAGAAGACCAGAAAAAACGTGGAGAAGAGAGGAGGAACAGCCACAAGTGTGTTTTTGGGGTTTTTGGAGCCTGTTTTGGCCGTAAACTGCTCATCCGAGGTCGGATTTGAGCACTTTGACATTGTAGACTGGGGTTTTGGGCTGTTCCAGACGCGATGGCGCTGTCCATTTTGCCAAATTCCTCACTCTTTTTCTGCTGTTTTTGCTGTGTAAGTTTCTCCTATGAGCAAAGCTTCTGCTCCAATTTGTGATTGTATCTGGTATATTTTACCTATTTTGTGTGAGCTATTTACCCCTTGTTGTTGGCCCAAGCTCATTTGTATCTAATTATCAGAAGTTCCCCTCTTTTGAGCTGAGTTTTTTGGGTGTGTGTGTGTGTGTGTGTGTCTCTGTGTGGAGTGGGCAAGTGGATAGTCTCTCTCCTCTCACTCCAGAGGTGTGTTCCCTGTCTCGGCCAGGTGTGTTTTGTAAGCCGAGTGGTGCCCCATAGAGTGTGTGTGTATCATTCCAAGAGTGTGTGTTGGGTCGTTATAGAGGCGTTGTGTGTGTTTTCCTCCCGCTCACATTCTTTTGGCGCCCCCACAGAGGATCTTCTTCGAGTACCTTCTGCTTTGTGATTCGGGATTACAGGTTGCAGATTACAGGTTACACGTTACAGGTTACAGGTTACAGGGACAAGTAAAGGTATAGGTGATTCACACAGGTACAGGTAGCTGGAGTACAGTGATATACTAGCATTGGTGTCACTTGCAGTTGTTGTGGGTATGCATCACTTGGCACCTGTTTGAGCACATTGTCTGCTAGATTTTACGTTACTTGTGGAAACTGCCATTGTACGCATTTGTGGAGCCATACTTGGTTGTATTTGGTTGTCCCAGCCATTTCTGAGACTTGGTCTGGAAGATAGTCATTTCTGAGACTTGACTATACGCGATTTGCATTAGCCTTCGTGGGAGGGTCGATAGCGTGAGGTTTTTATTGAGCTGGGGGATTCTCAAATGTAGAGATCCTTTCGGTGATACAGGTAGCTGGAGCACCCTTTTTGTGACCTCGCCATAGGCTATGTACTAGTGAGTCCTACTTGATGCTCGAGTTCTATTGTTGGCAGTTTATGCATACATATATAGTCTATATTTTGGGTTCCTACTGCTCTACTTCTGGGGAAACTCTGTCAAAATTTTTCCAAGTTATGATGGATGGTTTCTTGGTCTTTTGAGCCTTATGCTGTTATGCTGCTGAAATTTTGGCAAAATCAGAGGTTAAGTCAGGTGTGCCTTCTTGGGAGCTTCATGGTTGGCTTTAATGGATGATCAAAATGGCCCTCAGTTCACTCCTTTTCATTTAACTCAAAGAATTCAGATTAATGTTCATGTGTCCAGGAAGATCTTTTTCCAGCAGCGCATAGTCTTTATGTTTGGGCCAAGAAGATTGAGAGAGATCGTCGAATTTCCTTTGCCTGTTATCATTCCGATGATTAACTATGAAAATTCATTTGATGTGCATGTGTTTATCCTTATCTAAAGCTAAGCTCCATTGAAGTTTCTGGGGATTGGGTAGTGAAAAGTTTTGGGTTCTTGCACGTGTGTTCGAAGGGGTTCTCAAAGCATCATAATTTGGGTAGCAATGGCTTTCTCTTATCCGGAGTTTCATGGAAGAAGTGATGAAGATGTGGAAGAATTTTTGGAAAAGATGGAGGTTGCCTGCATTAGCAACTAGATTCATGACCCTACGCAAATGTTACGCCTTCTCCAAATTTGTTTGAAGAGTGATGCACGAGTTTGGTCCAAGGCATTTGAAGAGGAGTTGCGTGTAGTGGATCCACCTGTAAGATTGAGTTGGGACAATCTAAGGCATGGATTGGAAGTGGAGTTTGTGAAGATAGAAGATCCTGACAAAGTGTGGCAAGAAGTACAAGGTTTGGTGCAGAAGGAATGTGAGCCAGTAGATGCTTACATACGTAAGTTTTCATTGGCATGGGAGCGAATGTGCAAGGAATTGCACCATAGGTACCCCCGCCTGACATGATGAAGAAGGACAGGTTCTTGGCTGGTCTTTGGGAGAATATACATTGGAGAGTGGAGCTAAAGAAGCCTAGGACATATCAAGATGCACTAGAGGTAGCAAGGAACAAAGAGTGGAAGTTGAGGAAAATGAGCCAGTTAGGGGTGGAGTCTTTGCCAATGAGGTCTGAATTTCAGCCTATAGAGTCTTTACAAGGTCGCATGTCAGGGGTTCATCATGAACCAGTGGTTCCTCTTACTACTCAGGTTATGCCAGCAGTGGTCACTACATCGGTGCAAGATGATGGGCTAAGGCAAGACATGAGGCAAATGGTAGATTTGATGAAGAATCTCAGCCTAAACATGCTAGGTCAAGTGGGAAATAATCGAGGTCGAGGGAGGTTTTCAAATCATCCAAGAGGTGAAGAAAGGCCTAGGAATGGTGTTGGACAACGCAATGGTAGGTTTTGGAGGCAGACGCCCACATGTTATAATTGTGGAGAGTTGGGTCACATCAGCCCGCAATGTGATAAGCCACCAAGGATGGGGGGAGACATGTATCCATTGCCAAGACAGGTGCTAACTAGGTCAAATGATTATGGCATCGAAATTAAGGGAGACGAAGGAACCAGTGAACTGACCCAGGAGGAAAAGGGAAAGACAAAAGTGCTAAGTGTAGTCACCTTGGAGAAGGCATCAAAGCTAGAGGATACATTAGTGATGCCTATTGGGAAGAGGACCACAGAGGATAAGGAAGGAAGAAGTGGCCCAGGTCCTAGTAAGAAGAAAGGAAAGAGCCATGAAGGCGAGGATGTCATGTTGAGATGTCGAGCTCTACACCTTGAGCTGGCATCCACTACGGGTCTTGGCCGCTTACAACATTTACTCACTGGCGCGTTAGGTGACCGATACGGAGGATCTCTGCCAGTGATTCTACAGCTGGACTACACTTATAGTGCCAGCCTAGTACGCTTCTAGCGAGTTCACACTTAGTGACCGCATGTACATATGTGCTACTTTTCAGCTTTAGCACTTAGTCATTTTGTACTCTCTTTTCTGTGAAGAAGAAGAAGAAGCTTTCCATCTTTGTGTGCTTTGTGCTTGTCTTGTGTAGCTCTCTTGCATCCTCATTCTTTACATGGTATCAGAGCCTGGTGCAGGCAAGAGAGGCTAAGAGAGCAAGAGCATCACAATCCCTTCGTTCGCAATCCACGACCAGATGCCGAGTTTAAGTTTCTGAACAGGTCTCCAAAGTGAAGTCAGAGATTTACTGTACAAGTACAGTGGTTGTATGTACGCTTGATTTGTAGGTTTTCGCAGATTGCAGCTATTTTGTCTTAGTGCTTCAAGATGTCTGACGGTTTCAGACAGATTGTTACTGAGAAGCTTGAGAAAAAAAACTACCCTGCATGGAAGTTCAAAATAACAAATTTCCCAAAAGGAAAAGGTTATTGGGACTATGTAGAAGGAGACAATGAAAAGGAACCAGAGATTCCCGACGCAAATGCTACAACAGAACAAAGGAAATCTTTGAGGGAGTGGCAACAAGGTAAGAGCAAAGTGATGTATTGGCTTTCTATGAGCATCACAGATGGCACGATGGGCTATCTACAGGATGCTGAAACCCTCGCCATTGCATGGAGAAACTTAGGCAGAGTGTTCGAGGTGAACACTCTGCAAGATGCTGAAACCCTCGCCATTGCATGGAGAAACTTAGGCAGAGTGTTTGAGGTGAACACCAATGCCAGGAAGCTTCAACTAAAGTCGGAGCTAAATCAGGTTAAGAGGAACAACCTTTCAATCAATGATTATGCCTTGAAGATCAAGAGTATCATTGAGGCTCTTGGATCTATTAAAGTCTCAGTGGAAGATGATGACATTGTCCGTGCATGCTTGGATGGTCTAGGAGATGAGTATGTACATTTTAGGTCTTCCATGAATACAAGAGACGACATCCCCGTGTTCCAAGATTTGATTTCTATACTTATTCTTGAGGAGAAGAACCTTGACACATCTTCTTCTCATGGCATAAATAATTCTGAACAGGCCTTCTATTCTAACTCCAACAGAGGTAGAGGTAGAGGTCGTGGTCGAGGCCCATGGGGTTGCAGGGGCCAATTTCTGGAAGGTCAATCAAATCAAAACAATACAGGTGGCAGGGGAAACCAGTCTCAAGGCAGGGGGAGTCAAAGAAGTCATGGTGGAGGATCAAGCAGGCAGCAACATACTCCAAATAGCAGAGAATGTTGGACTTGTGGTGAAAGAGGTCACATGTCATGTGACTGTCCAAAGGGAAAAGCAAGTGGAAAGAGAGAACAGGGAAACTATGCATCTACTAGCAGAGATGCAGATGACAGCAAAAACGAGTGCATGTAATGAATACAATGACTGCAGAGAATTCCACCCAAGATGATGTTTGGTATGTGGATTCAGGTGCCTCTAATCACATGACGTCTCGTGGAGAGTGGTTTAGAGATATGCGCAATCCAGATGTATCAGTCTATGTGCAGACAGGAGATGACACAGCTCACCCCATTGCTCATGTAGGGGACATACCTCTAAATACGAAGAGTGGGAAATCAAAGTACTTAGCAGATGTACTTCATGTCCCAAACATTACAAAGAATCTTGTTTCTGTTGGACAAATGGTTGAGCAGGGTTTGCAGGTTCGATTCAATCCAAATGGCTGTTATGTAGAAGATTTCCAGAATGGCTGTAATCTGATCACAGAGGGCAAATGTGTGGGCTGAATGTTTACGCTGAATGTAGACATGCCTGAGGTAAAAGCAGCATTATTTGCACAGGGCACAGGTGTTGTGGCTGATGTTGACATTTGGCACAAACGCATTGGCCATGTCAATGAGCAGAGATTGCGCAGCATGCAATCAAAATAGATTGTAAAAGGTTTGCCCAAATTCAAGGTGGATGGTATGCATAAAGTGTGTGCAGCATGCCAGTTTGGAAAACAGTCAAAGGGATCATTTCCACATGAGCGCAATGTATGTAAAAAGCCACTTGAGGTGGTGCACACAGATGTTTGGGGTCCAACCGATACCGCAAGTATACATGGTTGCAGGTATTATGTCTCTTTCATTGATGACCATACAAGGAAAGTATGGGTCTACTTCATGCGTAACAAAAGTGAAGTGTTTGGTCACTTTCAAGACTTCAAAGTCATGATTGAGAAGGAGACAGATATGCAAATCAAGACATTGAGGTCAGATGGAGGGGGAGAGTACTTCTCCAATGATTTTTCAAATTTTCTGCGAATGCATGGTATACGTAGGCAGTTTACATGCAGATATACTCCACAACAGAATGGGGTCGCAGAAAGGAAAAACAGGCACATTGCAGAGGTTGCACGTGCATTGATGAATGAGAAGAACATGCCTCATCATTTCTGGGCTGAAGCCGTAAATACAGCTGTGTACATTATGAACAGGACACCTACAGCTGCGGTGCATGATGTAACACCTGAGGAAAAGTTTACAGGTACAAAGCCTGATTTGGCACACTTGAAAGTGTTTGGCTGCATAGCTTACGTGCGTGTACCAGATGAGTTGCGTAGGAAATTGGATCCTATTCTTGTGGGATATTCCCTTGAACAAAAGGGGTACAGGTGCTACAATACTACTAAACGAGAATTACGAGTGAGCAAAGATGTAGTCTTTGATGAGATGAGCAACTGGTACAGTAATGCACATGGCACTATTGGGGCTGATGTAAAAGATGATGTGGTTGTACAAAATGTGAGGCCACAGTCACAGGTTTTGAGTGGACCACAAGAGTCCTCTTCTCGTGGCTCTATTGAGAAACCATGGAATGGTAGACTACGTACGCAGATTACTCCACCAACAGGTACAGGGAATGTATCACGAAAAGGAAAGGAAAAGGTTGATGAACCTCCCTTTATGGCTGATGCATCATCAAGTTTTTCACATGTAGACATGGATTTAGATAGTTCTGAACAAAGTCTTGATGAGGAATGTGGAATTCTGGCTGTCAGGACACCTAGTGTAAAGAAAGTACAAGAAGATGCTAGAGGGCAAAGGAGTGACCCAGGACCGTGCAGATCTAATAGAGTCAGAAATCCAGTTCAGAAATTGACTTATGATGGGTATCTAGCGCATCACCAAGCCTACATGGCTAAGGTGATACAGGATGTGGAGCCCACATGTTTTGAGGATGCAGTTGGAAATGTGCATTGGGATGATGCAATGAATGAAGAGATGGCTGCATTGGAAGCAAACGACACATGGGAGTTGGTGCCATTGCCAAGTGGCAAGAAATCTATTGGCTGTAAATGGGTGTATAAAACCAAGCATAAGGTTGATGGTAACATTGATCATCACAAGGCAAGGCTGGTCGCAAAGGGTTATGCACAGACGTATGGCATAGACTATGAGGAGACCTTTGCTCCAGTGGCAAAGATGACGACTGTGAGAGATGTCATAGCAGTGACTGCATCTAGAGGATGGATTATGCATCAAATGGATGTAAAAAATGCCTTCTTGAATGGTGAGTTGCAAGAGGAAGTGTATATGGATCAGCCACCTGGTTATGTCGATCCAGGTTACCCAGATTATGTATGCAGACTTCTCAAAGCTTTGTATGGTTTGAAGCAGGGCTCTAGAGCATGGTATGACAGGATTTCCAAGTATCTTGTCAGTATTGGTTTTAGGAGAGCTCATGCTGATCATTCACGCTATGTGCGTGAGAGTGATGTGGGGATTGTGGTCATTACCATATATATAGATGACCTTATTATTGTTGGTGACAATGCTATGGAGATTGACCATGTGAAGGGTCTTCTCAAACAAGAGTTTGAAATGAAAGATTTAGGCGAGTTGCGCTACTTTCTTGGCATTGAGGTGATCAGGACTCCAGCGGGTGTATGGCTATCACAGAGACAGTATGCTTTGGACATGTTGTCAAAGTATGGTATGGCTGATTGTAAGCCAATTTCTATTCCCTTGGATGTGAATGCAAGGCTGAGTGCAGAGAAGGGTGATGTTGTTGAGGATGTCAACATGTACAGGAAGATTGTGGGTAGTCTAATCTATTGGACTATCACGAGGCCAGACTTGAGCTACACAGTAGGCTTGGAGAGTCAGTTCATGCAGCTTTCAAGGAAGCCACATTTGGATGGTGTACGACGCACACTTAGGTATGTGCAAGGTACTCTTGACTACGCATTGTTCTATGCAGCAGATGCACCATTAGCATTGTATGGGTATACAGATGCAGATTGGGTAGGTAGCATTGTTGATAGGAGATCTATGAGTGGCTTCATGTTCTCTTTTGGGAGTGCTGCTGTTACTTGGAGGAGCAAAAAGCAGCCTACGGTTCCTTTATTGAGCACAGAGGCCGAGTACAGAGGTGCAGCAGTTGCGGTGTGCGAGGTAGCTTGGCTACGCACATTACTTGAGGACTTGGGAGTGCAGGTGGACCAGCAGATTTTCATCCATTGTGACAACCTCAGCAGCATGCAGTTGGCTAGGAACCCAGTGTTCCATGCCAGGACTAAACACATAGAGGTCCATTACCACTACGTTTGAGAGCGAGTGTTGGCGGGCGACATCGACTTGGTCTACGTTAGCACAGAGGAGCAGATAGCGGATATCTTTACGAAGGCCCTCGGAGCTGAGAAGCTTCGACGTTTCCGGACTATGCTTGGACTCTGCGACATGCAGAGCTTGAGGGGGAGTGTTGAGATGTCGAGCTCTACACCCTGAGCTGGCATCCACTATGGGTCTTGGCCGCTTACGGCATTTACTCACTGGCGCGCTAGGTGACCGACACGGAGGATCTCTGCTAGTGATTCTACAGCTGGACTACACTTATAGTGCCAGCCTAGTACGCTTCTAGCGAGTTCACACTTAGTGACCGCATGTACATATGTGCTACTTTTCAGCTTTAGCACTTAGTCATTTTGTACTCTCTTTTCTGTGAAGAAGAAGAAGAAGCTTTCCATCTTTGTGTGCTTTGTGCTTGTCTTGTGTAGCTCTCTTGCATCCTCATTCTTTACATGTCAAGGCCAAGAGGAAAAGGAGAGCTCGTCGAAAGATTCATGTTTCAAATTTTCCACTAGGGGATGGGCAATTAAGCTATGACTTGAAGGAGGATCTGACGAGCAGGAAGGCAGATGTTACTTTTGGGCAGCTTATAGAGATGGTGCCTACGCTAAAGCGACAGTGGAAGAGAATGGTTAACCCAATGGAGAAAGAGCCAGAGAGAGGTTCAGTAAAGGTGTTGGCAATGGATGAGCTACCAGACATTTGTCCAATATTAGATGTGTGGCATAAAAGGAAAAATTTGGGACAAGGTTATGTGGATGGCCGAGCCCAAATATGTGTCATAACACACTCATGCGTTGAGAAGATGGGTCTCACAGTGGCTAGGGTGTGAGGTTTTCGGATCAGATTGGCAAACCATCAAAAAGTAAAATGCTTGGGTGTTGTAAAGAGCTTAGAAGTGGATGCATATGATGCAAAGGCAGTGGTTGATTTTCAAGTGATGCCAGCAGGGTTGGGAGAATATCCTATTATACTGGGCAGACCACGGTTACTTGCAGTGGGAGCTGTTCAAGATTGGCGACATGGTACGATTAGCCTCTATGGAAAGAAAGGTACCAAGAAGCTTTATAATATGGACACAAGGAAACGATTAGAGGAGCTTTATGAAGATGAGGATGAGTCTAGTGATGAAGACTCTTCCATGGTGACAGATGAGGACAGTGATAGCACTACTAGCAGTGATGAGGATGCTGATGTTGCATTTCTTTTGATGGACAAAGAAATCCAAGAGTTTGGTTTAGTTGCATTTGCAAATGAGGTTGAAGATGAAAGTGAAGGGCCTTATGAAGTGATTGAAGGGCTGATGCAAACCAAGGTTGAGTTGTCAAAGAAGCAGGAATTGATGACACAAATGATCAGTGGAGACCTCTCAGCTATGGAGAAGGATATATATTTGCACATGCTGGCTAGTTTTCCTGATTTGTTCATTACTTCATATGAAGAGATCAGAGGGTTCAAAGGCGAAGAGATGCATATAGAGCTGAAAGAAGGTGCTAAGCCAGTGCGGCAAAGGCTAAGAAGGATGGTTCAAGAGCAAATGGAAGCCTTGCGAGAAGAGGTGGACAAGTTGTTGAAGGCAGGGTTCATAGTCCCTGTGGAGACCACATAATGGGTCAGTCCAGTAGTAGTCAGTCCAAAGAAGGATGGGAAGTGGAGGATTTGTGAAGATTTTAAGCCCTTAAACGCAGCCACTAAGAAGAACCCATATCCTCTTCCATTCATCGATCAGATCTTGGATTCAGTGGCAGGTTATGAGAGGTACAGTGTGTGTGATGTTTTTTCAGGCTATTTTCAATTGAAGATTGCTCTTAAAGACCGCACAAAGACCACTTTTACTACTCCATGGGGCTTCTATTGCTACACAGTATTGCCATTTGGGTTGTCAAATGGACCTTCCTTCTATCAAGAGAGAGTGAATTGGGTGTTGGAACCATTCATTGGTAGTTGTGTTAAAGCTTTTATGGATGACTTCTATGTTTATAGCAGTAGGGCTGAACACCATGAGAAGCTGCAGATGGTATTGGCTCGATAGGATGAATATGGAGGACAGCTAAATCCAAAGAAATGTCATCTAGCACAGCCAAGGGTGAAGTTATTGGGCCATATGGTGTCAGAAAATGGCATTGAGGCTGATCCAGATAAGGTTAAGTCTATTATTCTTCTTCCATCACCTACGAGTACGAAGCAATTGGCAACTTTTATACACAAAGTGAAGTACATGGCATGGTTTATTCCATTGTCTTCGCAGCTTCTTTATCCATTACAACAAGTGGCAAAGCATGATCCATTGCAATGGGATGACAAGTGTGAAGAAGTGTTTGAAGAGGTGAAAGAGGTGTTAGGGGGTTTGTCAGCCATGCAGGATCCTGATTGGGAGAAAGTTTTTTATGTAAATCCCTCAGTAGGGGATGATGCCATTGGAGCCATGCTATTGCAAAAGGGGAAGGGCAGCCATTATATGAGGCCAGTGTATTGTGCAAGCCGAGTGAAGTTGGTAGCGGAGAGAAAGCTCTCGGAAGTAGAGCTAGTGATGGTCAGTGTAATATTTGCTTGTCGACGATTTCTTCATTACTTGCTACCACGGCCTTTTGTTTTCTTGACGAGTTATGCCTTTTTGCCACAGCTAATTAATGGTACTAACATGTCAAATGTGGTGAAGAAATGGGTAATTGAGCTGCAAGAGTTTGAGTTCTCTTTTCTAGTGGAAGATAGTACAATGGCTACCCTAGCTGATTTGTTGACCTACAAGGAGAATCCCCTTATTGTTAAGGAAGAGGTGGTGAGAAAGGTAGTTGAAGAAGTGCCACAGATCATCAATCCACATGTGTTGTTCTTAGATGGTTCATACAGAAAGAGCCATGATGCAGCTTCAGGGGGTATAGCCCTTTATGATCTAGAGGGGAAGCTAGTATGCAAGAGAGGGTTCAAATTGGATGCTCATAGTAACAATGAGGCTGAATATGCTACTCTGGAAGCCGGATTACACATTTGTTTGAAGCATGGGGTTCGAAGGTTGAGCATAAAAGGTGATGGCTTGTTAGTGGTGAAGCAAGTGCTGGGTGTGTGGAAGAGCAAGAACACCTCATTGCCTGTTAAAAAAGTTCGAAGCATGGATCATCAGACACATTGAACGTGCTCTAAATGGAGAGGCATCAAAGGTGACGCACTTTTCCCACTCCAAGCATAGGCAGAGCCTCTGACTGTTCACATACGCATTCAAATTTTGTTGCATACATGGCAAGGGATTATTTGTTAATATCCCAAGGAGACATGCATGGCCTCTTACTGGACTTGTTGAAGGAATCAAGTTGCTCGGCATGGCCAACTCCTTGTAACGGTTTCTATATGCTAACGAAGGATGCTTGCCACATAGTACTGGTTAATTTCAATTGAACTTGCTCAACACGGTCGATTATTTTTTTCATATCTGCAGCCACACGTGTTGGCTCTCAACACAAACATATTTAGCAAGGCTTCTTCCTTGTGCCAAGATACTGCCCATTGATTTGGAATCAAGGGCATGGAAAAAATAGGGAATATCAGCTCACCAAATCCCTACCAGCTTAAACTATGCAAGGCACTTCCGGTTTTGGCCCTCATGTTTGAGGCCATCACTCTCTCCAAGGGCTTTAAAAATTGTATGTAAGGCATACTAACTAGGTGGCATGAATTCCATCGCTTCAGATATTACGCTTCCGCTATCACACTTGCAACTTTGTCACGGACAAACTAAACAAAGGGATTGTTTAATATGATTGTTGGTTGCTATCAACACACAACAACACTAAAAGGAACCTACCTCTAGGACTTACTTTATAGGCAAAGAGCAACACTAAAAGGAACCTACCTCTAGGACTTACTTTACAGGCAAAGAGCAAACAACACACAACAACATTAAAAGGAGCCTATCTCTAGGACTTACTTTATAGGCAAAGAGGCGATGCTAAGTCTTCTTCATACAATCACAACCCCTGCAAGGTAGGTGGATCAAAATGAGTTTTGTGTTTTTCTGTTACCTCTCTCGATGAGAGAGTCATACCGGAAAACTTGAGAATCCTTATACGATAAGCTGCAAATCAGGCATAAGATGCGTAAGATCACATAGCTTGGGTACACACTCTAAAAACTTAAGAAAATTTCCTCATCCCAACATGCTCTTCTTCTCGTTATCTATCTCTCTCTCTAAGGAAAAAATGACAATATTCTAAGAAGCTTTTGATACATGTTTTGCTCGTGAGTCATCTTGATCCAAGGTGCTCTAACTCACAGCTAGCACATGGCTATGATGCTACTCAAATAAATCTTCATCGGTTTGTCTATTGAACACTATTTTGCATAAGGGCTATGAGCCAAACAGGCTAAGAGCCGTTGTCAGGACAAGGGTAGGACCCAACTATTGGCATTCTTTGGGTGATTGTTTTCAAGATCTACCCAAGGAGGTACACATCGACGTTAATGGACAAGAAAGAGTCTTGTCATTATAATGTTTAGGGTGTCATTTTTGCACTACATGTTTTCAGTGTGACACTCAAGTTGAGTTTTTGATAATCTTCAACTCATAGCAGCTGAACTCTACAAGAAAGTATGGATGCAGCAATCAATTGCGACAGCATGGCTGTCCATAAGAGCTTGGCAGTTCACTTGTGTGGGTCTCCTACTCTCTCTATAGCACTACAGAGTGTCTATGGACATACTATTTTGGGGTAAGACCCAGCGGGTGATTGCTACATCACCACATAGGCATTAAGGATCACAATCTGATCTGCATTGAGGATCATAGTTTGATCTACCTTGAGGATCACGATTGATCTCTACCAGTTATACTTTCAAGGAAATAATTCTGCAATCTACCATGCGGTAGTGGACGAACACACTTTTCAAGTTGACTCCAATCATTATGTACACGGTTGACTATGTTGGTTACCGTTATCTGCTTGTTGAGCAGTCTCTACAAAGAGTTTGGCCAAGGGGTTTGACTACGTAGATTCTAATCCAAGGGCTTGGATTGCAAAGGCAACACCCAAGGTTCCCAGTGCATTTCTATTTGTTCTTTCAGGTAGGGGACGTGCTCCTCTCCATTTCAATACGGGTAAGTGAACATAACGTTCAAATCTCTAGGTACGCATCTATTGATTTGGTGTTATTCCATTTTTAGTATGCTTTTCTTGGTTTTTCAAGACATAAGTACACTTGAATGTTATAGAACCATGCCAAGGGCATGTCGGCCCAATCTATCTTTCTGCTTTATGTTGTTACGAACCTACTTGTAGGATTCAATTTGGCACATGTTGTCACATGGTATACAACATGGTCTAGGAACTCAAGGAGTTCGGTTTAGCCAGTGTGGAGCAATGAATGAGGGTCCCTCTTACTCTTGTCACAGAGTGTTTAGAGTTACCTCCACACACAAGTACATCTTGTACTTGAACGATGTTCTTTTTTCAGACATCCTTAGTTGAGGCATATTCCACATGTGGCGAATATCGCGTCCCCTATTTCAAATATGTGTCATGACAAAGTCCCTAAGTCCTGGTCACATCTATTTTCTAGACCATTTTCAGCACGACGTATTGTGAGCAATTTCAGTGCCCAAAAATTATCGGATACTTAGAATGACTTGTTCAACTACAAGTATTGCTAAACAACATTACATATAGTTTTTTATACGTATAGCAAGGCTATAAGTTGTTAATGAAAAAGTTTCATTGTCTGTACCTAGAAGTGATCAATGTTTCACCTTCTATTGTGATTCAGACGTTTCAGCAAGGTTTACAAAAGATTGCAACTAAAAGTATTTATTTTCTTTTTAGAACTGTTTACATTCCTTTTAATGCGTGCTAGGCGCATCACATTTGCCATAAGTATTGGCAAGGATCATTATGGATATATAGGTTTGGGTTTGTTTTTGCTAAATTCATGCACACTAGGTGTTATGGGCCCTAGTGTTTAGCAAAGGCTATTTTGGAACGGCATGCATAATCCTAAGTTGTTGCTTATGAAGCATTTTGCACTCTAAGTGTAATATCTGTAGGAGATTAATTTTGGGTCTCCTAATCATCAATAGAGGTCATGGCTCGGTTTGGGCGTTGGTGGACTTTTTCAAGTTAACCACGATGGTTATTTTGGACATTGTTGATTCCTCACCAATGTTATACACTACTGTGATTCCCCGTTTACCAGTCATCTGGGACGACTGTCTGTAAACCGTGAGGAAAACACACCTCAGTACTGTCAGTTATCTAAGGGGATAGGCAGATTACAAAGAGTAATCTTGTGCTGAAGGATAAGAAAGTGCGTATGTTAGCACCAAGCCATCTAATTAGTAATCATTTATTGCTCTTCTTGGAGTTTACTTACTATCAGTTAATGCATGTTGCGACTCGGTAGTCTCTTCATGGATAAGTGAGGTTTTCCACCTTGATACTCGTTAGGGTGGGGTTGTTTACTGATGGAATTTGAGAACAAGTCAAGGACTTACACTTGGCTCATGAGTTAGGTCCGCAATTTTCTTTCTTAGAAAGTGAAAAGCGGTATTCTTCAGGTACATCTTTGTCATGATAACTCGTTTAGCATGCTCATGTGCGTTCTAAATGGAGTCTATACACTAGATGGTTGCAAATGGACAACAATGTGGAAAAACAAGATGTTACTCTTGCTTTCATTGAACCTCCTGCGGAACCGTGTTCCGGGCAACCAAACATCTAGATCCATGAGGGATGCCACTTGGGAAAACATTAGTGTTTTTAAGAAGAAGTTCTCCAATTTTGTTTTCGAGGAAAAAAACTCTTCTTAAGGGGGGAGTAATGTCAGGACAAGGGTCCTACGGGGCAAGGCCCAACCTAGGGGGTCAGGGACCTAGAGTCCAAGGGCCTAGGCTGGACCACTGTGGACTAGGGATCTTCTTAGGGAAAGAGCTAGGAGATAGGCCTATATCAAGGGTAGTAGGGAGGAGGATCCTATGTCTCAGCTCCCTAGGTCTTACAACTCTCATGCTTAGCCCAACATGGTTAGTGCGTGTGAGGCCCGACTGTCCTCCATCTCTCTCTTGTGTAGTAGCTCCTTGGGCAAGCCAGTCAGACAGCCCCCCTCCCCTCTCTCTCTCTTGGCGACACGGAATACACAATAACACATTAACAACATAGTGCATCATGTTTAATCTTTTATTTTTTTTACAGTATTTTATATCTTTAGATGTTCTTTCCTCAGGAGTGGCTCATCAAGTATGTTGCATGCTTCACAAAATAATCGTCTTTGAGAGTGATCATAGTAGCCACCAATGTGTCTCACTCATGCTATAGACAATTTTCAAGTATCCATTATAAAATATGATGCTCTATTAGAATCTTTTAGACCCATAAGTATGTGTCTTGCAAGCATGAAACCGGAATCAATGTCCTACTAGACTTATGAAGGAACTGAATGTCCTTTATCTTCTTAATTATCAGCTTGTTTAGGTAGCACTCTCCATGATGTTCTCCCACAATGTTCAAACTTGGTGGACCAATCATTATATTTCCTTGTAATGCTGCAACATATCTCTCATCCATGCTTTCTTTGTTCTTAACATCACTTAAAAGATGGCCAATGATATCATTACTGGTCTTAGACATCATTTTGTGTCTACATTCTTGGAGAGATGCTTGTGCAAGTGGTCTTCATTGTAAGAGATGACGTACATGGCACCATGTCGCAAAGCCAAGGACCCACCTAGGCACACGGTACTAAAGGTCATGAGAATAATTTTTTGGATGCCTTGCATGATGCCACGATCCACCTCCATGTACTACTCTTCTCATTTCGAGATGACATATAATTTGTGTCATTGAGAAAGAGAAAACCTCTCTCTCTCTCTCTCTCTTCTCTCTCTCTCTCTCTCTCTCTCTCTATTGGACAAGAAGGTAAGCACACCCCTTGTCTTGGCGTCTGGCCCTTTCATCATTTTTAAAAAAGCCGGGGAGGCGGCTGGAGCCCCCCATAATCCGTGCACATGGATGATAGGGGAGTGTCTGTTATAGAAATGATATTTTATGATTTTATTACAGCTGATAGGTGGAAAAGACTAGACCCAGCTTGGCCTATGCAAATGTATTTGTATATCATGTACATTCAAATGCTCTTTTATGAGCTTTGGCCAATTATGACCGGCCGACCAGTTTGTAACCAATTTGACCGTTCAAGAAATCTATATAACAAATATGTGCAAGAGGGAAATGGTCACTCTTGCACGGGGGGAGATTGCACCCAGTGTTTGTGTCTTTCTTCTCCCTTCTCCTCTCTTCTCTCTCGCCGTGTCGGCATAGCACTCCACTCTCGGAGGTGCGCCTGCACGTTCTCCCTCGCTGTATTCTATTCTCTATCTCTCTCTGTTTGCAAACGTCATGGTTATGTGCTATGGATGACGGCAGGTACGTAGATTTAGTCGTTTATGTCTTGCTATGTGCTATTTTTTAGTATTTTGCAGGGCAGCCAGGCTTCCGGCTGTAGCAGTGGTATCAGAGCGCAAGGCCACGCTCTTGGTAACAATCAGCCAAGGAGATCCAAATTTTCTTTGGCATATGAGCAAGGATATGCATGACTATGCACCAGAGGTAAGTGCACTTACATAATTCTTGTTTTCTTTAGGTTTATCAAAAATTTATCATTTATTCCTCTTTAATATTGACTGTTTCTTGCAAATATTTGGATATTTAAAGTTAATCCTTCATTAATTTGTAATTAGCAAAAGGATCTGAATAGGATATAGAAAGCATGATATTTTTTTTACAAAAAAAGCCTAAATGTGCTAATAACGCAGTTAGCACTAGGTAAAGTATTGATATAGCTTGATATAGATACACACGAGATTAGACACGACAAAGGGTGTGTATAATATAGGAAGTAGAAACTGATGATATCGAAGTAGACCTAACTCCTAAGAAATCCATCATACAAAAAGAAGAAGAATAAGGCATATACAATTTTCTTGCCAATTTTTTTGTGAAGTGGCTGAAAGAAAAGGGGAACGGTGTCGATGAAGCATTAACACCATAACGACAACCCAGCAAAAGGCATCCCAAAATCCTTGCGACTGCGTTGTAGAAAAACGACTGAACTGATCACAACTTATGGGCAAGTCACTCTCAATTATGTCCTCCATTCTCGCTTCCATCTCATAGGAGATGACCCATATGGTCTCCCTCTATCTCTCTCTCTCATTGAAATGACAGTCATCGCCCAGCTTCCCAGCTGACACAAAAAAAAAACGGTACTTTCTCACTCTGTTTCCCACTACCGTTGCATGCCCAACCCACCCTATCTCTTCTCTTCTCTCTCCTGCGGTGAATAACTCTACTTCTCTCTCTCATTAGATGACTGTCTGTAAATATAGAGCAGCAGCTCGCTGCCCAACGACGCAAGGACACCGGGACATAACTGCAGAGGGGCGCCCACCCACTCAAATCTCTCTCTCTCTCTCCAGTCGGTAGCCACCCAGCTTTCTCTCTCTCTGGCCGCCATGCTGAAGCGATAGTTGGCCAGTTCCCTCTACAGTTTGGCTCGCTTTTTTTTACAACTGCACACACATCCCCCCTCTCCGTTGCCTGCCATGCAGCATATTGCATGCGTCGCTGTGTAGACCTTAAGGTCTGCGAGTCACCGTATTCGGACACACTGCAGTCCTCTGCAACATAGCGTGCAGACCCACTCTTTCTCTCACTCGTGATGGCGGCTACTGATCATCACACAACCACCTCTATCAGGCCATGCAAATCACAGCCTCTCAATGCTCATGCATCGACTCCCAATCTCTCTCTCTCTCTCTCTCTCTCTCTCTCTCTCTCTCTCTGCGCTTCCGCTTGCAAACCCTCAGCCGCCATCAACCCCTCGTTTACAACACTCTCCATGCAAGGCTAAGGCCGCCAATAATTTCACCAACTAAACTGCTAGTTTTCCGACCACCTCTTACTCATGCAAGCCGAGTTCGGCTGCCTACCTTGGCCTTTCAAACTGGCACAAACAATCACTTCTGTGGCTGAGAATCCCTGCGCCTCTTTTGCGCTCTCAACTCCCACCTCCTACCTTACACTAGCTGCCTCTCTCTTTTTGAACGGCCATGCAACCACTAAACAACATCTCTCTCTCTCTCTCTCTCTCTCTCTCTATCTCTCTCTCTCTCTCGTGGGAGTTCACTGTTAGTGCAGATGGCCAGCTCCCCAGCACGGATGGGCCCTATATCATACTATGAAGCCATAATGACTAGGTTCTCAGCAGATCTATGGAATTGACTTGTGGGCATTGTAGGAGCTCTCACCGATGCTCCCTACTCAGATTGCGTCCTCTTCAAAGTAGGCCTTTCAAGCTCCACAACTAACTTTTCTCTACTCGATGAAAGGGAGTATGCAGAGTGGGTGATCTTCGAAATCCAGCAAGCAGGCATGGGCACAAATGTGGGAGATGTCAACCCTGAGGGCGGCACGTCTATAATTCAAGCCTTTGGCTAATTCTCATCCGGCTCTGCTGCCCTCTACCCCCACCTCACCTCGGCCTTGGACGTCCCAACAGATGCACGTGCTGCAGCCCAAGCACGAGCATGGGATGTCATTAGCGGCACTGGCCTGCACCATTCGTTTGTGCATGCAAACCGGAGATGAACTCCCACCATGCAGCACTTCGGCCCCAACTTAGATCAACAAACCCTTAGATCCGCTGCAGACCTCTATGCCAAACAATGGCGCACAACAGGGATGCTTTCCTACGACTTTAAAAAAAAAAATCATTTTATTTTGTATCCAGACGTTGTAATAGACCGACCAAGATTGTATCATTGATCTCATAGTCGTTTTGGCCTTTTGAAGATCGAACTTTTGTGTGTGTGTGTATATGTGTCTGGTTGTTGGGTGCACGACGTGAAAAAATATATATATATATATATATATATATATATATATATAAATAATAAAGGCTAAAATGAACATCAGTGTCTAAGGATGGCTGGCAGGAGCCTCCACCAATGTTGCGGTGGCCCTGAAGACATGGGGCGGCTAGCTCTCCCAAGCTTAATGGCTTTGTCGGTCAATATGCCTCTAGCATAGGGACTCTCTAGTCTCCTGTGAAGCTTTCTCATCTAAATTCCGTGTCTGCTCTCAAGAATCAACGATCTCCCTCTGTAAATGTCTCACATTGTCTCATCTCCTCACAAGCCTCTCCTTGTGTTTGCACACCTATAACCAGAAGAATCTTTGATCCTGATATCTCATGACTCTAGACCGTGGTCCGAAACCATCTTTGAATAGACAATGAAAGTAGACTCATATCTCATAGTATATTGAACAATGAACAATGCCATATGTAATGTAACTCTATGTTTGGCTCTATTTGGCATAACTCGCAAATCGTAGCCTCTCGTAATAGTCCACCCCTCCCCTTGTGTTACTGATTATGGCACTTGTCGCGACAAGACATTTAACCTCATAATGATTGGCTACCCATCGTCACGTTGTTTTCTGCATCAAACACTTACTCTATGCTCCATCATCACGTATATACAGACCCTAACCTCACGCAAGCTCCTTCATGAACGTGAAGGGTAGATTCCCGGCTACGTACGAGTTAGCCGTTGAGATTGCTCGCCTTAAGGACAAGAAGTTGCGAATGAAAGCCAAAGAAATCGAGTCAATAGAAGTAGGAACATCGCATCGACCACAACTACGACAACCACCATTCCACCACCACCACCGGCACTTAGCGTAAGAGATGACCAACAAGGTATGTTGGCCCATATTACTGACCGACTATAGAATTTGTCTATCCACTTAATACAGCAAGGGAGGAGTCGAGAAAGATATCAAGACCCAGGAAGAGCACGACAAAAAAACAGGGAGTATCAGTGCTACAATTGTGGAGAAGATGGTCACGGTATATACTACTATCCCAAACTACGACAAAACTATAATAGAGGAGGTAGGTGGAACCAACTGTCACCCCATAGAGAAAGAACACCCCCATGCCGAGCACTAGCCGTACCATCACAAATTCTAAGTCCCCCCCAGACACCACCACAAGCATCCATCCCACCTCTTCCAACAGCACCACCACCTGATCCCCCGGTAAACATCATAAGGCTAGAAGAGAAAGGAAAAGCCATAGTAGTGGATCCACCCAGAGCAAAGGAGAGGGACAAGGGTAAGGAGAAGATAAACTTCTTATAACCACTTAAATCCATGACTCTGAAATGAGCTAGGTGGGATAAAGATACACAATCACATGATGAGAGAAGCATGAGAGGAGAGACTAGCAAGAGTCCATCCAGGCCACGATGGAAACTGGGCATCACCGACTTCCAGCTAGGGGAAAGTTCTAAGCCCTATGATCTAACATTGGATGTGGCAGAGCAAGGACCAAAGATTACATGGCCATAGCTGCTACATCTCGCACGAAGAGTAAGGTGACAATGGTCCAAAATGGTAAGCACAAGACGCTCCAAAACAAAGGAAGACAGAGCAATTTCGGGTTGCAACATGGACGACATCCTTCCAATTGTCGACGTAAACATAAAAGGAAAGAGGTTTGGAAACACCTACATTGATGGAGGTGCACAAATCTATGTGATGAGAAAAGCTATGATGCTTCGATTAGGGCTCGAGGTTGACATGCCTTCTTCATGCAAGCCAAAGATGGTAAACAACAAAAAAGTAAAGTGTGTGGGTGTCGTAAGTGCCATGAAAATAAAATCTTTCAACACTGAGGTAGAGGTAGATGTTTTTGTAATGCCTACAAAGGGGAAGGGCTATCCAATAATCCTGGGAAGGCCATTGTTGATGGCCATGAAGGCAAAATAGAACTGGGGTACTAGCCTTCTACACATGACCAGTAAGAAAGGGAAGACAATATGCTACAACATGAAGATTGGCAGGCAAAAGCAAATGAATCTAGAAACATCCGCAGATGAAACCGTTAGCAAATCTTCCACTTCTCAGGAGGAGACCACATCCACCGACAAAAGTGACAGCTCCATTGATGTGATGGGTATCATTATGAAGGATCCGCAAAGGGTATTCACAACTAGTGATCCATCACCAGAAGGGCAACCCAATGAAGAGGAGAGAAAATCACCTGGCCTAGGAGAAAGTAGGTTGAAGGGTATGTTGTCCACGGAGTTAGCACTTGAGCAGAAAGATAGTTTTTTGCAAATGTTGATGGGATTTACTAACCTTTTCATTGACAACTGTGAAACAAGCACATGCATTACAGTGGTGGAACATCATATTAAGCTGAAGGAGGGGGTAAAACCAGTTGTGCAAAAGCTACGATGACTGGGGGTCATACAAGAACAGGAACTCTTGGCCGAGGTAAGGAAAGTGTTGGGGGCGGGATTAGTCTCATTCATTGCTCCAAACATGTCTACACAAACACAATCAATGTCATAACACCTTAAGTGTCCACAACACCTACTTATTCTCACTATTCCTTTAAAGGTATCAACATAGCTTGTCTTGTATGTTTTCCAAACATGTCCATCAAGACTTTTCTCCATACCTTTCATGTTAGAACCATCTTTGCAAGGTGGAAGCTCAAACAAACAGTAGCCATCATATTCAAGCAGAAGCTCATCAAGTTTTTGACTAGCTTGTGTTGAAGAAAGAGCAACATGACTAGAGCTAAACAGTGGAAGCTTCCAAAGACTTGAAAGAATGCTAATCTCTTTTTCTAACAATTTTTGTACTTTTCACTTTTCTATCTTGTAAACACCTCCATTGTTATCATGAAGCTTATACCCATGACTTCCATCCTCTAATGAAACTATAGAAAGAGACACAACTACATCATCTATAGAAGTTTCTTCAAATAGAATAATGTCTTGGTTTGCAAGTTGAAAATACTCCTTTAGAGCACTGAGACGAATATCACACATCTTTGTGTCATATCTAATTGAGAGAACTCTTTTTTCATATGTAATAAGAACTGAGTGAGGCATTGTAAGAGTGAAGCATCCAGAGACAAATGCAGAGCTGAGGACAAGATAGTTTCGCTTTGAATATCCAAAGCCAGATCCATAGAAATCATTTTCTTGAGCCTTGAGAAAATGTCAAAAAAAAAGGTTGGCATTAGTAATACATGGGATGGCATTTAAAAATTTCGTGCAATCATCTGTTTAATAGGGATGGACTAAGATCCATGAGAGATAAAAGAACACAATTCACGAGGAAACTAAAATCTTTTGTCACAATTTACAAGGAAAGTAGCTTTTGATGTATGTTCATTTAAATTTTAAAACATTTCCTTTTGGTCTATGCTCATTAAAGTTTTAAGAATTTTCTGTGAATATCAATTTTAATTTTTATATAATTTTGATTTTTAAATAATATTGTGCAAAATTCACGCTCTTGGCAGGCGCCAGGTCTGTGCTTTTGCACTCTCCAAGAACTCCTCACAGGGGTTTGTGTTATTGCATTTGGAAACGCTATTCTAACAAGGCGGGTGAGGAGAAATAAATCATTTTGTTTTCATCTACTCACCAAGGGTTTCATTGTTGCATTTGGAAAAGCAAATCTCAGAGCGTTGGTGAGAGAGGGGACTTTATTTTGCTCACCAAGGGTTTTGTGCTTGCGTTTGGAAATGCTTTCATGGGAGCGCTGGTGAGACGTGAGTGTGGAGCTAAAGGCTTTGAGGTTTGAGGTTTTGAATTTTTGAGGTTTTAAGTCCTCAACAAGGCTTTGAGGTTTGCGTTTGGAAACGCAACTTGGAGAAGCCAGGTGAGGAGAGAAGCATTGGTAGATTTTCGCAACGGACAAATTTTTGTAGTGGGCAGTTCCAAGCAGTTTGCAGATTTTTAGTTTGGGCAGTTTCAAGCAGTCGCAAATTCAGCCAGTGCGTAGATTTTCAGCCAGTGCGCAGATTGCAGTTCCAAGAAGTTTGCAGTTCTGAAATAGGCAGTTCAGTTCCCAGCGCAAGTGAGCCATCATAAAACCTGTTTTTCAATTAAAATCTATTTTTCGCTCAAATGGTTAGGCTAAGCCATCATGTGATTGCTAGAAATGAAATAGGGTGGGAGTGATTGAAATTGGAAGGGCCCTAAATCAGGGTAGTGTACTCCACATGTGATTCTTCTTCACCATGCCCTTGCAGTTTGCATTTGCAAACGCTATTCCTCAGGGCTTGGTGAAGATCTACGGAGGGATGGATAGGAGAACATCTCGGTGGAGGTAGAAATGCCCCTTTTTTATCAGGTATTGATTGGTAATGCATTGAATGAAGGTTCCACCAAAGGTACATCCAAGCTTTTTGCAAAAGAAATGTAATTAAGTAGGCAAAACAAGAAGGTGTTGGGATGATCGTCTCTTTTGCAGCTGCAAGTGGTAGGAGAAGGTGTTGACGAAGTAAATTTGGGATGGCGGCCTCTACACCAAAACAAACTCCATTGCACCACAAGGGAAATGAGATGAGGGCACCACCTAGTCTTGGAAGAGTGGACTAGGACCGCTATGCAAAGAGAGAGAGAGAGAGAGAGAGAGAGAGAGAGAGAGAGAGAGAGAGAGAGAGAGCTATCACTATGAATGAAGCATTAACCTCAATGTGTGTACAAGGAATGGATAACTTCAAGCACTCCCAACACAAATAGCATGTAGATTACTAAAAAACAACTCAAGATTTAGCAAAAATCACATCAAGCACTCTCACACACACATAAAAGATCTCTCTTAATTAACATAAGTAAGAGAAGGAGGGGTTACTAGCATAAAACAATTTGCACTCTAGAATGTGCAAGAATAGAGTGAATGAATGAGCTTTATGGGCTCATGATGAGTGATACAAAGACTCAATGAGGCTGAGAGAGACTCAATTAGTTTTTGTACTATTGGCTTGCTCCCTTCTTTTAGATGGATATGATGCTTCAGTGCAGTGACACATGTAATGTGAGTGTAATAAAAAATAAACAATGATGCATGCTTCTTGAGAACATTTACATAACCTTCCCTTTCTTCTTCCTTTATATCCTTGGATAACATCTTCTCTAGGCTGGCATCCCACACATTCTCCATTTGGATCTTTGGGTTATCTTCTGATGAGGTAGTTTCCTTTATGGTGACGCCCATGACTTCGAGAGTGCTATCACTCTCTTCACTTGAACTCCCTTCCTTGTCCATGGATGAGGAGCATCCACTTGAGCTCCACTCATCAGGTGATGTCTCTAGTTCAAGGTTCTCTTCTCGCCCATTCTTCAAGTTATAAACCACCTTTCGAATATGGCCATCCACATGAGGCCTCAACTCCAAGTCTCATGTTGCCCAATCTTTCCTAGCTCCTATACCCATGAGCCAAGGTCGTCCTAAAATAAGGGGGTATCCTTCTCCCTTCACTCGCATTACATAAGCATCAACCTCTGTAGTGATTCCAAAAACAGAAACTCTCAAAGCTTTCACTACACCCACACAAGTGACAGAGACATTATTGGCCATTTTTGCCCTAAAGTTTGATGATTCCATTACCTCTAAACCCAATTGATGCATTAGCTTTTCTGTCATGACACAAACCTCTGCTCCACTGTCAATGTAAGTTTTTGGAATCCGTTGTCCCTTGATTTGAGCCTCCACCAAAGGCACTATATCCTTGAGACCATAGGATTTGATTACACTTACTAGCTTACTTCGCTTTGCCCTCGTGCTCACCATTTTTGACCACTGTCGTCGCAGCTTTGGGGAGATATGAAGTAGTTGTGGCCAAGTAATCTTTGGTCCTTGAGAACTCACATCAGCTGTAAAGTCATAAGGTTGTGTCCGAGATCCCATAGGGAAATCAGAGATGTCAATATGAGACCTAGTACGGGTCTTTCTCTTCTTGGATTCATCTTTACTTGCACGATATGTACTTGCTTCATTGCTTGCATCTTTGCTTGTTTCTTTAATTACTTCATCTTGGACACGCACACACTTGACAGGCATTGTAGCCACTTCATCTATCTTCATCTTCCCTTTAACTATTTCTTCCTGGTTGCTTCTGCCCTTGACGACCTCCTCCATCCTTATGATGCTCACATTTGGTTGAGTAGTAGGGGCTTGAGCTTGAGCACGAGGTGGCTGCAAAATTTGAGGTTGTGGTTGCTCTTGTGCTTGAGCTCTAGCACGGGGAGGACTTACTTGTTGTCGAGGACCTCTGACACGGTAGTCATATCTTCTGGGATGAGGGCAATTATACATGCCGTGGCCATTTTCCCCACAATTCTAACACAACATTTCCCTTGCTTGACGTCGCATTGGTGGACGATTCCCACCATTCCCCTCAATAGGCCTTCTTGCACCCTGCACAAGATTTACTCTCAAACCCTCTAGCTGGTTTGTGAGATTGTTTATTTGTTGGAGCATATCTTCTTCTTGACCTCTATTGAGGCCTGGTGCATTAGGCACATTTGGAGGTACGTAAGAAGCTTCCATAGTTGTGATATTACCTCCCAAAGCTAGCTGGCCAGCCTGGGCTTGATAGAGAATCTTTCGATTCTTTTCCCTAGCAATTCAAGGCATCTTCAAAAGTATTTGGAAATTTTCTCTTTACCTTCTCCTTTATCAAGGGGTACAAACCTGAGATAAATCGATCCTTTTGGAGGCAATTGGGAGCTCGCTCACCAGGGTTTCGTGAGTCTGACCATTGCCCCCAAAGTTTCTAAAAACCTTCCTCATAGGTTGCATAACCATGAGGGTCAACTTGATGAAGGGCCAGAAGCCGTTGCCATAGTTCTTCTGCCAAATTGGCTTGTTGAAATCTTCATAGGAAAGCCGACTTCAATCCTTGCCATTCAGCTCTTTGGGTTGGATCTAGAGCCTGGAACCACACCCTACCTTCTTCTTTGAGCACCAAAGGAAAAGCTCTCAATTTCAATGCTTCGTCATCCCTCCCAGAGACAAGAAAAGCCATCTCTAAGCTATCCAAAAAATCCCCACCATTTTCCACACTACGCCCAAAAAAATTAGGGAAAGCCATGATAGGATGGTTGCCTTCCTCTCAATACAGCACAAAGATGAAAACGTCTAGGCCCAAATCATATCTTATTAAGGGTAGAATAAATGGATTGATAGATGCATTAATCTCAGCTAGACGACGAGGGCCTAGTAAGTTCCTTATGATGTTTTGGAACCTAAGCTTTGTGCTAGCTATTATATGCACAGTTTGTCTAGCAAGAGGTTGGATAGGTCCATATACATCCCTATGATTCATGGAGTATGCTTAAAGCAAGATGAATATGTGAACATCAAAAGATACATTATACTCCAAAATAGGAAATGTTATAGGGTCAGGGGAAAACAATATCTCTCTCAACCTCTCAGCTCCAAAATAGAAGACCAATCTTTGTTGGAAAAAAATCTTTCTATCAATGCGCACATTCACCCTAATATTCTGAACTAATTGAAAGTTGTAGAAAATGGGATTATTCATTTGTGCATTAACTACAAGCTTCCATGAAGCACTTCATTGAAGTTCAGATCTCTTGGATCCCACCATTTGAGAGATGCGAAGAGTTTGCTCACTAGTGATTAGCCTAAGTGACCATCTTCAGCTTTGTAGAGTTCATAGGGTTCAATGGCTACCTTCTCAACCACCTTGAGCCTTCTTGGTAGTAGTAGTTGGAGTGCATCACCATATGTAGACTCTTGCCAATACCGCACACCGTTGATGTGTAGCTCCCCCTCCAAAAACTTGTTAATAACCGAGTTTGAGAGTGCTTTCACCACCTGAAGTCGAGGCTTCAAAGGAAGTGTCTTCACACTAGCCACGAAGCACTCAACACAATGCTTTGACCTAGGGACTTGATGACTACAATATTTTCCTTGAAGCAAAGAAGGGTGTATGTAGTTAACTCTCTTTACCCGCATACGTGCCGTTTGTCAATAAAGACACTTCTTCTCTTGAGATTCTTGGGAAGACCATAGTGGAAGTCTTGGAGAATTTGATGGACCTTCCTTCATAGGATTGGCAGAGCGCTGCTTGAGAACTCCTCCGTGGGGGCACCAATTTATGACGAAGGAAATTTGGAATGGCGGCCTCTACCCCAAAACAAACTCCATTGCGCCACAAGGTAAATGAGATGTGGGCACCACCTAGTCTTGGAAGCGTGGACTAGGACCGCTACGCAAAGAGAGAGAGAGAGAGAGAGAGAGAGAGAGAGAGAGAGAGAGAGAGAGAGCTATCACTATGAATGAAGCATTAACCTCAATGTGTGTACAAGGAATGGATAACTTCAAGCACTCCCAACACAAATAGCATGTAGATTACTAAACAACAACTCAAGATTTAGCAAAAATCACATCAAGCACTCTCACACACACATAAAAGATCTCTCTTAATTAACATAAGTGAGAGGAGGAGGGGTTACTAGCATAAAACAATTTTCACACTAGAATGTGCAAGAATAGCGTGAATGAATGAGCTTTATGGGCTCATGATGAGTGATACAAAGACTCAATGAGGCTGAGAGAGACTTGAAATTACAAAGGGGGGGGGGGGGGGGGGGGGGATCTTTATATAGGCAAGAGAGTGATTAGGAGTGAGGTTAAGATCCAAGTGCAATTTGTACAAATGAAGCTTGATTAGGGACAATCCACCAATGAAGAATCTCCTTCCAAGTGATTTGTTGACCAATTTGCTACTAATTGGCTCCATCATCACATGTGTTGTCTTCACTCCTTTCTCCATAGCTCGAGTCCAAGAGCTTCCTTATTTTAAAATGTAAAGAATCTACATAAAATCAATGCATATCTGGTAATAATACGAAGGGGTTGAATGACAACTTATGAATTACAACAAGATTAAGCATGATTTGAGAGGTGATTAGAAGAGGAATTTGTGATGGTTTTATGAGCTTGAGAGAGAGGAGAAAGGAGGGGAGGGTGAGGAGACTAATGGCTGATTTTTAGAGAAGGGCTCAATGTGGAAAAGGAAGGGTGTGTGTGTAAAGGTAGAGGGGGTGGTCTCCACCACAGTTGGAAAAACTGGCGTCCACCATTTTTGCCATATTTCCTACACCGTACCTGCAAAAATTATAAAAAAAATATGGTCAAAATTTCCAGCTCATAAGCTACAATTTTGATGAAGACAACTTTTCTTGGATCGGAGTGGACGTATTTTTTAAAAATCCAGCAAAATCATGTTTCTGTTTCCTTCCTTCACCAAGTCTTCCACCTGGGTCCCATCTGTTTGAATCATTATATGGCTTCAAATCCATGATGATATGAACCCCTCATGACCCTTGTATCATGGGTGCATGGCTCCACAAACACATCATATCTTTTCATTTTACATTTACATATTTTTCCTTCCCTTTACCACTAGGTTCTACCTTTCACCTCCTCTGAACTAGTCAAGGAAAAATTCCCATCCAGTCATCTTTTGAATTTTTCCAAGAGGTTGTTCTCACTCTTTATTTTATTGTAAACCTCTAGAAGCAGGGAAAACCAACAAAATATAGTAAACCAAAAATTTGTGATAGGCTCGGATCATAGTCCCCACAAACCTGGCTAGAGGTATTTATGCCTCTAGCCTACTTTCTTTGATCTTGGGCTGACCTTATTCTGATGTGATAAGGCTTTAGACGCCATCCATTTGTCCTGGGCTTTTTCACTTTACCATCAATGTCTTGAAGTCTGTAAGAGCCATTTTTGAACTTTTTGGTGACCAAGAACGGGCCTTCCCATTGAAAAAGAAACTTTGCATCCTTACGAGTGTCGAAGCGATTGTCATATCGAAGCACTAGAGATGCCTTTTTGATGTCTTTAGATGCTATCTTTTTGTTGAACTTTTCTCTGTGCTTCTCTGCTTCTTGAGAGCAGTGGTTGATGGCTTCTTCACGATCCAATTGCAGCCTCTCTAGATCCATGATCCTTTGATGTACTTTCTCCTTTTGAGAGCCCACCTGGCGACCCAATATTCGAAGACTTGTTAACTTCAATTCAATGGGCAAAAGCGCCTCCTTTCCATAAACCAAATGAAAGGGTGTGTACCCTAATGCAATTTTGAAGGAGGTTCTATAGGCCCATAGAGCTCCATTCAGGTGTTTGTCCCAATCTTGGCGCCTCGCATGTACCTGTTTGGTGAGAATTTGGTAAATGATTCCATTTACCTTTTCCACCAAGCCATTGCACTGAGGGTAGTAAGGAGTAGAGTGTTGATGCTGAATATTTAGCTTCTGCATGAGTTCTCCTACCAAGTCTGCTCTAAACCCTGGTCCTCTATCAGATAGTATTTCAAGAGGGGTGCCAAACCGGCAACAGATGTGGTCAAAGATGAACTGACACACATCCTTAGCAGTAATTCTATTGGTTGGCATAGCCTCAACCCATCTAGTCATGTAGTCTACTATCAATATGATGTACTCTTTACCTGACTGAGTGCGTGGTAGAGGCCCTATGGCATCAATTCCCCACTTCTCAAAGGGCCCATATACCTTTATTGGGTTCTAAGGTTCAGCTATGTGCGGTCGTGGTCCTGCTTTCTGATATTCATCACATGTTAGACACCAGTATTTGACATCACGATGAAGACTTAGCCAAGTAAACCCAGCTTGTAGAATCTTTCTACTAGTGATGTCGTGTGCAAAGTGTCCTCCGCACACATCATCGTGACAAGATTTTAAAATCTCTTCAATTTCACTCTTCAAAGGCACTCTCCTAAGCACACCATCCTTACCAAGGCAATACAAATGACTTGAGCCTTTCAACCCACCATAGACAGAAGGGGCAGCTGTCTCAGATGGTTGTTTTGGCCATTAGCAGATGCAAAGAGAAGTTTGCAATCACCTACGCTTATATCTTGAAGGCATGTGGCATTAAACTCCCTCTCGCATCATGCAAGATGTTGGTATGGGAAAAAGAGTTCATGGTGATATTGTTAGTCAAGGGCTGTTGACAAAGAACGTCGTGCATTTTGAAGGCATGTGGCTCTACCCAAGGTGATGATATCAGCTCTTCCATGTTTTCTTTTGGAATGCTCTGATCGTGGGATATGCCCAGCAGTGGCAAGGCCAAGAAGCTCTAGGTTGTTTTCAGCATATGGAAAGAGAGAACAGCTCTCCAAATGCAATCACCTATGCTTCTATCTTGAAGGCATGTTGCATTATGCAAGATGTTGATATGGGCAAAATAATTCACAATAATACTGCTACTTAGGGACCATTGAAAAAAAACTATGTACTTGGCACTGCCTTCACATGTATGCCAAATGTGGTGCACTTGAGAAATCACAAAAAGTGCTCGAGGAGCTTCATGTTCAGAGCGACGTCTCTTAGAATACATTGATTGCAAGTTACACACAACAGGAACAGGGCTAGAAATGTCTAGCTATGAATCACCTATGCATGCATCTTGAAGGCATGTGGCTCTACCCAAGGTACTGATATGGACTTTTCCATGTCGTCTCTTGGAATGCTTTGATCATGGGATATGCCCAACTATGGCAGGGCAGGAAGATTTGAGTTGTTTTTAGCAGTTGCAAAGAGAGGGCAGCTCTCCAAATGCATTCACCTACGCTTCCTCTCTTGAAGGCACGTGGCATTGAGCTCCTGATGCAAGGACCTAGTCCCTTGGGATAATCTGATCGCAGGATATGCCCAGCAGTAGCAAGGGTAGGAAGCTCTAGACTATTTTCCACAGATACAAAGAGAGGGATTCTTCCAATGACTGTTGCAAAAATTTTCGTGCTTGGCAATGACTTGGTACACACATCTCTTTTCTCTTGCAACGCCACCAAGCAAGCATCAATAAAGGATACACAAGCAAAAATAGAGAGTAGGAAAATGAGTCTTTCTTTTGTGATCTCACTTAAAGATTGTGCTAAGAAGAAGGTTTTGTACCAAGGCAATAGGATTCATGTTGATATTTCGATAGTGGGTTACTTGAAAAGAATGCAAAATTCGGGAAAATGTTGGTCGGTATGTATGTCAAGTGCGGTGCACCTCAGTGTGCAACAAGTATTTGTTGAGCTTATTATGCAGGATGTCATCTTGTGGAACACAGTGATTGCAGGATATGTCCAAGAGATGCAATCATCTTGAGGATGCTCGTAGAATTCTCAGCCACCTCTCAAGTAAATATGTTGTAACATGGGCACTCATGATGACAGGCTATCTGGAGTCTGGATTAAGCCAAGAAGTCTAAAACTTAATGCACCATTCACCAGAGAGTGGAGTTGTTGAACCAAATCACAGTATCATGGTTTTTTCTCCCAAAGCACGCTCTCTTTTAGTTGCACTAAATGAGGGGAGGTTGATCCATTGTACTACATTGGAAACTGGTTGCAAGTTCAATGTGTACATCGGAAGATCATTAATCAACATGTATTCCAAATGTGGGAGTCTTCTTGATGCTTTCAAGATGTTCCCCCTCTACTTGCACCCCCAACCTACTTTTTCTAGGTCCAAGTTCCTCAAAATATACATACCTAACCATCTAGAATGTCAACGAGCTAGATATTTTGGACCTGCCGAGAAACGGATGTGGAACCCTTTAGAGTTGGTATATGATTCATGGTAAAGAGACACAATATATTGAAGATGGTAGTAATGGGCAATCCATGTGGTCTATCAGATTACCTTACAAAAAACGTGGGAAGGCACGACAGTTCAAGCACAAGTGAGTCTTTTTTAGCAACGACGAGGATAGATTTTTAAGATGTCTTTCACTGAGACTAAGAGAGAGAACCCAATTCCCCTCTTCAAGAATATTGTAAGCATCAAAGTGAGAGTGTGCCTTGGCACGAAAATGGGAAGGAGCACCAAGAGACAAATGGGGTGAACTATTTTGGATCATGTACGCCCGATGTTAATGAGAGAGGATGGAAAGCATGTAGCATCACGAATACATGCCCATAGCATTCAATGACATTGTGAGCCAAAATCTTGTGATGCAAGCTTTGAGCTATAATGATTTACCAAGAGGTAAAGTTGCACCCATAATGTACATTTTCTATGGTCCGCACAGAACAGGTAAAATCTCCTGTGCTCAAATTTTTGAAGCAACATTGAATTCCCTTTCAATAGAGGGGTAGAGACCATGTGGTACTTTTAAACGTATATTGTGAATCTGGAAAGTATTCTAAAGTTAAAGAATACAATGTAGGGGGAAAGAATGGTACTCGAGGAGCCAAGTTGCTGATGCATGATGTCATTTGGTCTTCATCTGATCATTACAAAGTGTATGCCGTCACATGCTTACCTAATTGCGTGTGCCCGCTGATAGATTCCTTGAGAAGTTTTACATGCTACCAACTCCTCATTATTATAAAAAAAGCACACTAGTATTGGTGACAATGAAAATCGATGTACTATGTACACGTTGTCCTACATGTACACATGTGGGTCCCACGTAACCACTAGGCTCTGGGAAATGGGAAATTATTTACTCGATGCACCATGCATGTGTATGTACATATGCACAATCACTTCTTCCAAAAAACTCATAACATAATTTGCCCATCCCCTAGCCTGCTAGATCATTCATGATCAGCAGCAACAAAAATAGATATGAGACTCACCGCATCATAGGTCTCCTCATCCCTCACAGACATCACTTTTTCTGTGGACCACTCATCTTGCTCCACCATCATTAATCTAGCACGATATAATTTAAGATGCAATCCATTTACCCTTGACTTATGTAAAATCCAATCCAGGCTAGCCAGTTGATATGTACCATTCAAAAAACACTCCACTATCATGAAAGGGCCACCCCACTTAATTTGAAACTTCTTTTGGAATGCCTTTTCCAGCCTACTATTGTAGTGCAAAACCAAGTCATGTTTTTGATACCCTTACTTTTGACCGTTTCATTTATCTTTGCTAAAGCCTTATCTTGCATTTGCCCATAATGTTCCAATGTGCTCATCCTATCTAGTTGAACCTCTCGTAATTTTAAGAGCTTCTCTTTGAATGCATCACTGGACGTCCCAAGCAACTTTTCTAGCATCTTGACCACAGGAAAGTCTACTTCCATAGGCAATAGTGCTTCCTTTACATATACCAAATGAAATGGAGTAAACCCTGTACCTGTCTTCACCAAAGTACGGTAAGCCCATAATGCACTAGGAAATTCCAAATCCCAAATCTTTCCTTGGTGCTCTGTCACTTTCAAAAGAATTCGTACCAACTCACCATTGAATCTTTCATTTAATCCATTACATTATGGATGATAAGGAGTGGTATGCTGGTGCCTAATGTTCATCATCGCGCATAAAACGTATAGCAGTTTAGCTCTAAATCCTGGCCCCTTATCCGAAAGAGCTCCAGTGGCACCCCAAACTTGTAACATATTTCATGGTACACAAATTTTGCCACATCCTTCTCAATGATTTTTTTTACCGTTATAGCCTCTACCCATCTAGAGAGATAGTCCACTGCAGTCAAAATATAGCTTTTGCCCCTTCTTGTGATAGGTAACGGGCCTATTGCATCAATCCCCAAGTTTTCAATCACATCCAATGCCATAATGGTTTTTGTAGCTTTGGCTTCAACACTCTCTTCCCAAATTCTTGAAACCTATTGCGAGACCTACACCAATGGTGAACATCCTTGTGAAAACTTGGCTATACATACCCCTCTTGCAAGATCTTATGCAAGGTGATCTTTAGAGCAAAATTTCCACCACATGAGCCTTCATGATTCTCTTCCAACACTCTATAAAGCTCCTCCACCAAGGTACACGTCTCAGCACGAGATTATCCCCTTTCATGTATAAGACATCACCAATCAATTTGTACTTGGATGCTCTACGCACAACAAACCATACTTCTTATACTTCCGAATGATTCCTATTAGCAAAAACTCCTCTTCTTGAGCCAAACTTTCCCGACCATGATAAAGAGGTAAATTGGTCCTCAACACAAATAGCTCCCCAATCATGCTTTAAGCTGCTTCATGTGCCTCTCCATTTAGAGCACGTTCAATGTGTGTGATGCTCCATGGTTCTAACTTTTTTAATAGGCCTTTAATGCTGAAACACGTTTCCTTCAATGAGGTGTTCTTGCTCTTCCACACACCCAACACTTGCTTCACAATTAACAAGTCATCACCTTTTATGCTCACCCTTCTAATCCCCTGATTCAAACAAATGTGTAATCCATCTTCCAAAGTAGTATATTCAGCCTCATTGTTACTATGCGCATCCAATTTGAACCCTATCTTGTATACTAGCTTCCCCTCTAGATCATAAAGTTCTATACCCCCTAAAGCCGCATCATGGATCTTTCTGTATGATCCATCAAAGTACAACACATGTGCATTGCTGATTTGTGGCACTTCTTCAACTACCCTTCTCACTACCTCTTCCTTAACAAGAAGGGATTCTCCTTGTAAGTCAACAAATCAGCTAGGGTAGCTCTTGTACTATCTTCCACTAAACAAGAGAACTCAAACTCTTGCAACTCGATTACCCATTTCTTGACCACATTTGACATGTTAGTGCCGTTAATTAACTGTGGCAAAAAGGTGTAACTTGTTAAGAAAACAAAATGTCATGGTAGCAAGTAATGAAAAAATCATTGACAAGAAAATATTACATTGGCCATCACTAGCTCTACTTCCGAGAAATTTTCTTTCTGTTACCAACTTCACTTGGCTTGCACAATACACTGCCTTCATATAATGGTTGCCCTTCCCATTTTGCAATAGCATGGATCCAATGGCATCATCCCCTACTAATGGATTTACATAAAACACTTGCTCCCAATCAAGAGCCTGCATGGCTGACAACCCCCCTAACACCTTTCGAAACACTTCTTCACCCTTGTCATCCCATTGCAATGGATCATGCTTTGCCACTTGTTTTAATGGATAAAGGAGTTGTGAAGACAATGGAATAAACCACGCCATGTACTTCACTTTGTGTATAAAGGTTGCCAATTACTTCGTACTCGTAGGTGATGGAAGAAGAATAATAGACTTAACCTTGTCTGGATCAGCATCAATGCCATTTTCTAACACCATATGGCCCAATAGATTCACCCTTGGTTGTGCTAGATGACATTTCTTTGGATTTAGTTGTCCTCCACATTCATCATATCGAGCGAATACCATTTGCAGTTTCTCATGGTGTTGAGCCCTACTGTTGTAGACACAGAAGTCGTCCATAAAAGATTTAACACATCTACCAATGAATGGTGCCAATACCCAATTTTCTCTCTCTTGATAGAAAGATGATCCATTTATTAACCCAAATGGCAATACTGTGTAGCAATAACAACCCCATGGCGTAATGAAAGTTGTCTTTGTTCGGTCTTTAAGAGCAATCTTCAATTGAAAATAGCCTGAAAAACCATGACACACACTGTACCTCTCATAACTTGCCACTGAATCCAAGATCTGATCAATGAATGGGAGAGGATATGGGTTCTTCTTAGTGGTTGCATTTAAGGATTTAAAATCTACACAAATCCTCCACTTCCCATCCTTCTTTGGACTGACTACTATTGGGCTCACCCATTTCGTGGTCTCCCCACTGGGACTATGAACCCTGCCTTCAATAACATGTCCACCTCTTCTTGCGAGGCTTCCATCTGCTCTTGACCCATCCTTCTTAGCCTTTTTCACACTGGATTAGCACCTTCTTTCAGTTCTATATGCATCTCTTCTCCTTTGAACCCTCTAATCTCTTCATGTGAAGTAATGAACAAATTAAAAAAAAACTACCTGGCATGTGCAAATATATCTCCTTTTCCATAGTTGAGAGGTCTCTGCTAATCATTTGTATCATCAATTCTTGCTTCTTTGACAATTCTACGTTGGTTTGCATCAGCCCTTCAATCACTTCATAAGGCCCTTCACTTTCATCTTCAATTTCATTTGCTCCATCAGAGGAAATGCAACATCAACATCCTCATCACTACTGGTAGTAATATCACTGTCAATATCCTCATCACTACTGGTAGTAATATCACTGTCCTCGTCAGACACTGTGGAATAGTCTTTATTACTAGACTCATCCTCATCCTCATAAATATTTTCAAATTATTTCCTTGTGTTCATACTATATAGCTTCTTCACACCTGTCTTTCCATAGAGGCTAATCGTACCACGTCGCCAATCTTGAACAACTCCCACTACACATAACCATGGTCTACCCAGTATAATAGGATATGCTCCCAACCCCGCTGGTATCACATGAAAATTAACCACCACCTTTGCATCATACACCTCCACTTATAAGCTCTTTACAACACCCAAACATTTTATTTTTTGATGGTTTGCCAATCTCATCGAAAAACTGACACCCTAGTCACTGTAAGACCCATCTTCTCAATGCATGAGTGTGTTATGACACATATTTGGGCTTTGCCACCAACATAACCTTGTCCCCGATTTTTTCTTTTGTGCCACACGTCTACTATTGGGCAAATGTCTGGTGTCTCATCCATCACCAATACCTTCACTCAACCTCTCTTTGGTTCTTTCTCCATTGGGTTAATCATCCTCTTTCACTGTTTCTTTTGCGTAGGCACCATCTCTATAAGCTGCCCAAAAGTAACATCTGCTTTCCTACTTGTCAGATCCTCCTTCAAGTCATAGCTTAATTGCCCATCCCCTAGTGGAAAATTTGAAACACGAAACTTGCAATGAGAACTTCTTTTCCTTTTGGCCTTGATATCCTCGTCTTCATGGCTCTTTCCCTTCTTCTTGGTAGGACCTGGGGCATTTCATCCTTACTTATCTTGTGTGGCACTCTTCCCAATAGGCATCACTGATGTATCCTTTAGCTATGCTGCCTTCTCCAAGGTGACCACACTTATCAGTTTTGTCTTTCTCTTTTCCTCTTGGGTTAAGCCACTGGTTCCTTCTTCTCCCTTAATTTCAATGCCACAATCATTTGACCTAGATAGCACGTGTCTTGGCAATGGATACATGTCTCCCCCCATCCTTGGTGGCTTATCACATTGTGGGCTGATGTGGCCCAACTCTCCACAATTATAACATGTGGGCGTCTACCTCCAAACTCTACCGTTGCTTTGTCCAACACCATTCCTTGCCTTTCTTCCCCTCCTAACTGATTTGCAAACCTCCCTCGACCTCGATTATTTCTCACATTACCTTGCATGTTTAGGCTAATATTCTTCATTAACTCTACCACTTGCTCATGTGTTGACTTAGCTTGCCTTAGCCCATCATCTTGCACTGCTGTAGTGACCACTATTGCCATACCCTGAGGAGTAACAGAAACCATTGGTTCATGATGAACCCCTAGCTTGCAACCTTGCAAAGAATCCATAGGCTAAAATTCTAACGTCCTGAGCAAAGACTCTACTCGTAGCTGACTCATTCTTCTCAACTTCCACTCTTTGTTCCTTGCTAAATCTAGTGCATATTCATATGTCCTAGCCTTCTTTAGCTCCACTATTCAACGTATATTCTCCCATAGGCCAACCAAGAACATGTCCTTCTTCATCATGTCAGGTGGGGGTACCTGTGGTGCTAAGGCCATGCACATCCGTTCCCACGCCATTGAAAACTTACGTATGTATGCATCTAGTGGGTCACCTTCCCTTTGCACCAAACTCTGTACTTCTTGCCACACTTTGTCAAGATCTTTTGTCTTCACAAACTCCACTTCCAATCCATGCCTTAGATTGTCCCAACTTAATCTCACAGGTGGATCATCCACACACAACTCCTCTTCAAATGCTTTGGACCAAACTCATGCATCACTCTTCAAAAAAATATGGAGAAAACGTAACATCTGTGTCGGATCATGAATCTGATTGCTAATGCAAGAAACCTCTATCTTTTCCAAAAAGTCTTCTACATCTTCATCACTTTTCCATGAAATTCCAGATAAGAGAAAGCCATGGCTACCTAAGTTTCGATGCTTTGAGAACCCCTTCCAACACACGTGAAAGAATCAAAACTTCTAACTAACTCAATCCCCAAAAACTTCAATGGAGCTCATCTTTAGATAAGGATAAACACATGCACATCAAATGAGTTTTCATAATTATTCATTGGAATTACAACAGGCAAAGGGGATTCCAGTATCTCTCTTAATCTTCTTGGCCCCAACAGAAATAATATGCTCTATTGGAAAAAAATCTTCCTGGACCCATGAACATTTATCTGGATTCTTTGTGTTATATGAAAAAGAGTGAATTGAGGTCCGTTTTGATCATCCATTAAAGCCAACTATGCAGCTCTCAAGAAGGCACACCTGAATTATCCTCTAATTTTGCCAAAATTTTAGCAACATAACAGCATAAATGGATCAAAAGACCAAAAAATCAGCCATCACAAGCTGGAAATATTTTGGCAGAATCTCCCTAGAAGTAGAGTAGTAAGAACCCAAAATATAGACTCTATATGTATGCAAAACCTGCCAACAATAGAACCCGAGCATCAAGTAGGAATCACTAGTACATAGCCTATGGTGAGGTTATGAAAAGGGTTCTCTAGCCACCTGTATTATTGAAAGGATCTCACATTTGAGAATCCCCCAGCTCAATAAAACCTCACGCTATCGACCCTCTCACGAAAGCTTATGCAAATCTTGTATAGTCAAGTCTCATAAAGGACTATGTTCCAGACCAAGTCTCGCTAATGATTGGGACTGCCAAGTAAAAACAAGTATGGCTCTAGAAAGGCTTACAATGGTAGTATCCACAAGTAACATACAATACCAGACAATGCACTCAAAAAGGCACCAAATGATGCATACCCACGGCAACTGCAAGTGACTTTCACTGGCCAGTGTATCACTCTACTCTAGCTACCTACACCAGTGTGAATCACCTGTACCTATACCTATATCTATACCCTATAACCTTCAATCTATAACCTGTAATCCCGAAGCTGAAGGTACTCGAAGAAGATCCTTCGTGGGGGTGCCAAAAGAATGTGAGCGGGATGGAAACACACAAAACACATATGTAATCACCCGATACACACTCTTGAGGTGTTACACACACACACACACACACACACACACACACACACACACACACACACACACACACACTATGGGGAACGACTAGGCTTACACAACCCACTTGGCTAAGACAGGGAACGCACCAATGGAGTGAGAGGAGATAGACTATCCATTTTCCCACTCAACACAGAGACACACACAAAAAAAAAAACTGAGCTCAAAAGAGGAAGATTTCTGATGTTTAGATACAATTGAGCTTGTGCCAACACCAATGGGGCAAATAGCTCACACAATATGGATCAAATATGCTAGATACAATCACAAATTTGAACAGAGGCTTCGCTCATAGGAGAAACTAACATAGCAAAAACAACAAGAAAAAGTGAGGAATTTGGCAAAATGGACAGCACCATTGCGTTTGAAGTGGTCAAAAACCCTAGTCTACAATATCAAAGTGCTCCAATTCGCGGATATCAAACAACAAGAAAAAGTGAGGAATTTGGCAAAATGGACAGCACCATTGCGTTTGAAGTGGTCAAAAACCCTAGTCTACAATATCAAAGTGCTCAAATTCGACCTCGCGGATGAGCAGTTTATGGCCAAAACAGGCTTCAAAAATAGCAAAAATTGAGTTGCGGATGTTCCTCCTCTTTTCTCCACACTTTGCTAGTTTTTTTCTTAGGTTTTTTAGTGTCCACACTTCATTTTATCCCTTGGGCATCTTTGGCCTTTTGATTGACCTCAAACGGACCCCGAACAGGCCAGACAATGGCCACATAGCGCGTTTTTGTTACCCTTCTACATCCATCCACAAACCTGGCACTCAACTTTTTTCAATAATGCATTCCGCAATCACGTGAAGTGGCCCCTAAATATAGTTCTCATGATGACCTTTTCCATAATTCATCACAAGAAAACACCCACGTTGTGTCCGTACTTATCCACGTGCAGGTCTTAACCCCATTCAACCTCTTGATGCGAATGGATGTCATTTGACGCACCTGCTTACCTCATGGCATGCACCCACTGATAGCTTCCTTGAGAATTTTTACGTGCTATCAACTCCTCATTATTATAAAAAAAACACACAGGTACTGGTGACAATGAAATTTGATGTACTATGTACACGCTGTCCTACCTGTACACATGTGGGCCCCACATAACCACCAGGCTCTGGAAAATGGGCAATTCTTTATTCAATGCACCATGCATGTGTATGTACATATGCGCAATCACTTCTCCCAAAAAAATCCTAACAATGTCTATGTACAATAAAAAGATGAAGATTGCCACAATATTAAGGTAATTATTCTTGGGTCGGGTGGCTCATTGTGGCAAACACAAAGAGCTAAAAAACGGCTATCAATAGAACTTCTATAGCAAGAGCTCACAAAATCAAGAAAGAGCTAGCTACCCAAAGGGCCGAACATGATGTGGCTTTACAAAAAAAATATCTCCCCATAAGCTCCATGAAATCCCAACCGACCATAGTAGGAGCTCTTTAGACAATCGAGCAGTAACAAAGGACCATGGATTTTCCTCTTGTAGAAGCAAGATTCCATGAATTTATAGATACAAATGATAGAGAAGAACAAAAAGATGCTTGAGAGGTAATTTAACGGTGGATCGGAGAAGTGCCTGATCCATCTCACAAAGAATATATGTAGTACGAACTTAAAGTAATGGACTCAACCACACTTCTGATGATCACATTTGATGAAGTAGTCAAGAACCATGGGCATGATATGATTTTGTTTCCATTTGAGACAAGAGGCCCTCTTATGGAGGAAAAAGAAAATCATGCCTAGTCTTGGGCCCAACACAAAGGGGATTACAAGGATGTCGCTACAACACAAATTCAAACAATCCTTGACAACCAATCTCTTTGGAGAAATAAATGGTTCAAAAAGTGACCAAAAGATGAGACATATTAAAAAAACGGGCCTCAACATTGTAGGATCCATCTGAATAACTGCCCAATCAATAGAAAGAGATCATGGGATAGATTCGTTAATAGTAGGCAAGGAAAAAGACCAACAATATTGAACTACCCAACTCTCACAAATCGAGTAGGAAATGTCTGATGAATAGAGAAGTATATGGTCCATAATCTAAGGGGCATAATAAATGAGATGAAAGATGTTCCAGACTTGGCTTGCCAAATGGTAGTGAAATTTTCAAAAATGATCGTCACATGTGTCACAATATTTGAAGACATAGAGGCAATGGAACATCCTTGGCAAGTATTCTTGGAAGGAAGCTGAGAGCTATATTGGAGTTTAGAAATAGAGATTCCTAATCAAAATATCATCATGGGGTTGTACGCCCGTGTCATTTTCTACCCTCACGCTACATGCAAACATTTGAAGAGGTGTTTATGACTAGGTTCTTTGAGGTAGATTCATCCATCTTCAAGCCCATGAGAAAGAATCTACTAGTTCATCACATTGCATACCAAAGCACTTTGAGCAACAACCCATTCAGGGAGCTCGTATAAAAAGTAGAGATCAAATCACCGGTGGATAAGTTCATACAACTCACACGGACTCTGGAAAAGTGACAACTAGACCACTAAAGAAGATATGTCCTACGATCCAGCAAATGTCCAAGAAAAATGAAGCAATCTTAAACAAACAAAACCAATTTTCACAAGGGGGGACTGTTAGCAGTCAAGCTAGAAGAGAACCCTTTAGGTCGACCCCTTCTTCCTTGAACCTAAAATTTTAATGTACTCCCATTCATTTTCCGAAATCCTTGTAGTTATTTTGATCATCTCTGATTAAAGATGGACAAGCTCTGAGAAGCTAAGTTATAGAGCCTATAATGAGCTTGAGTCCTGTATGGTCGACCACAGGTGTCAAGGGGGTCACTATTTGTAAAACTACCATATCACGTGCGTTCAAGAGATGTTTGTAAAATCCCCTATCTGTGAATTCTTTAAGGAATATAATGTACCCTTTCCTTTCAAAATCTTTAAGTTTGTAGAAAAAGTAGCCTTTTGTAATATATTTTTGTAAGTTTCAAGAACATTACATACCCTTCTGTTCATTAGGAAGAGAATGGGGTGTAGAATGGCCTCTTTATTTTCCATGAGCTTATGGAGGTTATTAACATTTTGACGAATAGGTGTACACCATGTGTGCAAGAATGGTGGGTGTGTAAGAGTGGTCAAAGGATTCAGTTTTCCCTCCAAAAAGAATGGTGTACACCATGTGTAAGAATGGTGGGTGTGTAAGAGATGTGTAAGAGTGGTCAAAGGATTCACTTTTCCCCCCAAAAAGGAGGTGGACATTTTTACAATTTTCGGCCTTCCATAACTCCCACATATGATCTCCAATTTCAGCGGAGACCATAGATCTGCAGTCTATGCATCAAGCTCTTTCCATAGATATGCTAGATGATATGGTTTTACCCATTAGATTTTAATTCAATTTTGGGGGCAAACTTTGAATTCAAATAAAGTAGCCATTTTGCTTGTTTGATTTCAAAAGCTTTCCTTTTATTACTTTCTTAATACTAAAGGTTTGACTTGCTTAAACTGCCAAATAAAGAGGCCCTCTTAGACCCCATTCTCTTCTTAATGGAACTCATGTGATAGGTTACATTTTTCTTAAGTGACCTCCCCAAGCCACAGGCCAAGAGAGCCCTAGGTATAAAGCATAATTTGTGAAGTGGGAAAAGAGCTGGGACTATTATCATCATCATGTTTTGAATTTTTGGAGCTAACAACTAAGAGTGACTTCTTTCCTACAACTTGTAATCCTTGTATCTTGAACTTTGGTAATGACATTTCAATTTTGAAACTTGCAATGTGCTCCTTGTTCAATGATTTTTCATTCAAGTATGCTTTTTGTAGATTCTGTTGTGATTTTTTACTACAAGTTAGTAGGATAAATTTGTTGATTTGAGTGTGTTAATGAGCGTTTTATGACATTCTGATTATAGGAGAGTGTTCCTAGACTCTAGGGCAACTACTCCGATGGGTTCTGTTGCACTTTTTGAGACCTAAATTATGATGGATCATGATTTTGATACCTCCTTGAAATGCAACCAAACTTAGTAGGATAGTGTCCCTAAGTTCCCTTGAATTCCTCCTAAATCTTTGTAGCAGTTGGACTCCATCAAGTGCTAAAATAGGTTGGTGATTGAGCGCGGTGACATAGAACATAGGCTCATTGCCTCAATACTAAGAGCGAGAGATTTCATGTGATAGTGATAGAGTTATTTTTTCGGTTCACTTCTTTTGATATTGACAACCTCAAAGAGTCTCTTTGTCATGTTCGAGTCACTTCCCCAAGTATTGACATTATGTTAGTGCCAAAAAGCTATTCTATAGAGTTCTATCGCGGGGACTCGCTAGCAATTGGCATCCATCCAATGAAGAGTGTCTTGGAGAAGCTTCCTTCTCCTAGAATTCTTCTATAATGCTTTGAAAAGAGAATGTACTCAAGTTGGTAAAGGATAAAAATGTCTTGAGTGTTTTTAACAAATGCCCATCTTTTTTGCCAACACGTTCTTGGGGGATATGTGCTCAAAATGTGAGCCAAGAAGGCACCAGGCCTCTGGCTGTGAGAGGTGTGAGAGAGAACAAGAAAACCAAATGCATATGGATTTGAAAATCATCGGAATCTTTAATTAATCAATTCAAGCTCTGAGTACATTTTAATCGGTAGCCAACACGGGCTGTTAGTAGCATCATCACTTGGATCATCTAATAACTATGAGTTTAAGCTCCCATTTTATAGATTAATCGGTGTGGATAAATTTGTGGTCTTGCCAGGAAAGCACTGGGCTTTTGGTTGTGAAAGTTTATGAGAAGGAGTTAAACCATAGATGCCATGAAGTCTTGGGTTTGGAAGGAAGTACAATCAAAGAACCCCTACTCTTTCTCTCTTGCACTCACACACACAAAGAAAGAACACAAAAAAAAATATCAAAACAACACAAAGATAAAAACATCAAGGCTATGGTCATATCGTATCATGGGTAATATGAAAGGGTTAATAGATGAGTTAGAGGCGTTCAATCTTTGCCGACCAGACAAGCTATGAATTGTAATTTTGTGCTTACCATAATATATATGTTTTGTCTAGTGATTGGGATTAAATGTGTGTACAAAAAATCTTAGTTCATAGCAAGATAATTACACTTACATCAAAAGAAAAGTTATAGCCTATAAGGGGTAGTATGATGGGATCCGGTGAAAGAAGTATTTCATTGAGTCTTTCTGGGCCAAAGAGAAACACTCTACGCTGTTGAAAGTGTATTTCACGGCTAATCCATACATTAATTCTAACAGATCGCACAGAGTGGGAGCGATAGAAACTCACATCATTTGGATTATTAATCTAGGATAGTATGTGAGAAATATAGATATGAGAGAAGTGAAGAGATGAGAAGTTTCCCCCCCAATCCCTATTCTTCCCCCGTAGGCAATAAGGATACTGAGGGGAAAGATGTACCTGTAGCAAGGAGAACCTAGAATTTGTAGAGAGAATGGATTTTCAGAGTGAGAGAGATAGGTTTAGTTAGAGAGGGAGATGATATTAGAGATATATGTTTGATTAGAGATGAAAAGAAAAACAACAAGAAATCAACAAAATATCAAAGTAGAACACATTTTACTTGACAAACCCTTCGGGAGTTATTCACCAATTTTTATGGAGAGAGAACAAGAGGGAAGACTTCAAGCCTTGATCTATGCACCAAGTTCAAGTCCTTATTTGATTAAATCTTATATTCCAAGGATAGCTTACAAGATTGGCAAGTCTTCCTTGAGTTCTATCAAACATCGAGCGAATTTATCCGAGCAAAGTTACCAAGTGAGTTTCTCACATATATATATACTTCTTTTCTAAAAAGAGATATCTCACACACACACACACACACACACACACACACACACACACACAGAGAGATATTTCTCTAAACCCAATCAATAAGTGTCAGCACCATTACTCCCCAATCATGATTATACAAATCTAGTCGTCCTTATACATGTCACCATTGCTAGAAAAAAATATGTTTTTTTGGAAACTTAAATAAAGATCAATTGAACAACTTAGTTCACAAAGATGGAAGATGCGACTCCTTTCCATTTTGGATCATTGTTTGAAAAAATCTAGCAGATGTGTAGAAGGCCATAATTTGTTTGCGGCAAATTTCAATCTCTTTTGAGCTTGTGTCTGCTCAAGTCAAGGTGGTAAGGAAATCTTGCTAGTCAGATGAGGGAAAGGGTTACATCGTATTGAAATCCCATTTTTTGCAGATGATAGAGACTTGCCAAAACCAAGAGCTACCATGTATGTCCACTAGGAAGAGCGCTAATAAGTGAGAGAATATGCTTAGATCTCTCTCTCTCTCTCTCTCTCTCTCTCTCTCTCTCTCTCTCTCTCTCTCTCTCTCTCTCTCTCTCTCTCTCTCTCCACGTTGAGCATACACTCATTAGAAGTATAACAAGCTGACGTTTGTCCAAAAATGATTTGCAAGAAAAACCCAGTAGTAGTACCACAAAGTGAAACTTACTTTAGCAACGCTACATTCTAGAGAGGCACCTACCTAAGATTAATTAATCTATCTCTCTAGAATCTCAACATCCCCATCGTCAATATCTGTTTGCCAATCCTTGGGATCCTTCCCATCCACAAAGCAACCCACAAAAATGCAGTGCCGAGAATTTCTTTTACTGTGCCAGCGAGCTCCTTTGCCATCGAACAGGGATGCATCACATGGGCAATCTCATCACATCATCGAGAGAAATGTTTCCATTGTTCTTGATGTTCTTAAATGTATAAGGAGAAGGAAGAGGAATCTACAGGTCGAAAACCAGCTAAGAGCTCATGTGGCACACTAGCATGGAGCAAAACCCTGTCGCCAATGCTAGGACTGAGGGGCAAATAGAAGAAGAAGAAAAATGCAATCGAGTGCTGTAGCAGCTTGCATGGTCAGATTAATAAGAGGAATTATGAAATTGCAATTATGAGAGTAGCCACTGGCCACCAACCATGAGGAGCACCTGTAGTATAACAATGTCATAAATAAAAATGATGGCATCTTTGTTGTTTCTGTCAGTCGCCTTCATCATTGTGGTATTAATTATGCATTAAATGGATAGGAATCTGATTGTCAGAGATCGCCCTCTTCGAGATTAGGAAGGGAGATAATTATTGCACGAAACTCAGTGCGGATTAACAAGGCTCTTAGCACTAATCATGAGCAGCTCCAGTTGTCTTCAGAGGCTGTGTTCACACCAAAGCATAGGCGCCCACCACAGCAGTACTCATTCTTGAGCAATAATTATAACACGTTTAGCTATTATTTAAGTCCCGCAAGGAGCAGCAACTGCAGCAATGCATTCATCTTCTTCCTATCACGCTCGGGCTTCTGGAGGGCTTTGATCACAAGGATAGTGACACTAATTTCTCCCTTACTTCTAGTCCTGCTCCAATTCAACGTCACCATTGAGGGAGCCACCCGTTGTTGTGTTGTGACACGTACATAGTGGGAACGCATCCTACAAGAGTTATCTTGTAATTTTTTAGATACATAATTATCTTTCCTATAATGTACATGTGCATATTTAAGTATAATAATAAGCTTTCTATCTCATCCTATTATTTATCTCAAGGGTAACCTATTCTTACTTTACCATCAGAAAATACTATGGAAAAAGCGTCAATAGCTCCGCCTCTTTAACTTGCGCAAAAAGCATGGATTCTTTATTTCTACTATCTCATTATCATCTCACACCCTAGCTAGATCCTATATCTAGGGTAAACTCCAATATATATATATTCTATGTATTTTTCTTATATTTATTTTTAAATAGCTACTAGAAGGGAATCTAATCCTAGTGGGACACTAGGTGGCATGATTTCAAAGATACACTTATTTTAATGCATTATTGCAAACATGATTACAAAACTTTGTCAAGGAGCAATTTCATGCTTTCATATGGCATAAGGTGTCCTTTGGAATTAAATGAAAGTCTAGGCTAAGGGGACCCCGGGAAGACTTTTGCTGCGAGAAATGGACCCTATTTTGATGAATTTTTTACACAAGGTTCCAATATGAATTGGAAAATGATTTTAAAATGAAAATAGTATTTAATGAGCTGAAGTTTCTGCCCATATTCTTAGTTTTTTATTTGGAGCCACGGTTGAGGAGATATGATCAAAATGCTGGACCCCAGTCTGCCCACATCATGCAGGGATAGCTCATTCCCAACTTTTCCAATTCCTATTCACACTGGCTCCTCTCTTCTTGTGTAAACCTCTTCACCTATAAAAGGGGACCTCTTCTTCCTTGAAAAGAAAGGGAAGTATTCAAGCCATTGATGAGAGGAATTCTTGAGAGAGTGAGTAGTAATGCCTAATTGTACTTGGCCCCATTAACATAAGCCCAAGGCTACACTTTCTCCTAGAGGAAGACTAGCCATTCTTGTACGCTATCCTTGGAAGATCAACTCTAATCAAAGAAGGTGTTGTACTTGGCATATCAATAAAAGTGGAGTGCTCCCCTCTTCTTCTCTCTCCATCAATAATGGTGCCGAAGGGTTTGTCAAGTAAGATGTGTTCTACATTGATGTTTTCTTGATTTCTTGTTGTTTTCTTTTTCATCTCTAATCCGACATATATATATATATATATATATATATATATGTATGTATGTATCTAATCTCATCTCCTTAACCAAACCTATCTCTCTCATTCTTAGTAATTCATCCTCTCTGCAATTTCTAGGTTCTCTTTTCTACAGGTACATCTCTCCCCGCAGTATCCTTATTGCCAAGAATAGGGCTTGGGAGGGAAACTTCTCATCTCTTTACTTCTCTCATATCTACATTTCTCACATACTATCCTAGATGAATAACCCACATGATGATCATTTCTATCGCTTTCACTCTGTACGATCTATTAGAATTAACGTATGGATTAGCCAAAAAATACACTTTCAACAACGTATAGTGTTTCTCTTTGGCCCAGAAAGACTTAATGAAATACTTCTATCACCGGATCCCATCATACTACCTTTCATAGACTATAACTTTTCTTTTGATGTAAGCGTAGTTATCTTGCTATGAACCAAGAGGATTTGTACACACAATTAATCCCAATCACTAGACAAAATATATATATTATGGTAAGCACAAAACTACAATTCCAAAGAACAATTCGTAGCCTATTTGGTCAGCCAAGATTGAATGCCATTAACTCATCTATTAACCCTTTCATATTACCCATGATACGATATGACCATAGCCTTCATGTTTTCATTTTCGTATTGTTTTGACATTCTCTTTTGTGTTCTTTCTTTGTGTGTGTGAGTGCAAGAGAGAAAGAGTGAGTCTTCTTTGATTGCACTTCTTTCCAAACCCTAGAGTTCATGGCATCTATGGTTTAACTCCTTCATATAGTTTTTGTTGAGTTCTCTCACAAACTCTCACAGCCATAAGCCTGGTGCTTTCCTGGAAAGACCGCAAATTTCTCGACACCGTAAACTCCACTAGAGGGTAGACACAAAGCTGAGTGATGCATGTGTTGCAGTGCTGATAAAGAAAGGGCAGCAAGAATATGAGGAGGTTGGTTTTGTTCATTTAACAGGAGGGGAAGTTGGAGTTTCCTCTTCATTGGCGCCCAAGATCGGGCCTCTGGGTCTATCGCCCAAGAAGGTAGGACAGGACATCGCCAAGGAGACTACCAAGGACTAGAAGGGCCTCCAGGCTATCATCAAGCTCACTGTCCAAACAGAATCAGCGTACCAATGTTCCTGCTGTTAGGAAGTGAAGAGGTGTCTAATTAGTGCGTAAGCCCAGAGAGGAAGAATTCTCATGAATTTTGACTTCAATGATAGAACTCTTAGAAGACACATGCTACGAGCATTGCCATTGTGGTTGAAGCCATCAATAAGATGGGCGATGAGGGACTTTTGAGTCTTTTGGACGGGCTTGTATCTGATGTTTTTGAAATGTCTTCTAAAGTTTTTTCCAAAAGAGAGAGAGAGAGAGAGAGAGAGAGAGAGAGAGAGAGAGAGAGAGAGAGAGAGAGAGAGAGAGACTGACTTGCTTGTGAGATTGAAAGTGAGTGGCAGAGAGGACTATGAGTGAACAACAGACACGACACTAAAAATTCACTAAACTCGGCCACTGAGAGTGAGTGACCAGTGCTCGAAAAAACCTTTTTTCCAGAAACTTGTCAAACCTACATGTTAGAAACAATAGAGGTAAACTGACTAAATCTGAAGGTTTTTATACCAATTCACACTAAAGTTTTTCAAATTTTGCAGGTTTTCTCACCTTCAACTATAAAATTTAGAGGTAAATCTCAAGATTTGTAGGTGGGGTTACACTAAACCTAGGTTTTTTCAAGCACTGTGAGTGACTTATAGAGGCGACGCTGAGTCTGAGAGGAGAGAGAGAGATAGAGAGAGTATAATTGGCTAGATTGGTTGAGAGCATGCACATCCCTTCCATGTAGAGCTCGCTGCTCAATGGCGGAGTGAGGCCCACTTTTGTGGAACTCTACAAGAAGGTGGAGGTAGGGATTGCTGAACAAGGGCATCGGCGCATCAAACTCATTTTTGATGTGCGAGCAAAAAGACTAGTGTTTGAGAAAAGATTCCTCAGCTGTGATCCTACAACTGTGGAAGACAAACCTCATTCTCTCTCTATGTCTCTCTCTCTCTCTCTCTCTCCCTCTCTCTCTCACACACACACACACACACACACACACCCAAACTCTTCATCTTGGTTATCCTCAAAAGATGGGTCCGAGGTGA